>NC_037350.1:17518693-17826499 GCF_002263795.3 Bos taurus | reverse complement strand
ATCAAGCCCACATCTCTTACGTCTCCGGCATTGGCCAGCAGGTTCTTTACCACTACCGCCACCTGGGAAGCCCTTAGAATACACATAAAACACAAAACAAAGCAAAGAGAGGTGTTTTCTGGCAGTCTAGTGCTTAGGACTCAGTGCTTTCACTGCTGTGGCCCAGGGTTCAATCCCCGATCAGGGCAATGAGATCCTGCAAGCTGTGAGTTGGCAGCCAAAATAAAAATTTTTAATAAAATTTAAAAAGCAAAGAGAAGTAAAAGTAGTATCAGAATAAAGCACCTTGATGGCAGAGTCATGTGCGTGATAAAACACATGTGCATTTTTAAGACACAGAGTTCTAACTGTCACAGCATAGTGCTAGTCTTTGAAATTCTGATTAATCAGGGAATGCCAATGCCTTAAAATTTCCTGTTTTGATGTGTTCCAAGGAACTGGACTGAATTGTCTCATATTATCTTATAGCTTCTTATTTTGCATTTTAGTTATTAATTTTTCAGTAAGAAATGCACTTACACCACTTGCAAACACCATAAAAAGATAGCTCAGCTGGTAAAGAATCCACCTGCAAAGTGGGAGACCCCAGTTTGATTCCTGGGTCGGGATAGGCTACCCACTCCAGTATTCTTGGGCTTCCCTGGTGGCTCAGATGGGGAAGGAATCCGCTTGCAATGTGGGAGACCTGGGTTCAGTCCCTAGGTTGGGAAGATCCCCTGGAGGACGGCATGGCAATCCACTCCAGTATTCTTGTCTGGAGAATCCCCATGGACAGAGGAGCCTGGCGGGCTGCAGTCCGTGGGGTCTCAAAGAGTCGGACACGATGTGCAACTAAGCACACACAGCTTGCCAAATCAGAACTCTGAAAAAGTATACAAAGAGGGGCTTTCCTGGGGGCCCAGCGGTTAAGAATCGGCCTGCTAATGCAGGGGACATGGGTTCGATCCTGGTCCAAAAAGATTCCACATGTGACGGGGCAACTAAGCCCGTGGGCCACGACTACTAAGCCCACACTCTAGAGCCTGTGCTCCTCAACAAGAGAAGCCACCGCAAAAATAAGTAAATATGAGTGGCCCGCGGTGCCCAGATCATGCTAGCCCTCTTCACATGTGATTAGTACACAAACCAGAATGAGGAGACTTGAAAGTGCCAGATGGATCAGACACTCAGCTGTTGCATTCTGTCTCCCAGAATCATGAGAAACAAATGTCTTCGAAGCGTCTTTGATGAGCAGAACAAGGTAACAAGGGGAGTGTGTGGCTGACATCACTGACTTAGGGTGGCAGATGCATGCCTGCAAATCCAACTGGAATGTTCACCTTGGCCAGGCTTAGCATATACTCCCCCCCTGGACAGGGCTTGTTGCAACTAGAGAAAGCCCGAGTGCAGAGACAAAGACTCAGCACATGCAAAAGTAAAAAAATAAATACATTTTAAAAGTAGACAAGGAAAGCCTCCTTCCCACTGTACCCATGACTGGAACGGGCCCACCTCACCTGCTCCGGCAAAACTACTGTTCTTCCTTTTGTATCCCTTTCTGAGTGCTACAAGCAAATACAGATGTGTGTTTCTTTCCCGTCTGTTGTACACAGCAACAGCATACACTCACACTATTCTTTTCAATTTTGGAGATCTTTTCATAGCATTTCATACAGAATTTCTTTATTCCAGGTTCTCTCCAGGAAGGAAAAAACACTACACACGAGCCCCTGGCCTTGGTCAACTCTGATAGGAGAATGGATTCTTTTTTTTTAAAAATCAAAGTACAGTTGATTTACAATATTGTGCTAGTTTCAGGCGTACAGCAAAGTGATTCAGTTATACACGTATTTTTTAGATTATTTTCCATTATAGGTTATTATAAGACATTGAATACAGTTCCTGTGCTATACAGTAAATCTTTATTGTTTATCTATTTTATGTATAATAGCTTTTTTAAGCCCATACTCCTATTAATCCCTCCCCCACTTTCTCATTTGGTAACTATAAAGGTAATTATCTAAGTTTGCTTTCTCTGTGAGTCTGTGTCTGTTTTGTATTATTATTTTTGTATGTAAATTACAGTCATTTGTATTATATTTTAGATTCCACAGAAGCGATATCACATATTATTTGTCCTTCTTTGTCTGACTTAACTTCACTAAGTATAATATTCTCAAGGACTACCTGCTCTGCTGCTGCTAAGTCACTTCAGTCGTGTCCGACTCTGTGACCCCATAGACGGCAGCCCACCAGGCTCCCCCGTCCCTGGGATTCTCCAGGCAAGAACACTGGAGTGGGTTGCCATCTCCTTCTCCAATGCATGAAAGTGAAAAGTGAAAGTGAAGTCGCTCAGTCGTGTCCGACCCTCAGCGACCCCATGGACTGCAGCCCACCAGGCTCCTCCATCCATGGGATTTTCCAGGCAAGAGTACTGGAGTGGGGTGCCACCAAGGACTACCTATGTTACTGCAAATGGCAATTTTTCATTATTTGTATGGATAACATTTCATGTACACATACCACACCTTATTTCTTGATTGTGCTGGGTCTTAGCTGTGTTGCATGGGATCTTCCATCTTCCTTGCAGCATGTTTGATTTTTTTTTAGTTGCAGCCTGAGAACTCTTAGTTGCAACACGTGGGATCTAGTTCCCTGACCAAGGATTGAACCAAGGTCCGCTGCATCAGGAGCGAGGAGTCTTAACTGCTGGACCACCAGGGAAGTCCCTATACCACATCTTCTAAAAGATCAAAACTCTAACTCAAAAAGATACATGCATCCCAATGTTCATAGCAGCAATATTTAGAATAGCCAAGACATGGAAGCAATCCAAGTGCCCATCATAAGATGACTGGCTTGAGAATGGATTCTTAATTGAGCAGCCCTTAGGAAAGCTCCCTAGACACTCCCTTCAGTAAGCACTGTTGGCTAGTCAAGCACACTGCCGAGTCACAGGACTGGGCTCCTTGATATGCTCCCTGTATGACTTACCTGCTCTTCCCTCTGCACAGAGCACCAAGGCATCTCAGGCCCATGACACAACCCTATCATTCATAACCACGCTTAAATGAAACTGCTTAATCTTCAGCTGCTTTGCAATGTACATGCTCTTCTTCTAAAATTAGAGAAATGTGTATTAAATACTGCTGCTGCTGCTGCTGAGTCACTTCAATTGTGTCCACCTCTTTGCGACCCCATGAACTGCAGCCCACCAGGCTCCTCTGTCCATGGGATTCTCCAGGCAAGAATACTGGAGTAGGTTGCCATGTCCTCCTCCAGGGGATCTTCCCGACCTAGGGATGAAACCTACATCTCTATGTCTCCTGCATTGGCAGGCAGGTTCTTTACCACTAGCATCACCTGAGAAGCCTGTAATAAATACTGCTTTTTAAAAAATCAATATCTCAGTGATGGTGTTCTGTTACACATGACCTGCAACTTTTGAGTCCTTTTCCCCACTGTCTAAAATAAATGCCTCTAAATTCATTCTTTTTTTATTTTTTGCCAGGCTTCACAGTTTACTGGGTCTTATTTCCCCGACCAGCAATTGAACCCATGTCCTTAGCAGTGAAAGCATGGAGTCCTAACCACTGGACCACCAGGGACTTCCCTCATCCTATTTCTGATGCATTTCACCGTCAGTTGCAGATATCATAACACTTTACCCCAACAGTTCAGTATTCATATCAACTAGATTCAAATTGCTTTCGTTTTTTTTATTATAAACCATACACTTTTTAACTGAAGCACAGTTAAATCGATTTACAATGTTGTGCTAACTCCTGCTCTACAGCAACGTGATTCAGTTGTACATACTTATATTCTTTTTCATATTCTTTTCCATCACGATTCATCACAGGATGCTGAATATAGTTCCCTGTGCTATACAGTAAGGCCATGTAGTTTATCCATTCTCTATACAGTAGTTGGCGTCTGCTAATTCCAACCTCCCCAATCCACCCCTCCCTTAACCCCCTCCCTCTATGCAACCACAAGTGTGTTCTCTGTGTCTGTGAGTCTGTTTCTGTTCACCGTGAAATGTTTTGACATGAGTTTTGACAAACACTTACTATACTTCAGTAAGCCAAGATAGTGATGTTGTACTCTTTTCTACACGCCAATCAGGCGAAGACTGCTCTGCTAGGGGCTGCAGCTGAGACGGTGAGCAAAGAGCCCATAAGACTCAACATCAGAGGTCTTGCTTTCACTTAAGGATGCACCGTAGGACAGAGTGCACAGAAAAATGCCACGCCCTGAGCTATCAGAAGTCCAGCTGGGAAGGGCAAACGGGAGACGTGGAAAACTCCCAGGATTAAAACCCAAACAGACCCACAGAAACCAGAAACCCTGAAAAGGGTCTGAATTAAAGTCTGAGTGCTTAACTGGCTGTTTACCTCTACCATCACCTTTTCTACTTTCTTAGCACCTCCTGCCCCCAAGCACAGGTCATTTTATGTACCTCTGACTCTTGCTACAGGTGGCATGCAAAGGTGTGGCTAAGAAGTCATGGAAGGGCTTCCCTGGTAGCTCAGTGGTGAAGAATCTGTCTGCCAGTGCAGGAGACACGGGCTTGATCCCTGGTCAGGGAAGATCCCACATGCCGCAGAGCAACTAAGCCCCTGTGCAACAACTTCTGAGCCTGTACTCTAGGGCCTGGGACCCACAACTACTGAAGCCCGAGTGCCCTATATCCGATGCTCTGCAACAAGAGAAGCCACTTCAATGAGAAGCCTCAGCACCAAACTAGAGAGTAACCCCTGCTTGCTGCAACTTGAGAAAAGCCTGTGCAGCAACAAAAACCCAGCACAGCCAAAAATAAATAATTTTTTTTAAAAAATAGGAAGTCATGGAAAACAGCCATGGGAAAACTGACTCAAGATGTCACAACCTAATTCATTGTGTCATATGAAGAAAAGATCTGTCAGCAGAAGACACATGGACTCTAGAAGCATGGGGTCTGCAAAGGAGAAGACCAAGGATCAAGAACGCAAGAGTGTGTCTTCAGCCCTGTCCAGGGGAGAGTATATGCTAAGCCTGGCCAAGGTGAACATTCCAGTTGGGTTTGCAGGCATGCATCTGCCACCCTAAGTCAGTGATGTCAGCCACACACTCCCCTTGTTACCTTGTTCTGCTCATCAAAGATGCTTCGAAGACATTTGTTTCTCATGATTCTGGGAGACAGAATGCAACAGCTGAGTGTCTGATCCATCTGGCACTTTCAAGTCTCCTCATTCTGGTTTGTGTACTAATCACGTGTGAAGAGGGCTAGCATGATCTGGGCACAGTGAGCCACTCATATTTACTTATTTTTATGATGTTTATTGATTTACGGCTGCACTGGCTCTTCATTATCGTGCACAGGCTTTCTCTAGTTGTGACGATTGGGGGCTACTCTCTGCTACTCTCGTGCAGGCTTCTCATTGCAGTGGCTTCTGTTGTTGAGCACAGGCTCAACAGGGAGTGTGGGCTTCAGTAGCTGGGATATTTCCGGACCAGGAATGCAACCCATGTCCCCTGCATTGGCAGACAGATTCTTAACCACTGGACCACCAAGGAAGTTCTTTTTTTTTTTTTTAATTTTTTTTTTTTTTTGGCCAAACCACATGGCTTTTGGGATCTCAGTTGGACCAGGGATCAAGTCTGACAGTTAAAGTGTCAAGTCCTAACTACTGGACCACCAGGGAATTCCCACACTCTCTTTTTGTCTTTATCCTTAGAAGATATTTATTTGAAATACTGTTCCATCAAAAAAAGAAAAAAAGATTTTTACTGGTTGTATATGGAATTCCGGATTGACAAGGTGTTTTGTTTTGCTTTTTAAGCACTTTAAAAATGCCTTTCCACTGTCTTCTGGCTTCTATTGTGGCTATCTAACATAATTTTAAAATATTATAGACACCAACTCAATGGATGTGAATTTAAGCAAACTCCAGGAAATAGTGGAGAACAGAGGAGCCTGGCATGCTACAGACCATGGAGTCACAAAGAGTCGGACATGACTTAGCGACTGAAAAACAACAAGCTAACGGTCTCTTGTCTCTTTTCTCCACCTTAAAATACCAAGCTTCCAAAGGACGGAGGGGGGGCCACATGTATACATCATTATGTTTTTGTTTAAGGTTTGTGTTTTAAGATTTGAGACATGAGACTAACTAAGACTATTAGATGAGATAAGGGTCTATATGGATTGCCTTTAGAACTCAAATACAGCCCAAGTTTCAGGATTTCAACCATTTCCCTGCAAATGACCTTACTCATGCCAGCCCCCTCCTTCCATCACGCTCAGACGGCAGAATCCCAACCCTAACTATATCCAGTAATCTATGTGCTCTGTGCATGCACCTGAGAAGCTAAGCATGGATGGAGAAAATCCCATTGTGCTGATCAGTCTCCGTTTAAATCAAAGACCTCAAATCTTAAATGAGCAGCCAACACTGCAGCTAATCCTACCACACTTGCTTAGTAAATCTTCTCTCTTTCCAGGTGGCAATTTCACCTCTTCACCTCACTGCATACTGATGAGGAAATAGATGTCTGAGGATGAGTCGTCTCTAGATTTTCCAGCCCTAGATCCTCTGACGCACTGCATTTGTATCCACCTCTCCTCATCTTACTGTGATGGAAGGAGTGTCCTTGCTTGTGGCTACACTTTGCACTGAACTTTTCAATCCCCTCTAGTACTTAAAAACTTGGCTGCTACAATAATACCCTCATTCTCTTGCTTTGTCAGTTTCTTCTCTGTACTGGATCACACCCATGTGCATACAAAGACTTAATGTTGCTGCTCTTAAAAATAAATACATTTCCTAGAGCCCACAACCCCTTCCAGACTCTTTTTTTCTGCTTCTCTTTTTCTGCAAACTCACTCCCAAGTTGTCTCTATTTCCTTTCTCTGCCTTCTCGTCTCCCCTT
Organism: Bos taurus; assembly: GCF_002263795.3. Taxonomy (NCBI): domain Eukaryota; kingdom Metazoa; phylum Chordata; class Mammalia; order Artiodactyla; family Bovidae; genus Bos; species Bos taurus. Next base: position 17,819,605 of record NC_037350.1, on the reverse strand, counting down.
CTCACTCACTCCAATTGGCCCTTCCATCCCTCCATCCCACTGAAAGTTCTCCCACTTTGCCCAATCCATTCATTAGGTCTCTGCTCTCATCTTGCTCAGCCATCAGCAGCACTTGATGCAACCGGCCACTCCCTCCTACTGGAATATCATCTTCTCTTCTCCAGGCTTCGGTATGACCTCACTCCTTCCAGTTTTCCTCCTGACTCTCATCACTTTCTCAAGTTTCCCTCCAGCACCTCGGAATACAGGGCCAGGACATGACTCTCCTCTCTTCTCCTCCATCCTGCTCTTCCAATAGGCGATCTTAACTTATCCAGGAGCACCAGCGTACCAATGACTCCCAAATCTATAGCCACAGCCCCGATCTTCCTTCTGCACTTCTGACTTTTATATCCACTGAGTTACATCTCTACTTGGATGTCTAAACTTAAATTTATTATGTCCAAAGCAAACTCTTGACTTCCCTTCCACAGACCTGCTTCTTCCTCAGGCTTTCGGAGGTCAGTGAATTGGCAACACTAGCTACCTAGCAGCAGGTCAGAAACTTAGAAGTTAGTCTTTTCTTTCCCTGGTGGCTCAATGAGGAAGATCCCCTGGAGGAGAAAATGGCAACCCACTCCAGTATTCTTGCCTGGGAAATCCCATGGATGGAGGAGCCTGGCAGTGACTTAGCGACTAAACAAAAAAAAGAAAAAAGAAATATATATATATATATATATGTGTGTGTGTAAAATCTCCACATATAGCCTGAATCCAACCACTTTTGAGCTCCTGTCCATCACTTCTTTCCTGAACAACAAGATTCTAACAGGTATCCCTGCTTCCTCTTTTGCCCCCACAGTTCATTCTCTCCCATTACAATGATCTTTCAAAAGTGTAAATCAGGGACTTCCCTGCTGGTCCAGTTGTAGAGAGTCCACCTTGCAGCACAGGGAACCCAGGTTCGATTCCTGGTGCGGGAACTAAGATACCACATGCTGCAGGGCAACCAAGCCAGCCGAGCCACAACCAGAGTCCGAGCACCACCACCAAGTTCCCACATGACTCAACGAAGATGCCTCCTGCCCCAACTAAGACCCTACACATCCAAATAATTTTTTTTAAGTGTGAATCAGATCATGTTGCTCCTCTGCTTAAAAACTGTCTCACAGAACATTTAATCTGTACATACATATATATATTCTCCCCATTTCTGTCCTCTATAAAAAAAACCTAGAAACAAAGACCAACCCAGTAGCAATGAGCATCCCCAGCACCTAATTAGTAGTGCGGAACTATCATTTCTCACTAAAAGTAACTATGAGTTTTGGAAGCGGCTGATGCCAAGACTGGGGTAAGAAATGTCTGGGGTTGGCAAACTTTTTTCAAAGAGCCAGGCAGTCTTTTAGAGTTTGCTGGCCAAGAGGCAAAATCACGGAGATTATGAAGGTCCTTACGTCACCATCTAAAACGTAACCATTTTACGTAACAAGCGCGAGCATTCGGACGCCACGAAAGCTTGGATTCCCGATCCCAGGCGGCTCCGACCCTTCCAGCCCCGCCATCAGCGACCCCAGCCCTAGCCAGCTCCCCAGAGCCTTGAGTGGCCGCGGAGATCCGCAGCCTGTGGTCCGCGCCGCCTCCGCGTCTCCTAGCAACAGGCAGACACAACTTCATCCTTGCTAGGACTCCCGGAGGGGCGGCAGGGAGCGAGCATGTATGCGCACATAGAGCTGCCAGCCTCACACACCCTGCTTTGGAAGAAAGGGGAGATCCCCAGAACGCCCAGTCCCAAGCAAGTCTTTGTCCTGACTATTCCCACAAGTCCTCTACCACACCCCTGTTACTCGAAGTGTGGTCTAGGAGACCATGGGTAGCAATAGCACTACTTAGGAACCTGTCAGAAATACAGAATTTCAACGTCATCCTAGACCTACCGAATCATTATCTACAGGTTGAACAAGATCCCAGGAGATCCCTACACATATTAACGTTTGAAGTGTTGCTTTCACAATCTAGATAAGGCAAAGCCATAAAAAAATACATCAACATAGGAACACCTCTTATAAATTGAAATTTTAACCTAGACACTAAAACACAGCCTTTACGATTTACAAGCAGAAGTTCCCAGAGCCGAGTTCCTTATGCTTAGTAAGGGTGAAAATCCCCTCGTGTCTCCTCTGACCATCGGTCTAGGATGGAATGCATCACTGACCTCAGGTTCCTGCTCTCGAGGTCAATGGGGAGATCGGGAAGGACAATTTCCATTCCCAGAATAAGGGCTTTGCTTCTCAGGAATAAGGCAGAAAGAGAAGGTTCAAACATAGGCGCCCTTGGCCTTGCCGAGGTCAGTCAGACAGAAACATAAGGGCAATCCCTACCCCAGGGAAGACCATACCCAAACCCAGCTAAATAGCTCCCAGGAAACAGACATCGTTTGTATTCTAAACCTGAAGTGAAATTCCTATGAGTATTAAGGCAGTGCATGAGAACTCCTGAGAGAAGTTCCCGGGTCAGTAACTTCCCTGTCTGGCACATTCTCTCCCGTATTCATCTATCCTGAGAAACTGCAGACCATAAATTTAACTTCCTCATCTGATGACAGTGGCAAATCAGAATAAGCACAGCCCAATCCTACAAGAACCATGTGGCTTAACTGGGAAATATTAAAAAGAGACCGATTTACCAGAGGATACGATATTCAAAAAAAAGCATTTTTAATGGCAAGGACAAAACAACAAGATGGGGAGAAAACTGTTTTTCAAACAGAAAACAACCCAAAATAAAATCCATGATACATACTACAACATGGATAAGCCTTGAAAACATTATGCTAAGTGCAAGAAGTCAGTCACAAAGACCATGTATTTTGTATGATTCAATTTATAGGAAATGTTCAGAATAGGCAAATCGTTAGAGACAGAAAGTAATTAGTGATTGCCTAGGGCTGGGAGGGATGGGGTAATTGGGGGTTAACAGGTAAAAGGTATGGGGTTTCTTTTGGAAGTGATGAAAATGATCTAGATATTCTAAAATATAAACAGCTAACAACTGTGAATGTACTAAAAGCCATTTGAATTGTACACTTTAAGTAGGTGACTTGTATGGTATGTGAACTATATTTCATTAAAGCTGTTTGGAAAAAAAAAATCTGTGGCTCCACTCTAGATCCACAATAGTCTAAAAATAAGGAGTTCCTACTATAACGCAGACTTTCTGGGCAAAATCTGAAGGGAAAAAAAAAAAGTTGACGTCAGTCCTGAGGAGAAGCCCTAGCTAGATTTCTCTAGCAAAATATTCCCATTTCAATTTAGGGAAGAATTTCACAGGCTTGTCTCAAGATCATGAATCTCACAGAAATCCCCATCTGGCTTTAGGTTCCTGTTCCAAAAACCCTGGAGAAACCAACATAGGCAAAACACACTTTCAAAACAACACCTTTCATCTGCGTGGGCAAGGAAACAGGGGCAAGGGAAGAAACAGGATAGATGTCTTGGGTTCCATCAGAATACGAAGTTGAGAACTCACTGTCACTATAGAAACTCAAGTCCAAAAAAAGACCACACATTTCCCAAGGCTAACTCGCTTCAAAGTCCCTAAATAACATAACTCACAACGAACGGAGGCCCGAAGAGCCCACTGGTTAGCTGAAGCCTTGGAGATGATCACATTAACCTCAGTGCTGTTTAGGCTTTAACTGAGGCAAATTCTCTTCTTGACCTGCTTAATTTCCCAAACCAAGAGCAGAGGGTGTCAAGAGAAGCCCGGCGAAGACCCTGGCTCCACCTGTGCCTCTGTTGGCCTCGTGGTTGAAGCCGTTACCATGGAGAGAAAGACAGAAAGGGAGGTGGAAAAGGTACCTCTCTTACCCTGAAGCAAAAACACACAAAAGCCTAGGGCACTGGGAGGCTGAGAGGAAGAGAAATCTCAGCAGCTATCAGCCAACAGCTTCATCCTGCCCTGACAACCCGGATTCCCTCTAATCCCCAGGCAAATTAAAAGACCAAATGTTATTAAGCAATTAATAATGGAACAGCTGCTGCTTGGCTTCTGTGCCTCCACTAAATTTCTGCTTCAACCCCTAAGAACAAAATGGCCATTTCCAATGCCAAGGACAAAGGAAAATGAGAAGTTCGTCGCACAGTGCCTGACACATACTATTTAGGTGTCAATAAATATTTGTTAGGGCTTCCCTGGTAGCCCAGACGGTAAAGTGTCTACCTACAATGTGGGAGACCCGGGTTCAATCCCTGGGTCTGGAAGATCCCCTGAAGAAGGAAATGGCAACCCACTCTAGTATTTTTGCCTGGAAAATCCCATGGACTGAGGAGCCTGGTAGGCTACAGTCCATGGTGTTGCAAAGAGTCGGACATACTGAGCAACTTCACTTTCTTTTCTTTTCACTTGCAAGTATCTGTTGAATGACTATTGAATGAATGTTGATATCACCTCCCTTAGCCATCTCTGCCTTCTTCTCTCAGCCTGGAAATACACACAGGTAGACATCAGGGCTTCCCATGTGGCTCAGTGATAAAGAATCCACTAGCCAATGTAGGAGGCATAGGAGACAGGGGTTGATCCCTGGGTCAGGAAGATCCCCGGGAGGAGGAAATGGCAACCCAGTCCAGTATTCTTGCCTGGAACATTCTATGGACAGAGGAGGGTGGCCAGCTAAACTGCATGAGGTAACAAAGATTTGGACATGATCCAATGACTGAGAACACACATACATACACCACACAGAATCCACACCTGTTCACTGCAATTCCATTTGTAACCTTGCAAAATTAATGAACATAAGAATTACTAGTATAATACAGATTTCTGGAGGGTACGGACTATTTAAATTTTTTTTTTTTCTTGGCTGCGGGGCGTGGCAGGTAGGAGTTCAGTTCTCTCACCAGGGATGGAACCCAGGCCCCCTACACTGGAAGCACAAAGTCTTAACCACTGGACCACCAGGAAAGTCCCCAGAGGGCAGGGATTTTTGTCAGTTTCATTACTGATGTACCTTAAGCACCTAAAAAATGCCTGGCACACAACAGGGTCTCAATGAATATTTGTTGAATGCCAGAATTAAGGGCCTACAAGGTCAGTTTTCATTCCAATCCCAAAGAAAGGCAATGCCAAAGAATGCTCAAACTACCGCACAATTGCACTTATCTCACACGCTAGTAAAGTAATGCTCAAAATTCTCCAAGCCAGGCTTCAGCAATATGTGAACCATGAACTTCCAGTTGTTCAAGCTAGTTTTAGAAAAGGCAGAGGAACCAGAGACCAAATTGCCAACATCCTCTGGATCATCAAAAAAGCAAGAGAGTTCCAGAAAATCATCTATTTCTGCTTTATTGACTATGCCAAAGCCTCTGACTGTGTGGATCACAATAAACTGTGGAAAATACTGAAAGAGATGGGAATACCAGACCACCTGACCTGCCTCTTGAGAAACCTATATGCAGGTCAGGAAGCAACAGTTAGAACTAGACATGGAACAACAGACTGGTTAAATAGGAAAAGGAGTACATCAAGGCTGTATATTGTCACCCTGCTTATTTAACTTACATGCAGAGTACATCATGAGAAACGCTGGGCTGGAAGAAGCACAAGCTGGAATCAAGATTGCCAGGAGAAATATCAAGAACCTCAGATATGCAGATGACACTACACTTATGGCAGAAAGTGAAGAGGAATTAAAAAGCCTCTTGATGAAAGTGAAAGAGGAGAGTGAAATGTTGGCTTAAAGCTCAACATTCAAAAAACGGAGATCATGGCATCTGGTCCCATCACTTCATGGGAAACAGATGGGGAAACAGTGGAAACAGTGTCAGACTTTATTTTGGGGGGCTTCAAAATCACTGCAGATGGTGATTGCAGCCATGAAATTAAAAGACGCTTACTCCTTGGAAGGAAAGTTATGACCAACCTAGATAGCATGTTAAAAAGCAGAGATATTACTTTGTCAACAAAGGTCCATCTAGTTAAGGCTATGGTTTTTCCAGTGGTCATGTATGGATGTGAGAGTTGGACTGTGAAGAAAGCTGAGCGCCGAAGAATTGATGCTTTTGAACTGTGGTGTTGGAGAAGACTCTTGAGAGTCCCTTGGATTGCAAGGAGATCCAACCAGTCCATCCTAAAGGAAATCAGTCCTGGGTGTTCTTTGGAAGGACTGATGTTGAAGCTGAAACTCCGATACTTTGGCCACCTCATGCGAAGAGTTGACTCACTGGAAAAGACCCTGATGCTGGGAGGGATTGGGGGCAGGAGGAGAATGGGGACAACAGAGGATGAGATGGCTGGATGGCATCACTGACTCGATGGACGTGAGTCTGAGTGAACTCCGGGAGTTGGTGATGGACAGGGAGGCCTGGCGTGCTGCAATTCATGGGGTCGCAAAGAGTCGGACACGACTGAGCGACTGAACTGAACTGAATTGAATGCGCCAGGCCGCTTGTGTTATTAATAGGTGGACTCCTGCGGGCGCCTTCTTGCCAATCACTTCTACCTGGAGCCAGAAGCGGTCTTGAGTCCTCCTGCCGCCAGGGGTCGCTGTAGGAAACGCCGGGTCTCCTCTCGTTACTTCTATCCCTGCGATACCCTTTGACCTCGTGAAGTATTGCCCCCAGTTAAGATGGCCGCGTCGGTGGCAGCCGCAGCTGGGCGACTTCGGCGGGCCATTCGAAGGTCGCCCTCATGGCGGGGCCTTCGGGCGCTCTCATCGGAGGCCCCTCCAATCCAGGCCGCGGCCGTGCGGGACGCCTTCCTGAGCTTCTTTCGGGACCGCCATGGCCACCGCTTGGTGCCCTCCGCTTCCGTGAGGCCCCGCGGCGACCCCAGTTTGCTTTTCGTCAATGCAGGCATGAACCAGGTAGGGGCCGAACCACGCAGGTCTGGGCGGAGTTTGCAGTTTTTTTCCTTAGAGAAACGCGTTGCGGGATTGGGCAAGAGACGCAAAGGGTGGAGCTCCTACCTTTCGGGAAAAGAGAGCTTGTGCGTGATTGGGCAGAGTTTGGGGTGCAAATTAGGGCTTGGGGAGAACTCGATCGGAAACTTCGGAGTTAAGGTTTAGTTTTAGTTCCAGGAATGCCGGGTGAAGGTTGACTTTTAGTTCCAGGAATGGCGGGTGAAGGTTGACTTTTAGTTCCAGGAATGGGGGGTGTGGAGTCTCATGGGGGCAGACTGGTGGGGGAAGTCTGGCTTCATTTATTAGTTTTCTTAAAATAAAGATATCATTCATTAAAATAAATGTTTGTTGAGTACATGCTACTGTGCTAGCCTATGTGCTCTAAGCTTTCGACTTTGAGCACCACTTACCCTCTGTAGACTTGCCCTGTTTCTAGCCACCAACACATTCGTTCTCATTTTACTAGCAGAGTCTTTCATGATTTATTTGTCTGCTCAGACACCACCAGAGATGGGTGCTCCCAAGTTGCCCCCCTGGGCAAGACTTCACTGTACTCTCAGGGGGCACGGACAGCCCTCAATCCCAATCACCATCTCTATGCCCACTCCCTACGTTTCCCTTCTATTAGGGTATCTCTCTCCCCCTTCCTGTATTTCCAGTTCAAGCCAATCTTCCTGGGCACTGTGGATCCACGAAGCGAGATGGCAGGCTTCCGGCGGGTAGCCAACAGCCAGAAATGTGTGAGGGCTGGAGGACGCCACAGCGACCTGGAAGATGTGGGCCGAGACCTTTCCCATCATACCTTCTTTGAGATGCTGGGCAATTGGGCCTTTGGGGGTGAATATTTTAAGGTGAGTCCCCAGGAAGCCCTGGAGCTAGGAAAGGGTCAGTGGTCAGTCAAGAAAGGAGTCAAGGTTAATCCTGTCTCTACTGTTAGAGTCAGCCTAAGCAGGGCCTCATACCAGACACAGAGGCAAAGTGCTCAATGGACATATATAATAGAAATGTGTCTCGCTTCCCTGGTTGGGCTGTAAACTCCTTGAGGACCAAGACTGTGCCTCCTGCCTAATGGCTGATCAATAATTATTGTAAAGAAGTGGTTCAAATGCAGGAGTTAAAAGTCCTCTCAGGCTGAGGTGGGTAGGGGATTTCATGGAGAAGGTGGTGCCTGAAAGAAAATGGGATTTAGAAGCAAGGACACTTTCTATGCAGGAAAATCTCAGAAGCAGAAAGAGTCATGGCTTGTTCTGAAAACCAGGTGGGCAGTGGAAATGGTCTTGTCTTAAGCTGAGGGTGGAGCTCTTGTGGCTTGATGGGCACTTCAGTGGGGCCTTCTCACCCGTCTTCCTCTTCCCACTGGGTTTCCACTACAGGAGGAGGCTTGCAGCATGGCCTGGGAGCTGCTGACTCAGGTCTATGGGATCCCTGAGGACAGGCTCTGGGTCTCCTACTTTGGTGGGGACCCCAAGGCTGGGCTGGGCCCAGACTTGGAGAGCCGGGACATCTGGCTCAGCTTGGGGTGAGTCCACTCCCACTTATGTCCCACTCCTGGAGCACAAGAAAACTGGAAAATAGCCAACACCTGAGTTATACGCTCAGAGTCTCAGCGTATCCTGTGATACCGTCAGCCCTGTTCCTCCTCCTGCTGAGCTTAATGGAAGGGCTCTCCTGGCAGATAGCTGGGGTGGTGTGGGGGAGTCCCCAGCCTCTGCCTTTGTCTCCCACCATCCATCTGGCTTTCTTCTCAGGGTGCCTGCCAGCCGTGTGCTCTCCTTTGGGCCCGAGGAGAACTTCTGGGAGATGGGGGATACTGGGCCTTGTGGGCCCTGCACTGAGATACACTATGACCTGGCCGGTGGGGCAGGGGCCCCCCAGCTGGTAGAGCTTTGGAATCTGGTCTTCATGCAACACAACAGGTAATGGGTTGCTAGAGGAGGAGGGAAATCCCTGCCTGAAAGTGAAAAAGTTGGCAGTCAGGAGACTTTGATCCATTTGTTATGACAGCATTTGCAATGTGGCAGGCATATTTCTGGGGGCTTTCCTGGTGGCTCAGATTGTAAAGAATCTGCCTATAGTGCAGGAGACCTGGGTTCATTCCCTGGGTCAGGAAGATCCCCTGGAGAAGGGAATGGCTACCCCCTCCAGTATTCTTGCCTGAAGAATTCCATGGACAGAGGAGCCTGGTGGGCTACAAAGAGTCAGACATGACTGAGCAACTAACACTTTCAGGCATATTTGTAAACACTTTTCAGATAGTAACCAATTTAGTCCTCTTCCTTGCCCGTGACATTGCAACTAGACACTGTGGGTCTTTGGACTCTGCTCTCTTATCACAAGATGGAGTTGAATTTGATAATCTCTTAAGGTTTTCTACCAGCCTTGACGTGCCTCTTTATAAAGCAAAGAACTGTGTCCCAGAAAGTGGAGGTCTGGGTCCAGGCGAGGGCCCAATCACCTTTTATGAGAAAGGAGAGGACCCAAGGCTATCATCGTCCTCTTTGGGGGATGAGGGGGGTGAGATGATACTGCCCACTGGTTCCTCTCACTGTCGGCCCCCCGAATCCCTTCCTCATCCCTTTATGCCACTTGAGCATCATACCTGCAATCCTGTGGGGGGCCTCACCTGGCACCCCTTTCCCGTATAACTGACCAGAGAGGCAGACGGAAGCCTGCAGCCTCTGCCCCAGCGGCACGTGGACACAGGAATGGGCCTAGAAAGGCTGGTGGCCGTGCTGCAAGGCAGGCTCTCCACCTATGACACCGACCTGTTTTCCCCGCTGCTCGACGCCATACACCAGGTAAGCCCGCCTCTTCCCTTCCATAAGCCACTCTGACCTGCGGCTCACCACCACTGCTTTCTCCCTTTGTTGAGAACTCAAGGGTATTCCCGCCTGCAGGGACAGTGAGCAGCCGAGAATGCGATAGTGTCAGACGTGAGGCTCCAGTTCACGTTTACAGCCTGATACTGCCCCTCACTCTTTCCTCAGTAGTTGCGAGGCACGTACTTAGCTGTGGCACGTGAGATCTGAGTTCCCCAACCAGGGATCGAACCCAGGCCCCTGTATTGACCAGGGAAGTCCCTGATCACCACTTTTAAAAGACATTCCTGTTGCTGTGCGGAGGATGCACTGGAGGGCAACTGGAGTAGCAGCTGAGAAATTGGGAGGCTGTTTCATAGTTCAGATAAGGTGTGGCTTAGGCTGGTAGCAGAGGAAGTGGAGAAAAGTAGATGGATTTGAAAGATCTCTGGAAGTAGATGCAAAAGCCCCTACTGATGGATTAGATGCAGAGAGCAGAGCCAAGTCAAGGCTGGCCCCCAGGTTCTTGACTAATGTGAATGGCAGGGCCAGCAGCCGTGTCTCATCTCCTGCTTCCAGGGTTGCGGGGCACCCCCTTACTCAGGCCGCATTGGGGCAGCAGATGAGGGGCGCACAGACACAGCATACCGCGTGGTGGCTGATCACATCCGCACACTCAGTGTCTGCATCGCTGACGGCGTCTCCCCTGGGATGTCAGGCGCCCCGTGAGTCTGGAAGGGCTACAGTGAAGGGCAGGCTGCAGGGGAGAGGAGGGAGGGGATGGAGAGGCGAGTGGGGTTGAGATGGCAGGCGGAGGAGGAAGGGAGCATACACTCTGCGTTTTGCCCTCCCTTCTCCCCTCCTTGCTGACCCAGGGCTGCTGGGGGCTCGTATCTGGGCTCTGACCCCCTCTAGGCTGGTACTTCGTCGGATCCTCCGTCGAGCTGTGCGGTTCTCTACTGAGGTGTTGCGGGCACCACCTGGCTTCCTGGGCAGCCTGGTGCCTGTAGTGGTGGAGACACTGGTAAGGGCAGAATTTCATCGCCTCCCTGGGCCTCCCAGGGGACTCAGAGAGCCTGTCACTGAACCCAAACAGTGACCCTGCCCCGGTTCCCCACCCTAAGTGTCTAACCCAGAGTCTTCTCAGCGGGCTTACAGAAAGCAGGGAGCCTCCTTGCTCAGGCTGCTGAGCCTTTGACCTCGGGATCCCTTCTGCCTGTGTCATGCCCGCCCCTCCCTAAAGAAGCTGATTCCCCATTTGGACCCTCTGCCATCCATCTGCCTCTCTGAGCCCCCAAGGCAGGCGTCCCCAGGGAGGGCCAGGTGGAGGTGCAGAGTGTGCTCTTGCCTCTGACACCGCCTTGGGCCTCTGCACTGTCCCCAGGGAGATGCTTACCCAGAATTGCGGAGGAGCTCAGCCCAGGTACTGGACTCGGGTAGGCGAGGGAGGGGCTGACAAGAGTGGTGGGGAGAGGCTCTCCCTCTCAGAAGGCCCGGCTCCAGCCCTGCCCTGCCCCTGTTCAGATAGCCAGCCTGGTGTCGGAGGATGAGGCAGCCTTCCTGGCCTCACTGCAGCGTGGTCGGCGGGTCATCGAGCGGACCCTGAAGCGCCTGGGGCCTTCTGATGTGTTCCCAGGTAAGCAGGATGCTTGGCCGCGGTGTGAGGGCCCCACTTAGGTGAGCCAAGCCCAGGCCTTACATCCCCGGCCCGACGTCTCTCTCCCCTGCTGTCTCCACCACGCCCTGCTTCTCCTCACTTCTCTACTGCCCAAGCTGGCCCCGCCTCTGATCTCTACTTTCCAAGGCTGGCTGCAGGCTGAGAATGAACTGCCCTCCTCTGAAATGACATTTGCCAAGGGAGGACCCTGGGCTACCCCCAGCTCCTGCTTTGGAGCCTGAAGGTGACCCTTTTCTGGGGCCTGCCCAGCGCAGGGAGAGGACCCATGTGCTTGGCGTCCGGTGGCTTCTGTGGTCAGAAAAGCCCTGGCCCGTACTTCTTCCCACTCCCTCCCTCGATAGCCCTGACGCCCATCGTCTTCCTTCCTCAAAGCCGAAGTGGCCTGGTCCTTGTCACTGTCTGGGAACCTGGGGCTCCCCCTGGACCTGGTGGAGCTGATGCTGGAGGAGAAGGGGGTGCCGCTGGACACTGCTGGACTGGAGCGGCTGGCCCAGGAGGAGGCCCAGGTACTGGCTGGGCAGCCCCACCGGTTCTGTTGGGTCACAGCCCCTCCCTCAGTCCTGGGATCTTGTGGGAAGAGGGAAACGGGAGGCTGAAGTAGGGTCTGTCCCCTTGCTCAGCCCCCACCCGCAGCCCGCAGAGAGGAAGGCCAGTGCAGTGGGCCACACAGAGGAGCAGAAGGGGAGAGGCCAGCACGAGTCCTCAGAGGGGCCATCGGGGGCCCAGTGGGTCCTTGTCCTGAGACCCCTGCATGAGGGAAGGTTCACCAGCCAGCCCAGGGCCTCCAGCAGCCAGCCCAGCCCAAGGCCTTATTCCAGAGGGGATACGGGAAGCACAAGCTGTGTGGCGGAGGCAGGTCTCCACACAACCCCTCCTGCACATACGCCTGTCCCACAGCACCGGGCACTGCAGGCCGAGCCGGTTCAGGAGCAGGGACTGCGACTCAACGTCCACGCCCTGGGGGAGCTGCAGCGCCGAGGGGTGCCCCCAACCGATGATAGCCCCAAGTACAGCTACTCCCTGCAACCAGGCGGCAGTTACAGTGAGAGCCTGGGCTGAGGCGGGTGGCCCCGGGCTTGCCTGACCACGATTGGGAGGACAGACCAGCCACCAGGCCTGTGCCTTCCCCGGGGGAGCCGCCAGGGGTCGCTGTGGGTCCCGGCTGGAAGTGCCCCCCTACCCCTGCCGATTGGCTTCAAGGGAGGCGCGGGCCCAAGCCCCTGCCTGGCATTGATAAGCAGTCTCGGCCCTGGCAGAGTTTGGCACCTGTGAGGCCCAGGTGCTCCAGCTGTATACAGAAGATGGGACAGCTGTGGCCTCCATAGGGGATGGCCAGCACTGTGGCCTCCTCTTGGACAAAACCAACTTCTACGCTGAACAGGGAGGCCAGGCTTCCGACCGAGGCTACCTGGTGCTGGTGGGCCAGCAGGTGAGCCCCACCACCACCACCCGCAACGCCCGCCACACAGACACACACACACACACTCCCCAGTCCTCCTGAGCCAGAAGGAGAGGCGGCAGCACTCAGTGCCTCGGCCTTGCCCTTCCCCAGGACGTGCTCTTCCCAGTGGCCCGGGCCCAGGTCTGCGGAGGCTTCATCCTGCATGAGGTGGTGGCCCCGGAGCGCCTCAGGGTGGGGGACCAGGTGCAGCTGCACGTGGATGAGGTGAGGACCCCACCCCTGCTGTTTATCCTCCGTGTCCTGCAGCCCCTCCTCTCTCCCCACCCCACCCGCACCCGGGGCCCTGGGTGACAGAAGTGTTTCAGGCCTGGCGTCTGAGCTGCATGGAGAAGCACACGGCCATCCACCTGCTCAACTGGGCGCTGCGGCAGGTCCTGGGCCCCGGCACAGAGCAGCGAGGCTCCCATCTCAATCCCGAGCGGCTGCGCTTTGACGTGGCCACGCAGGTGAGCTGGGCACAGAGAAGCAGCCTTCACACAAGGCGACGGGCTTAGAGTCTGGTGGGGTGGGAGTTTGACCATAAGAGGGCTGGACTCCCCTCGCTCAGTCACTGGGGGACCTTGAGTCGGGGGGCTTTGCGTCAGGCCGCTCCTGCGCCAGTGAGGGTCAGGCGAGCCAGTGTCCAGAATCCTCTCGGCCTCCAGCCGCCCGGCTTCCTTGTCCCTGCTGTCACCCAGGCCGCTCTTGCTCAAGCCGAGCTGCCCTCTTCCTTATCTGTCACCCTGTCTCAGTGTCCATCTGGCTCAAATCCTGCAGGAAGTGCTCACTGAATCCCATTCCGCCTGATGACTCCCTCCTTGCTCCTGTGTCTCCCCCGTCCTGTATTTCTCTTCCCCTGGCTGCCCTCTCTCGTAAGCTCCTGAAGTACAGAGCCTCTGTCTTCTGTTTCTTTATCAACTTTCAGTGTCTAGTGAAAGGCCTGCTGCTTCCAATAGGCCCAGTTCCCGGGTAGCTTTCTAAGGGAAAGGACTGTCTGCTCCACAAACGTACTGAGTACGTGTTATGTGCTAGGCACCGTTCACTGTTGTGTACTAGCTTGGGGCTGGTTCAGTGAACACTGACTGCTTCTTCACGCATCACTCCCAGGCACGGGGCTGACTGCCTGTCTGTCTATTTCCCCCACAATCCCCCAGGCCCCATTGACCCCAGAGCAGCTCCGGGCAGTGGAGGTCACTGTGCAGAAGGCCGTGGGGCGGGATGAGGCTGTGTACATGGAGGAGGTGGCCCTGGCACGCACTGCCCACGTCCCCGGCCTGCGCTCCCTGGATGAGGTGAGTTGGAGGGGCCCTGTTGGTAGAGATCGTGTGAGTGAGCCCCCCACCCCGCCACAGACCTGTTAACAGATCTGTGCCTCTCACTGTCAGGTATACCCAGACCCTGTGCGGGTGGTATCCGTGGGGGTGCCCGTAGCCCATGCGCTGGACCCAGCCTCCCAAGCCGCACTGCACACCTCTGTGGAGCTATGCTGTGGGACGTGAGTCACTCCTCTCTGCCCACTCTGGCCTGGGTCCCTGGACCTCCTCCCTTCCCTCGTCCCTGGAGCCACCAGCCCCTGGTTTGGAGCTCCAGCTGCTCTTCTCTCTCGCATCATCACCCAGACCTCCTGCTCCCTCCCTCTGCCCACAGGCACCTGCTTCGCACAGGGGCTATAGGAGACCTGGTCATCATCGGAGAGCGCCAGCTCGTCAAGGGCATCACCCGCCTGCTGGCCGTCAATGGGGAGCAGGCCCAGCAGGTCAGCACACCAGTGGGGCCTGGGAGGCTTCTCTGGGTGTGGATGGGTCAGGGGGCACGCAGCTGATGCTCTCGGGCTGGGGAATGCCCAGCAGTAGACCCCGGATTCATACCTGTGCACTAAGCCATACCAGCTACTGCCAGCTGGCATCTGTTGTCATTATTTGATACCTTGATGAGTCTTGATTGTTAAATGTTTCTAACTTGTCCCTGCCCAGCAATAGGTCATGAACCCCTGTCTTGGGGAGAGCAGGTATGCCACACTCCCCTGACCATCCTGTGCCCTCCCTACAGGCCCGAGAGGTGGGCCAGAGGCTGGCCCAGGAGGTGGAAGCAGCCGCAGCTCGGCTGAGTCAGGGCAGCCGGCATGTGGCGGAGGCACATCGGCTGTCCAAGGACATGGGGCGACTTACCGACGTGAGGGCTACCCCCACCGTGGAGCTGCCCCTTCCACCTGGCCCTGTTCCGCTCCCCAACCCTGCCTGTCTCCCCCCAGAATCCCCAGCCCAGATATTTGTTGTTTGTCTGCAGGGGGACATGTAGGGAGTGTGACCTCTTCCCTGGCCCTGCTGGTCCCTGCCTCAGGGACCATGACTCAGTGGGGCCAGGGAGTGATATGCTGCTTCTGACCACAGGCCGTGGACACCGCCACGATGCCCCAGTGGCAGCGGCGGGAGCTTCAGGCCACACTGAAGGCGCTGCAGCGGCGTGCCAACACTGCCGTCCGGAAACTGGAAATGGGGCAGGTGAGAGGGGGTGCGGTGCACCCCACGGGGCAGATAGCAGGCACACCTGGCGAGCATCGGAGATGTCTAGCATGCACGCTGAGACACCCCCAGGCCTGGCGGGGAGTGGGGGTGGGTGGCAGTTGCTGCCTCTCCTGCCACCTGGGTGCCATCATCAGGTCATTCCCACACTTCTCTCTGCCAAACTGGGTCTCTCCCCCAACTCCCAAGCCTTTCTCAGACTCTCCCTCCAGGAAGCTGACTTGATTACGCCATTCAGCCCTAATTGCTCCTTGACTGTGGCTCCTCCTCCCTCCGCCCCCACTCACCCATCTGTGCTGCAGCCCTAGTCCCGTCACCTTCAGCGGCCCATGTGTAGGGGCCTGGAGCTAAAACGAAAGGGAGGAGGGAGGGAGGAGAAGAAGGACATAGAGGGGACCCAAAACAAGGCGGCCATTCTCGGCAGAACCCCTGGCACCTTTGCTGGGGGACGGAGGGCGTGGGAGGGGATTTCTGGGTTGGGGCTCAGTTCAGAAGTGGGGGCTGATTGCTTCCCAGCCCGACCCCTGCGCTGTTCTTCCTGCCTCCTAGGCTGCACAGAAGACCCAGGAGCTGCTCCAGCGGCACATGGAGGGGCCCCTGATTGTGGACACGGTTTCCACGGAGTCCCTCTCTGTAAGCGTTGGGCGTGGGGTGGGCCCAGGGTGTGGGGAGGGGAAGGTCCCAGCGGGGAGGAAGCTGGGAGCTGCGAGGTCGCCATCTGCCCTCCCCCGCACAGATGCTGGTGAAGGTGGTCCGGCAGCTGTGCACGCAGGCGCCCGGCACGTCCGTGCTTCTCCTCAGCCCCCAGCCCCTGGGGAAGGTGCTGTGCGCCTGTCAGGTGGCCCAGGTGAGGCGAGGCAGCCCCACCCACTCATCTCCCAGCCCAGCTTGCTGATCCCTTGTCTTATTCCTCCCACGTAAGAGAGCCACAGCTGGGTAGAGGTGATCTCTGAGGATGCCCCAGGATGGGGACAGGGCCACCTCCTTGTCCCTAACCCACACCCTCCCACCCCACCCTCAAAGGATTCCCTCAGTTCCCACCACCCCACCCTCCAGGCTGCATATTTCTTACAAATAGGTAGCAGCCATTCATCAACCTCTATACGTGCATTCCTGGCCCATCCGTCTCCTGTCTCCTCACCCACTTACCCACCCCCACCATGTGCCCGGCTTGCAAGAGGGTTCTACTCACTGTGACTCCACTCTCCAGGGTACGCTGAGCGGGAGGGGCAGAGAGGGCTGCTCTGCATCACTGCCCTTTCTGTTTCTGTCCCCAGAGTGCCACACCGGCCTTCACAGCAGAGGCCTGGGCGCTGGCCGTGTGCAGCCACATGGGGGGCAAAGCCTGGGGCTCTCGAGTGGTGGCCCAGGGCACTGGAAGCACTGCTGACCTGGAAGCTGCCCTCAGTGCAGCACGAGCCTATGCCCTCAACCAGCTCTGAGCAGGCTCATGCAGGGGCTCACACACTGAAGAGACTGCGGCCAGGGCAGTGCCTGGAGCCCTGAAGGAGCCAGCAGAACCTCCCCGGAGGCTCAGCAGAGGACTCAAGTCTGGAGGCCAAGCAGCTGAGCCAAGAGGGTGCCCTGGGCGGGGACCTGCACAGACACAAGAAGGTGGGGGCTGGGGAAGGCAGACGTGAGCCTGATCATAGACCCAGCGAGGTGAAGGTGAAGACCTACATGGCTGTTCTGGCTGCGATTGTTCATTAAAAAGTATTTTTCACAGGATAGGAAGCTCCAGAGGGCTTCCCAGGTAGCGCTAATGGTAAAGAACTCACCTGCCAATGCAGGAGATGTAAGAGACCGAGGTTTGATCCCTGGGTCGGGAAGATCCTCTAGAGAAGGGAATAGCTACCCACTCCAGTATTCTTGCCTGGAGAAGCACATGGACAGAGGAGCCTGGCGGGCTCTGGTCCATAGCGTTGCAAAGAGCCAGACACGACTGAAGCGACCTGGCACACACAGACAGGAAGCTCCAGGACATTCTTTCACCTAAAAAAAGCAGCCTTTTCCATCTCAGCAACCTGACGTGGGTGCCCCATCCCCAATTTGGCCCTTCACACTGGACTAGAAGGCCACCTGGCATCCAGATCTGAACTCCCCTTGTCACCACCACAAGCACTTGGCCAAGCCCGCTGTGCCAGCCTGTTCCGAGCACCCACAAAGGCCTCCCTAGCCAAGACTGAAAACTCAGGTGAAAGTCATGAGAGCTGGGCAGATCCTGTCTGGTGTCACTTATTTCATTAACAACTTCTCATTTTAATGAAGGCTCTGATGATTTGTTGATAAAATGAGCCAACAGGGACTTCCCTGATGGGGCTGAGACTCCAAGCTCCCAATGCAAAGGGCTTGGGTTTGATCCCTGATTGGGGAACTACGATCCCGCATGTCACACTATAAACTGAAGAACCTGCATGCTGCAACTAAGACTCAGCAGAGCCAAACAAATAACCCAGCAGGTACTGATCAGTTGCTGAGACTATGGCAAGAAACAAACAGAACTTCCTGCCCTTGTGGTGCTTTCTTGCCGTGGGGAAACAGCAATGAAGAGAAAGAAGAAGGTATCAGATGGGGATGAGGTCTATGGAGAGAGCAGACGGGTTGGGAGGATGTGAGCCCCATGGACGTCTGAGGGCAGAGTCAGTGCAGAGGCCTGAGGGACAGGTGCAGGCCTTGGGGTCAGAAGGGAGCAGAGCCAAAGCAAGCCTACTCTTTTTTTTTTTTTTAACACATTTTTAAAAATTTTTTATTTATTGTTGGTTGTGCTGGGTCGTCGTTGCTGCCTGCAGGCTTTCTCGTTGGGGTGAGCGGGGCTGCTGTTTGTTGCGGTGGCTTCTCTTGTGGACCACGGGCTCTGGGGCACAAGGGCTTCAGTGTTGCAGCACGTGGGCCCACTCGTGGCACATGGGCTTCGTTGTTCTGTGACGTGTAGAGTCTTCCTGGACCAGGGATTCAACCCATGCATTGGCAGGCGGATTCTCACCCACAGTACCACCAGAGCAGTCCCGAGCCTTCTCTTTTAAAACAACTTGCAAAGCACCTGAGCTGAAGCTGAAATTGGCAGCTCAGAGCAGGAGGAAGGTGTGGAATGGAGGGCAGTTGTCCTTCCCTCCCAAAGTGAATCCACCCAGGACCAAGCCAGACACCTGAGCTCCACCTGTGTTCGAAGATCTCTGTTGCTGGATGAAGGAAGGGGAACTCCGGGGACCCATCCCCAAGTCAGAGCCTCCCTGGCTGCGAAGTTCTGGGGCCATTTAGTCAAAATTTTAGCACAGAGCAGGCCTTCCTGACAGCATTTCTTGCGTGATTGCTCATTCTAATTGAGGCAGTGGTGATTAGTTGGTAAATCACTGATGAGGGCTTGAAAGGGGCCTGGAGCCCCTGGCCTCTGGCTGCTTGCAGTCCTGAGAGGTCACAACTGTGGATCTTAGCAACTGTAGCAGGGGCCACTGTTCAGTACACTGACTGAAAGCCTGTATCTTAACACATAGTCGCCACAGTGAGGATACTGGGGGCGGTGGGGGGGGGGGGCGGGGGGGCGGGGGGGGGGTTTGGTGAGTTAACTGAGCTTCTAAGGTGGCAACTTATCCAGGATAACCCAGCTAGTAATCATCAGAACTAAAATTTAAGTTCTGCCTCCAGTGAAACTTCAACCACCCTTGGTTGCTCTTCCCCTCTTGAAGGATGATTTCCTTTTCTGTGAAAGCTGGTCGTTTCACAGAAGCTGGTCATTCCTGGTGTCGAGCTTAGGGCTGTGGAGGGAGCACTGTGGAGGCCTGGGGTCTTCCTGCCCGGTGCCACTCAGCCTTGCTGACAGCCTGGAGAAAGGCCGAGGGTGGCTCCAAAGGGATGCTGCAGCCAGTGGTCAGCCGAAGGCCTCAGGAGAGTTCTAAGAACTGCACATGCCCTTCCATCGTCCTCTTCCGGAAGGGAATGGCCACTGGCGCTTTTCCTGGACCGTCTTCACACTCGTCATCCCCACCTCCATTTCCACACAAAAGGCCCGGAGAAGGAAGAGCCCCTTAGTAGTCCAGGAGCCCTGCCCCATCCGCAGCTCCCCGCCTTTCCCCGCAGAAACCCACTGCTCCTAAACATGTCCACAGGACGCACAAACCATGTCCCGCGGTCAGAGTTCCCACTGCCCGCTCTGGGCCCCACACAGTGCCTTAGATGGGGACACGTATTTGCATCGATCCTGGGCCAAGGTGTGCGGCGACAACCGAAGTCCGGGAGCCCTGCCCTCGCACAGCAACGAGCAAAGTAATCCAGCTTGCCGGAGAACGCATGCGCACCCGCCCTTGAGGGCCCGCCCCCTAGCGACGCACGGCGTCCCTAACAACCGGCGTTCGTGGGGACCTGCGGGAAGGCGAGCGCTCAGGTCTCGGGAACGGTGAGGCAACCTCTGGAGAAAGAACACCCGGCTCCGGTCTCCCCTAGCGGGCTGAGCTCTCTCTGCCCCCACTCCCCCGACAGGGCACGGGAGCACGCCCCAGAGTCCGCCCACCCGGCCGAAATCTGCAGGTGGCCTTGGCTCCCGTGAGAAGGAAGGGCCGGCCTGTACCTATGGGAGGCCCCCACCCCATATGAAGTTGGCCGTGCCTCCTTCCTCCCTACAGCCACTGCAAACCGTCTCTGCGAGTCAGGGAAGGGTCACCCGAGATGGAGAAGGGGAAAGTGGAGTGAGAGTTGGTCATGGGGAAGAGCAGTCCCTAGTTCCAGGGCCCCAGCCTTCCTGGAAAGACAGATCTCTATTCCCAGCTCCTGGGGCTGCAGTCCTTCCCGCAGGTCTAGACGCTTCTACACCTCCCTCCCTCCCATGACATGGCTGGTTATCCTTGGTCACCAAGGAGAAGGAGGGCCCCTTCACTTCAGGCGGGTTGAGGGAGGGACTTGCTGGCATTTGGAGCTGAGCTTCCCCGGTCGGGTGTCTGAATCAAAGGTAGGGATGAGGGTGGAGTTCTTTTTTAAGGCAACAGACCTAAGTGGGCAGTTGGGAGGAAAGCCTAGCCCAGGGGTGTGATAAGTGTGCAGACTGTCTCACCAGCAAAAGACCAGGGGTGCTGGGCCAGAGCTCTGTCAGGGAAGCTTTTTTGCCCCTCTTTTGTGATTCCACAAACTCTGAATTCCCAAATGGAAATGACTTGGCCTGAGGTGGAGTCTGACACAGTAGGCAGGATAGGGATTGGGGAAATGTAGACAAAAGCCAGGGCCCTGAGGAGCAGCTGACTGAGAAAGCAGGAAGCACCATCAGAGAAGCTGGGGGATACGGGATGTCAAAGCCCAGCCCCGGACAAGGGATGTCCAAGGCCACAGAGGTCCTCACAGAACCTAAGGAAGGCCTGGCACTTCTGTTCAGTTCAGAGGAAGAGAGGGGAGGACCAGGGATGTAGTGAGCAGAAAAAGGAGAGGACTTCCCCCTCCCCTAGCATCTTCAACTTTCCCATTTGGGCAGGCAGGTGGAGCCTCTGCCCAAAGCGTTTGGATTTAACTAGGCACTTGAGAAAAATGGAGGAGGTCGGAGACGTTTCTGAGAGGAGGGAAGGTGCAGGAGACTCGAGCACTGAACCCTAGGTCTGGAAGGAACATGGAGGGCCCAACGGGGCAGGAGAGCACAGCTCTGCGGTATCTCTTGGATCCTCTTGGGGCCTCAAAAGCTGAAGTGATCATCAGTTCTGCAGAAGGACCCTGAGACTGCAAGGGACAGGGAGTGAGGGAGCCTGGACTGTTCAGGTCAGCACCGATGAGGGTGACCCCAGGCTCCCACTGGAGAGAGTGGGAAGCCCACTGGAAAAGTGCTATGACAACTGAGTCTGGGCAATTTAGGAAGCAATCCCAAGTGATTTGTCTCTGCTTTTGTGCAGGGAAGTGAGGAACAGCTTTGGACAGACATGGGTTCAGAGTTTAGCTTCTCCATTTACTATGTGATGCTTAGCAAGTTACTTAAGTTCTCTAAGCCTCTGTTTTTCTGTTTGTGAAATGAGGATAATGGTGTTATAATAACAATATTTGTCAATAATAAGTCTGAAGATTTCATAGGTTTATATAGGTACAGCATCTAACATCTTTGTCATGATATCTAACACTTGCCTTGAGTGTTGACTCTGGGCCCAACACTATACAGAATGTCTCACACGTGTTTCCTGGTGGTTCGGACAGCAAAGAATCTGCCTCCAATGCAGGAGATGCAGGAGACATAGGTTCAGTCCTTAGGTCGGGAATATCCCTGGACAAGGGCACGGCAACCCACTCCAGTATTCTTGCCAGGGGAATTGCATGGACAGAGGAGCCTGGTGGGCTGTCATCCATGGGCTCACCAAGAACCAGTCATGACTGAGTGACTGACACTTTCACTTCAGGGCTTCCCAGGTGGCACGAATGGTACAGAACCTGACTGCCAGTGCAGAAGACACAAGAGATGCAGGTTCAATCCTCGGGAAGATCCCTGGAAGAGGAAATGGCAACCCACTCCAGTATTCTTGCCTGGAGGATTCCATGGACCGAAGAGCTTGGCGGGGCTACAGTACATGGGGTTGCAAAGAGTCAGGCATGACTGAAGCGACTTAGCACGCAAGCATGCACACACATTAGCTCCTTTAATCCTCTGGATAATCTTATGAAGTAGGAACCCCAGTTACTATCCCATATTACAGATAAAGAGATGGAGGCTTAATGGGGTTGCATGACTTGCCAGATTCTCCCAGATGTTGGGGACAGAGTGGAGATTGGACCTCAGGCGGTGTAACTCCTGAATCCTGAGCTA
Source organism: Bos taurus (assembly GCF_002263795.3). NCBI lineage: Eukaryota > Metazoa > Chordata > Mammalia > Artiodactyla > Bovidae > Bos > Bos taurus. The sequence continues at coordinate 17,797,526 of NC_037350.1, read as the reverse complement.
GCTGTTAGTTATGCTGCCTCCTCCTGTGCACACACTACTGAGGGCCTGCTGGGCTGCTGCATGTGTGCATGCTCAGTCAAGTCCAACTCTTTGCGACCCCATGCACTGTAGCCCACCAGGCTCCTCTGTCCGTGGAATTCTCAAGGCAACAATACTAGAATGGGTTACCATGCCCTTCTCCAGGGGATCTTCCTGACCCAGGGATCTACCCTGTGTCTTCTACATTGGCATGTAGATTCTTTACCACTGAGCCACTTGGCCTAGAATACAATAAATCAGAGCTATGTATAGACAAGGAGGTGGTTCACAGAACACTTGTCCACCATCAAAAATGAGGACAACCCTGCCCAAACTAGGACATCTCGTCCCTTTCTATTGCCTGTGTTTGGGCATGTAGAGAGCAGACCCTAACACTTAACCCTGTGAGTTAAGAACTGAATGTTATTTCAGGACCTGGATGCTGGTCCTGAGGACACAGCTGGGACCAGGGGAGGGGGAGGAGGAGTCACCTTTCCTCAGGGGTTGTGGCAGGGTTGATGTTGGCGCCATAGCGTGTGAGGCCTTGTAGGTCCAGGAGATGAAGGGTCACTGGTTGCCCCCACTTGCCCCATCTGAGGGCAGGGTGTGCCCTTCGAGGGGGCACACCTGCTGATGGCACAAGAGGCACTCACTCGGGAATTCCCTGGCAGTCCACTGGTTAGAACTCAACCCTTTCACAGCTGTGGCCTGGCTTCAACCCCTTGGTTCCCTCAGTCAGGAAGCTAAGATCCCGTAAGCCATGCTGTGCAACGACAAAATAAAATTAAATAGCAGTGCAGGGTTCACATAGGGATGTATACACACATGTACAGCCTGTTAAGATTTCGTTTCGTTAGGGAGGAAATGCATTTTACTGTAACAGGTGTGTCTTTCGTCAGGGGCCTGAAATTCCCATCGTGGGGTGCCACGGACCTAGTCGCTCTTCCAGCCTGGGGAGACCCTCCCCGACACATCCTGTCTGCAGTGAAGACAGGACGCCTGCTTCCCTGGGAACAAGAACAGACTTTTTTCTTTTCTAGTGGAAGATGGAAAAGTGACTGGGAGAGCAGGGCGTTGTGGTTAGGGCAGCCAAGCTCCTGATCCGGCCCCAGCCCTCCTATATATCCAGGGGCCAGTTATTTCCCGGTCTGGTCTTCAGTTTCTTCATCCATAAAATGGGGTTGAGACGCCTGCCCCAACTCCAGTGTAGAATAAGACTCTAACAAGAGAAACGCTCTGAATGACGCTTGTAACTTTGTTTTTTTTTAATATTTATTTGTCTGGCTGCATCCAGTCTTAGTCGCGCTCATGGGCTTAGCTGCTCCGCAGCATGTGGGATCCTAGTTCCCTGACCAGGGATCGAACCCATATGCCCTGCATTGCAGGACATATTCTTAACCACTGGATCAACAGGAAAGTCCCAGAAACTTGTAACTTTTAAGTGCTGAGCTGCTGTACGTTGATGATGCTGTCAGCAAAGAGACGGGAGGTGGAGTTGGAGGCTCGGGTGGTCAGGAGAGGAACAGGCCACCAGAGGTAGACATCAGGAACAGCCAGGCAGCTTCTGGCCATCCTGTTGAACTAGTTCATCTACTGATCTGGGATTGTTCCCATAATTTCATTCACAAAACAGTAAGCCTACCCACATAGTGAGGACCTTTTGGTCATAAAGGGGCAGAAACCCAATTCTTAGCTTCAGCAAGAGAGACTTGCTGGAAGGCCATCAAGTCAGGTCTCAGAACTGAAGGAGGCCGTCAGAGGGCCTTCAGCGATGAGGACTGGGGACGGGAGGTGCCTGGTGCCCTCTGTCCACCTCCCTCTCCTGCTGGTCTCCGCCAGGCAGCACTTCCTCCTGCTGCCGCAGACCGGCCTTTTCCGTGTGAAGGGAAACAGCTTCCAGCAGCAGGGGATCTGTATCCTTCAAGGACGTGTGTCCTTCTGTCTACCTCCACTTGGACAAATCCCAGGGAGGACTCTGATTGGCTGATATCAGGTGCACCCCTGAACCAATACAGGGCACTCCTATTGGCCAGAATCTGTGATCAGAGGGAGGTGGGGCAGCCCAGAACGGCAGCTGCCTCCCTGGCAGACCTGATACCGGATTAGGGATTAGAGAGAAAAAAACAAGTAAAAGAGGACTTCCCTGGTGGTCCAGTGGCTAAGACTTCATGCTCCCAATGCAGGGTTCCATCCCTAGCTGGGGAACTAAGATCCCACATGCCGCATAGCACAGTCCAAAAAAAATAGAAATAGTCCTCACACCTGGAGGAGCCCACAGTCCAGTGTGGGTGTGAGGAGAGGGTTGTTAGTCCACTGAAGCGACACAGGTACTAAGGATCTGACAAAGAGAAGGGGGAGATAAGAAAAGCCAAAGACTCCAGAGGGGAAATGGTGTTTGAGTTCAGGCTCAAAATACCAGTGCTGGTCTGCTTCCCCGGGCAGAGACTGCAGGAAAGGCCTTCCAGGCAGAAAGTGGCTTGAGCAAAGGCTGGGTGGCGCAGATTAGTCTGCCGTATTCAAGATGCAGAGAGGGGTTTATTTCAAACAGAGCATCCGGCCATGGAGGGCCTTCTGCACTGAGTTGAGGAGCCAGGGGCTTACCCAGAGCCCTGCCAGGACAGCTGTGAGAAGGCTGGGTGCTGGTACACACCCAGGTGCGGGGCAGCTGCAGCTACAAGGACAATGGACAATGAGGCCCTGAGCTGAGGCCACAGCAGGAAGGGAGAGGAGGGACCGCAGGGGAGGGAGTCAGAACTGAGGGGAAACTGCAGTGACCAGGTTGGGGGAGCTGGTACTGAGGGAGAGAGGTGAGTCCCCAGCTTCCAGGTTCACACACCTGGGTAGCTCCTGGTGCCTCTGGCCAAGGTAAGCAGCCAGGAGGAGGAGAGCCTTGGCGGAGGCACTGAGTGTTCTTGGCGGGCAGACTGAGGCTGCAGGCGCCTCGAGGTGGCCAGTGGCCATGAGTCTGGAGCTCAGAGGGGATGGGGGAGCTGCAGCCCAGCAAGAGGACGAACAGGGCAGGCAAGGCTCAACCCTGAGGGGTGGGCAGAGTCAGAGGAGCCTGTGTTGGAAGCCTCTGGAGAATGTCCGAGAGGCCGGGGGGAAGAGTTGAGAGAGCGGCAGCCCAGTGGTGGTTGAGAAGAACAGGTTTGGGTGTGTGACTTGATGCCATCTTTGTAACATTAGTAACTGGCAGGCAAAGAGTTCATCGTGCTCATTATCCTTCGAAACATACTCTGCTTTATATTTGATTGATTCTTTTAGGTATGTATATATATAAAAAAAAAATTTGGAACTAAAAGCCTTCTTAGAAGAATCCTCTATCTGGTAACAAATTGCTTGCCAAAAATATTTCTGTGATGTTGAGTTTTTTTAAAAAAATCAAGACACGATAAGTGAAAACTACCAATCTGACCTTATTATGAGGTTAACATTATCAACATTTGCCTTTAACATGACATCAGACCTCGGGGTATGGAGGTCTCTGTGAATGTTGCGGGACCGTAGGGATTCTTGTTTATATCAGCCAAGCACATGGAGCACGTGCAGGGCCACCGTGTCCCTCCTTCTGAGGCGATGGCTCAGGGACTTGGACCAAGCCCCAGGCAGGTCGTGCAGCGTCCTACCAGAGAAGGCTCCGGGCTCCAAACAGCGGCCAGGCAGTTAGGACCAGACCTGAGGAGCCAGGTCCTAAGACAGTGAGGCATTAGATGGTGAGAACAGGCCATCCTGTTCCTGGGAGCACCCTGCTAGGCCCCAGGAAGGGTCTCCCAACATATGGCTTCCCGGGGAGCAGAAGGGACCACTGAACAGGATGGTGAAGCCAGGCAGTTCTGTGAGAGAGGCCTGGAGAGCCACGCTAGGTTCTGCTCCCACAGGCATGGCCCAAAGGCTGTCCTGGGTTGCGTCTGGGACCAAGGGGAATCCCGGAATGTGTTAGACCAAAACTGTGGAGGGAGCCCCAGGCGTCCAGACGCGGAGCTGGTGGGAACAGGGCTGGCCTGTTGTCCTCCTCCTCTGGCCCAGTCTGCCAGCCCTCCACCCCACCCCCTCCTGTCCAGACCTGAACACCACCACCACCTTGCCCTCACGTGTCCCCTGGATGAAGGGAAGCACCTCACTCAAAGACACCATCTCAGGTTAGTACCCAGAAGCAGGTCTCTAGGGCTTTACCTCCCCAGCCCAAACCGCTGTCCCTCAGAATGCCTCCGTCCACACACCCACTCCAGTACTTCTGCCAAATAGTTTTAAAAATGTTTATTTATTTGTTCAGAACACAGTGCCTTCATTGCCTCCTGCAGGCTCTTGTGTTGCGGCACACGGACTCCGTTTTTTTGTGGTTTCGTGGGCTTAGTTGCTCCAGAGCACATGGGATCTTAGTTCCCCAACCAGGGATCAAACCTGTGTCCCCTGCATTGCAAGGCGGATTCTTAACCACTGGAACACCAGGGAAGTCCCACTCCTATCAAATATTATGAATATGATTCAAGTATTATCTCAGGGGAATCTCCACGAAGCCTGCAGAGGAAGATATTACTGTGCCCTTTGATGGATAAGGAAACTGGCACTCAGACCGAGTAACTTGGCCAAGGTCACACAGCAAGTGCCTGGCAGAGCCAGAAATGCCAAGTCATCTGGGGCCTCCAAGCAGCATCCCCTCCCAGCCACACCCTCGGAGGGACCATGAGTCAAAAAGCGCCAGCTGCTTGTCCCACAATGCATGGACCCAATCTGTTTGTCAATTTGCATTTTATTTGCATAAGTGTGTCACCAAAATACATAGATATCTTCCTTATACTGCCCCCTCCTGTCTCTCTCTCTCTCTCTCCCCCCCTCCCTTCCTTCCTCTCTCTCTCTCTCTCACACACACACACACATTCACACAGCCAGGCTCTTCCTCCTTGAGATGCCTGGAGGACTGGGGAGCACCATCTGGTCCCCTCCATCTGCCAAGGACACCTTTGCTAGTTCACAGTGTTCCTGCCCACCGGCCACTACCCAGTGCATGGAGTCGGGGAGCAAACCCAGAGCGGGAGCTCCGTGCTGGGCTGAGCAGACCCAATTCTTCCGAGGTCCTGGGGAGGGGACACTGCAGCATGGGTGCAGGAATGGACAAACGGGGTGACGGCATGCCCGGATATATCCTCTGTCCTCAGCCTCAGATTTAGCTGCCTTGTAGCCTCCCACACTTTCCCGCTGCTGCTGTCTGGAATGCCCGGAGCCTGGGAGAAATAGGAAGACTGGGATGGGGAGATTGAGGGAGGGGCAAGCTAAAGCCCACTGAGGGAAGAGGAGAAGGTGCTGATGCCCTGGGCAGGGTATGGGTCTGGTTTCCCTAGCCTTCCCTTCTGGCCTGCACTGCCCAAAACAGTAGTCACTAGCCATCAGATTTTGAAGGTTTAAATACATATACCTAATAATTATATATATATATTAATTTTTATATTGATTACATGTTTAAATATTTTGGACATATTGGGTTAAACATAAAGTTAATTTCACTTGTTTTCTCTTTCCTTTCTTAGTGTCTATAGGAGAAGTTTTTAAATAGTCTGTGTGGCTTGCATTTGGGCAGCCATTCTATTTCTATTTCTATACTTCAATTGGCGAGTACTGTTCTTCATCCCCTCCTCCTGGTTAGGCAGTTGTTTTTCTGTAAAATGCTTAGTGGCAGGGAGCTGTTTTGAACTAAACGTTTATCATACCTCAGCCTTTTGGCTGAACTTGATAGACTGAGTTGTTGTTGTTGTATTTATGTACAAATTTTTGGCTGTATGGGGTCTTTGTTTCTGTACGGGGTCTTTGGGGCTTTCTCTAGGTGTGGAGAGTGGGCACACAGGCTTAGCTGCCCTGTGGAATGTGGGATCTTCCCCAACCAAGGATAGAACCCATATCCCCTGCACTGGCAGGCAGATTCTTAACCAGAGGACCACCAAGGAAGTCCCAATAGACTTTTAATCCACCTTTGTTATATATAAGCTGTGTAACTTTAGGCAACTCAGTTCACCTCTCTGAGCTTCAGTTTCACATCAGAAAAAAATTAGTCCATCAGCGCCTATCTCAAAAAGGCTTCTGTGAGAATCAAATGAGCTGATATACATAAAAAACTAAAAAAAGGGACAGCATACAGCAATTGCTTGTAATTACTGCATAGCTATTATTGTCTGAAATGTGGTTCTGCTGCTTGCTACAGCTTCGTGTGTCACAGAAAGCTATGCCTCTTCGGATGCATTATTTTAGTCACTCTTCCCAATCATCTTATTGGTAACTGCTATCCTCATTTCACAGGGGAAGCATCTGAAACTCAAAAAGCTTCAATAACCGGCCCAAGGCCACCCAGCTGGTGGGGTGTGTACCTGGACCTGCTCTAGTCCAGAGACTGGCCCTTCAGAACCACCCTGTGCTATGTCTGTTGGTAAATGCCCACCGAAACCCTCCAAAATAACAACCCTTCCTGCTCCTCTTTCTCCAGGTTCCTGCCAGCACCCAGGATCTGCCTGTCTGAGAAGCTCCCCGTCACGAGGCCATCACCAAGGGGCCACCTGTCCCTGTGTTGCCAACCCCCAGCATGCAGGATACCCAGACAACAGAGTCACCGTCAATCCCCAGCCGGTCCTCAACCTCCACCCAGGACCGGTCTTCCACTGTGGGCCAAACTTTGAGCTCAGCCCCACAGCCCTCAAAGCCCACCCCGATTATCCCACCCCTGGCTAAGTCCACAGGCCCAGGTTCTGGGTCTGGGGTCCGGCGGATGCGCAGGATCATCGCTGAGGATGCTGAGTGGTCGCTGGCCATCGTGCCCCTCCTCACAGAGCTCTGCATTCAGCACATTGTCAAGAACTTCCAGAGTGAGTCTGTCCCCTCCTCGCTTGGGAGCAAGAAGGCCAGGAGTGGGGCAGGGTGGGAGGGGACTGCCTTGAGGCCAGGCCTCAGAGCTGGGTCTGGGGGCAGCCCCTGCCTTCTCCTACAATGTCCTCTTGTCTTGTTCAGTCCCTTGGTCATGTCCGAATCTTTGCAAACCCGTGGACTGCAGCACGCCAGGTTTCCCTGTCTTCACCATCTCCCAGAGCTTGCTCAAACTCACGTCCATAGAGTTGGTGATGCCATCCAACCATCTCGCCCTCTGTCATCCCCTTCTCCTGCCTTCAATCTTTGCCAGCATCAGGGTCTTTTCTAATGAGTCAGCTCTTTGCATCAGGTGGCCAATGTATTGGAGCTTCAGCTTCAGCATCAGTCCTTCCAGTGAATGTTCAGGACTGATTTTCTTTAGGAAAATGTCCTCATCCCCACTCACCTCCTCCCTTCTGCCTACCCTGAGGCCAAGTCAGTTTCTCCAGCCATCCCCCCTCCCAGGCCCCACCAGACCCCTCCCCCATCCCGCTCTGTGCCCTCTACATCTAGGCCCTCTCCTTCCTTTTCCCACTCTCTCCAGCAAAGCCTGGCCCAAACCACATCTACCTCCTCCACTAGAAAGCCCTCCCTGGTTGACCATCCTCCACTCTCTCTTCTATGGACGTGTATAGATCCTTGGTTTGTCCAGTACTTTAGTTTCTGTTAATGTTCATCCTTTTCAAAGATGAGTCGGCAACCTCTCCTACCAGAGGGGGAGCTCTCTGAGGACAGGGCCATCGTGTTGTCTACGGCACCTGTCACCACCAGGCCTACAATATATTCATTAGACCTGTTTACAGTCTGCCTCCACTAGTAAGATGGAGCGCCTCCCTCGGTTTTGTTCACTCTTGTATCTTCAGCACTTAGGGTGGAAGGATAGTATGCGGTACGTAGTGTGTGCATGTATGCTCAGTCACTTCAGTCGTGTTTGACTCCTTGTGACCCTATGGACTGTCGCACTCCAGGCTCCTCTGTCCGTGGGATTCTCCAGGCAAGAATGCTGGAGTGGGTTGCCACGCCCTCCTCCAAGAAATCTTCCTGACCCGGGAATCAAACTCATGTCTCTGCCTCTTTTATGTCTCCTGCATTGGCAGGCAGGTTCTTTATCACTAGCACCAACTAGGAAGCCTGTGGTACATAGTAGGTGCTCAAAAAAAAAAAAGCTTTTGTTTTGAAATGAATGAATCAAATCACATTGGGAGCCTCTGAAATCAGGAGTTACCTCCTCTGCTAGATTAAGAAAAAACTGAGGGCTGGACCTGGGATTCTGTCTCAGACAGAGAGCTCCCTGAGACCAGATGCTAAGATGTCCACCTTCAACCAGGACCACCCCAGATTAAGGATGGTGTGTCCCTCCTCAGATCAGGCCTCCCTGGGAATGAAGGCTATCTCTTCTCACAGACTGGGGCTCCCTGAAGGCAGAGGAGGGTCTTCCTCTTTCCTGGGTGCCCCCAGACAGACAGGCTGAACCCAGGGCACCACAGTGCAGTGTCCCCAACACTGTGCCTCCATTTGCCTATTCTTGCTCCCAAAGACAACCCCATCCTGAAGCAGCTGCTCCCAGAGCATCAGAAGAAGGTCCTGAACCACCTGTCTCCTGACCTGCCGCTGGCTGTGACCGCCAACCTGATCGATGATGAGAGTTACTGGCGCCGCTGCTGCACGCAGCGGTGGCCCGTGTGCCACGTGGACAATCACGGCGGTAGCTGGAAGCGCATGTTCTTTGAGCTGCACCTGGAGAACCTGCTGAAACACTTCATCCCGAACACCACCGACCCCGCCGTGATCCTCAACCTGCTGCCGCTCTGCAGGAACTACGTGCGCGCCATCCGGGTGGATCAGTTCCTTCCGCCCGTGCAGCTCCCGGCCCCGCCCCGCGGCGGGGATCAATCCGATTCCGGCAGCGAAGGGGAGATGGAGGAACCAGCCATGGACCACTACCAACTGGACAACCTGGTGGCTGGCCTGAGCCATCTGGAGGAGCTGGACCTGGTATACGGTGTGAAGGACTGTGGCATGAACTTCGAGTGGAACCTCTTCCTCTTCACCTACCGCGATTGCCACTCCCTGGCGGCCACCGTCAAGGCCTGCCACACCCTCAAGGTACCACCTACCCCCAGCCTCCCCCTACCTCCCATTCTCAGCATCTTTCTGAGTCCCTCTCCCCTTCCCCTCCTCCTCCATCACCGCCTTCTTGCTCCTATTTCCTTCTCGCTCGTTGTCCTTGGTGGCCCTGAACCAAGCTGGGTTCTGGGAATGCAGAAACGCAGAAGGTTCTGCCGGGCCCATTCACCAGCTATTAATCCAACAGGCGACTGCACCCGGGGCCCTGTCCTAGGTGCTGAAGATTCCGCAGTGAGCACAATTAGACCATTTGTGCCCTCCAGCTGACAGTCTGGTGGGGATAAAAGGCACTAATCAGCAATCATATAAAAGTGAAATTGCAACTCAAATAGAGTTTACCAATAAAAATACGGGATGTCCAGTTAAATCTGAATTTCAGATACACAATGAATTTTTTATTTTTTAGGTTAAGTATGTCCCAAATATTCTGGTTGGAAGAAAGAGAGCATGCCAAGAATCAGAGGAGGAGGAAAAGGAGGACATGACATTGTATCATAGAGTCCAGGGAGGGAGGCGTTTCAAGAAGAGGGGTGAGCAGCAGTGGGGTGGGATGGAGCTGAGGACCGGATGTAGCAAACTTGGAGGTCACTGAGGGGAAGCTATGTCGGTGGAGTGCCAGGAGCAGAGTCCAGATCAGAGGCATTTGTGGAAAAAGTGAGAGGTGAGGAGACAGATCAGCTTTTTCAAGAACTTGGCTGTGAAAGGAGAGAAAGGTAGAGCAGTAACAATGAGGGGTTTGGGTTTCCTTAAGAAGAAACTTGCATGTGTTTAAAACCAATGTATAAAAACAAAACCAAATGGATCCTAATCAAATGCATAAGCTTTTGCACAGCAAAGGAAACCATAAAACAAAGAAACAACATTCAGACTGGGAAAAATATTTGCAAACAATGCAACAGACAAGGCTTGGTTTCCATAACATACAAGCGGCTCATACAACTCAATAACAACAACAAAACAGCCCAATCCAAAAATGTCCAGAAGACCTACACATTTCTCCAAAGATGGCCAACAGGCACTTGAAAAGATGCTCAACTTAGCTAATTGTTAGAGCAATGCAAATCAAAACTAGAGTGGGGTATCACCTCACAAAAGTCTAGGAGGGTGCAGCGAAGGGCTGACTCATCCAACAGACCTGGATTCAAAACCTGCCTCCACGGCTTAATCACCGTTTGACTCTGGGCAAATGAGGTTTCCACTCAAAGCCTCCATTTTCTCCTGTAAAATGCAGAGGACTTGTTCTATCTCACTAGGATGCCAAGGGTTAGAGATCATGGCTATGGAATGTTGCAGCAGCATGCCCAGCACGTAGTCATTACTCAATAAGTGGTAGTTTTTTCCCTACCAGTCGCCACCAAATCTGCACCACTATCATGCTGGGTAGACCTGCCCTGCCCAAAAGCCAGCCAGGTGGTCGAATCCTTTATCCCTTACTGCTCCACCTCTCTCCCCCTTCCCAGCCAAGTTCTTCTCTCTCTCTTTTTACTATTTATTTATTTGGGTGGGTCCCATATGCAACATGGGCTTCCCTGATGACTCAAGCAGTAAAGAATCCTGCAATGCAGGAGACGCAGGAGATGTGGGTTCGATCCCTGGGTCGGGGGCATCCCCTGGAGGAGGGCATGGCAACCCACTCCAGTATTCTTGCCGGGAGAATCCCGCAGACAGAGAAGCCTGGTGGAGTACAAGTCATAGGGTCACAAAGAGTTGGACACGACTGAAGGGACTGAGCACACACGCACAGCTGCAGCATGTGGGGTCTTCTATCTTTATTGCAGCATGTGGGATCCACCTCCCATACCAGGGATCTAATCTGAGCCCCCTGCACTGGGAGCTCAGAACCCCAGGCACCGGACAGCCAGGGAAGACTTCCCCCTAGCCAGGTTCTTGAAAGAGCAGAACCTCAGGAGTTCCTGGGGCTCCCTCCTCTACCTGGGGGAGGTATGTAGGCAGGCACGTTCTTCCTGCTGCCCACAGATCTTCAGGCTGACCCGAAGCAAGGTGGATGACGACAAGGCACGCATCCTAATCCGCAGCCTCCTGGACCACCCGGCCCTGGAGGAGCTGGACCTGTCGCACAACCTCATCGGGGACCGGGGCGCGCGCGCTGCCGCCAAGCTGCTGAGCCACAGCCGTCTGCGCGTGCTCAACCTCGCCAACAACCAGGTGCGTGCGCCCGGCGCCCATTCTCTGGCTCACGCCCTGGGGCACAACAGCAACCTCATCTCCCTCAACCTGCGCCTCAACTGCATCGAGGATGAGGGCGGCCAGGCGCTCGCCCACGCCCTGCATACCAACAAGTGTCTCACCACGCTGCACCTCGGGGGCAACGAGCTGTCCGAGCCCACCGCGACCCTCCTATCCCAAGTGCTCACCATCAACACCACACTCACCAGCATCAACCTGTCCTGCAACCACATCGGGCTGGTGAGCTATGGCTTCTGGGGCACGCAGGGCCAAGGGGAAGCCCTGGGGGCTTGGGCGGAGGGCTTGGAATCTGACTGCTGCCGGTGCTTACCGGGAAATTGCTAGGACCACAGGCTTTACCCAGTTCTCACCCCAGCTCTGCCATTTAGCACTTGGTTAAAGTTACTTAACCTTTGGGACCTCCATTTCCCCATCTGTAAAACGCAAATAGTAATAGCATCTACCTCTAAGTGTGGTTAATGGAAGGATTAAACGAGTTATAACTGTAAAGCAGTTAACCATTGCAGATACTGGCTAGGTCCTCAGTATTTACTAGTTGTTGCTACTACTCGGGATTCTGTACTATGCTAGGCACCCAGTATCCGTTAGTTTTTCTTTAGCCCTCAACTTATCTAGTAAAATAGCCCCCGCTTTATAGATGGAAAATAGTCTCAGAGAGGTTAGTGAGTTGCCCAAGAGCATCCAGTCAGGTTGAAAGCCTGGGTCCTTCCCAACAGACAGTGTCTTTCAAATCTTGACCAAGTCTCAGAGTAAGAAATGCAATTTGCATGAGCACCTAGTGAACACATACATCGATATAACGTAATTGAAATTTAACTTGCACTGCTTGTGATATATGCTGATGTTTTCTTGTATAATGTCTGCTATTTTTAAAAAAGATGCTTCGGTGACCTGTTGAGTTGACTTTGCAACATACGGTTTTGTCACAACCATAGAAAACCAGCATTCTGCCTCCCAACAGGAAATTTTTCTTACTGGGCGAGGGCCACCCAACCCAGAAGGGGCTGAAACTGTGAGGCCTAGAGAAGAGGGCCCTCCATGCACTCCAGCTAGGGCCCTGCACCCTTTACCAAGCCTCCCCAGAGGACAGTCGGGCTCACAGACACTGACTCCAGAGAGAATGCTCTTGGCTACAAGTAACAGAAAGCTTGAATGGGAAATGGCTTAAACAAGAGGAATGTTCACTGTGTCCCATAATCAGAAGCCCAGGAGAAGGGGGTTCTGGGGTTGGTGGGTTCCTTGGCTCAGTGCTTCTGAGCCACCTCTGCTCTGCCTACCCAGCCCCATGACCCTGTTGTCTCTTGTGTGACTCTCATGGGCCCAAGACGGCGGCTGTACTTCCCACAGGGCTACGCTCAGAGGCAGAAAAAAAGGAGACCACTCCTCTCTTTCCTTCTCTTTTACGAGAAAAAGCTTTCCAGATGCCACTCCCTCCAAACTTCTTCCTTATATCTCACGAGCCAGATGTGTCTCCCGTGCTCGTGGCTGAACCAGAAGAATGGAGTCATTGTCACTGCCGCAGCACCACCCTTTTCAAACCACTGGGGCTGAAAAGTCAATGTAGTGAATTGCAAGCACCATTTTTCTCAGAGAATAAGATGGAACAGGATAGAAAACGCTACACAAAGTAGGAATTGTGTTGTGAAGTTGTTCCCGTCATGTCTGTGTATCAGGATGTGTACGTGTGCACACATCCACCCATGTGTGTGTGGTCCTGAGTCATGGTGGAAAGTGACCCTTTCCCTTGTATTCCTGACCCAGGATGGCGGGAAGCAGCTCCTGGAAGGCATGTCAGACAACAAGACCCTCCTGGAGTTTGATTTGCGCCTGTCAGACATCGCTCAGGAGAGCGAGTACCTCATCGGCCAGGCCCTCTGTGCCAACCGCGAAGCAGCCCGCCAGCGGGCCCTGAATCCCAGCCACTTCATGTCCCCAGTCACTGTCAAGGGCCCTGAGAACCCTGCGGGATAAGACGGGAACAGGGCTGGGGCAGTGGCCAGACCTGGGTCACTGCCCCAGCCCCACCCCTCATTTCATGCCCCTGCCATGCCTGCTCTTGAGGGTCACCCCGGTCCCGAGGGCGGGAGAGGGGAGACCAAGACTATCCTTGGGGTGAGCGATTGAGGTTCTGCAGGGATCTGTGAGGAGAGGAAGGAGCCTGGGATAGAGGTAGAAAGTGGGACTTAGCCCTGGTACCTAGGGAGAGGATATGAACGGACTCACTGAAATGACTGACTACTTCCAAGAATACAGAAAGCCGACCCTTGGAGACTGTGAGGCCCAGACTCTCCTCCAGGGGCTGCCCATCTCCCCAATCACCCTCCTCCCCACCATTGTTCTCTACCGGACAGATCCTTGACCTCTTGACCTTCAAACACACACTGTCTCCTCCACCCCAGGATTCAGCAGAGCTCTGCCTGGCTCTTCCACCCTCACCCTGCAGATGCCACCTCCCTCTTCCTTGACTCTGCTTAAGTCTTCCAGTTCTGCAGGTCACGCCACCCCTAGTCCACCCCACCCCCAACCTGGGCAGGAGGAAACAAAGGTGACGGGAGGGGCTCAGACCTATCAGCCTCCTCAAAGAGCTGCTCACAGAACTGGGAGATGGTGAGAGAGGTGTGACCCTGGGAGGGAGGTCAGTGAGTCATCCGCAACTTTATTATCCACCAGATTGATTTATACAATCTTTGCGCTTGGAAATCCACGACAGAAAGGCCACAGTGTGATGCACCCAGTTGACAGAGACCTGTCTTCTCCCCAGCCAGGCCCAGCCCACCCCACAAGCCCTTGTCCCAGGACACATGAAACCCTCCAGGCACCCTCCACGAGTCCCCATCACTATGACCGCCCGCCCTGGGGCCACACCCACAGGAATCACATCTCCCCATGAGGCCATGAGAGGATCTCCTGACGGATTCAGGCTGAGCCCCAGGGCCCATCCTCTGCAGACCGAACCCCCAGCCCCGTTTCCAAAGGGTGGGTCACAGGCTGCAACCACAGCCTAGGAGCGCTTTCCAGGGACTCCTTCCAACAAGCAGGCACGGAGCAGAGCACCAAAGCGGGCTTGGGAGTGACCGCACGTGTGTACCTGTCTGGGCACCTTCAAGTCTGTCTGTGCCTGACACCCTCTGACAGTTCCAGAGTGCAAACTTACAGGTGTGAGGGTGTGTGTGAGTGTGTGAGTGTACATAGCCACAGCTGCTAGCAGAGGTTCTAATTAGAGAAACAAGAACATTCAGTGTAAAGTTTAATTTTAGAGATTAATTTTTCTGGTTTTCGTTTTCCCTGGCAATCAATAAAGCTACCAAGAAAACAGACCAAAGACTTGGTTTCTCTCTAAGTCTGTGCGTATGTGGGAGGTGTGAGGCTGTCAGTGTGAGAAGACCTAGGCAGAAATGGTCAATACAGGCAAATATAATCACAGCCCCTCCCCTCTCCCTTCCTCCCAGCTCAGGCTCTGTCTCAGGCATCTGCCTGAGGCAGGGAGCTGAGTTCCTCCCTTCCCCAGAGCCATGAGGTGGCCAGGATGCCCCAGACAAGGGTGTGACATCTGGGTGCCAGCTGGCCAAGAACTGGGTGCCAAGGCCACAGCTCGCCACCTGTACCTCGCAGACATCCATTCAAAGGAAAGAGGGGCGCTCCAACCCCTAGGCCCCTGAAGAGCACAGTGCTGGCAGGTAGGTGGGCACTGCTGCCCAGGGAAACCTAGTGGGCAGCTGTCCCCTCCTGCCCAAGCCTCCCCTTCTCCGGCCTCCTCCCCTTCTCACTCAGCCATCTCCACCTGAAAGTTAAGCTCAACCCCAATGCGCCACAGGCCATGGTGTCCCCACAATCTGTGCCCCCACCAACTCCCCAGGGAAGGGGAGCAGGGGAGCCAAAGGAGATGTTGCATAGGTGGAGGCCATGCCCCGGGCGGTGCGGGCCTGGCCAGGCTGGAGGAAGAGGGGAGAGGAGTGGCTCTGATGGCTCAGATGAAGTGAGAAGCATCAGGGGCGAGCCTCAAGACCGAGGGTTATCCTCTCTGGCTGCAAATGTGAGCTCACTCCCTGGGCACTAAGTCAGCTGGGAAAACGTTAGCCAGGGGAGCTGGGGGGGCAGGGGTTTTGTACACAGACATGCACACAGAAGCACATCAGGGTAGGAGTGGTGGGGGACAGCACATGGGGCCAGCGCCCTGGGGTGGTGACAGCATGCCCCTTTGAGGACCCTGGGACACACAGCAGGGCTTCAGCTCACGGGCTAGGGGAGGACAGAGGGATCAGGCAAGATTTAGAGAATGCCTGCCTCTGACCCCGCCACTGGAACGGAGCTTCCAGCTGGGCTCGAGACAAGGTCCTCAGCCCCTCAGAGCCTCAGCTTGCGGACGACCACTATCCACTCCTCCCCACCAACACGGGGGAGCCAAGGGGCAGTCCCCACGGACACCCCCACCTTTGAGGGTCTTTTCATGACCCTCTCCTCTTTGACTCCCACTTGCTTCCTGAGTTCTCTGTTGTCACCCAGGCCTGTTCCTAGTCTCCCCGCTGAGTCGTACGCCTTGGTCAGCTTGAAGGAATGCCACCCGAAGGAGGTGCCCTCCCAGAACCTAGGCAAGGAAGCTGAAGTTTAAAGGACTGAGGTGCACTGCCCTCCACAGTTTGCCTTCCCCCTCACCCTGGCAACAGCTCTTCAGAGCCAGGGAGCAGGCTGGGGAAGGAGAGCTGTGGTGAGTACGGTCCCCCCAGGACCCAACCTCCCGGGGGCCCAGGGAGATAAACAACAGCGGTGAGAGTGGCTAAAGGAAATCCCGATCTTCGGATCTTGTCGGGGCCAGTGCCAAGAAGAGGAGAGCAACATCTCCAGGGCTTTGAGATGGAGTACCATGGCTGACACCTGGGCCCGGCCTCAGACCCACCGAATTCATTAGCTTGGCTGAAAGCCAGCCCTGCTGTTCTCCGAACCGCTGCCCCCTTGGTAGAGAGAGGCGCCGGCAGGATCAGGCTGCAGCGAGGAAAGAAAGCCGGGCGGCCCTTCCCCCCTGGCCTCCAAACCTCCCCAGCTGCACAGCGAGGGCCTCTCCCTGGAGACGGAGCCCAAGGCGGGTCCCAGGGCGCAGTCGCCACGTAACAGTCATTGGATCCATTGAAAGGCGGGACAGGGAATCTCCAATGTGCGAGTGTGTGTGTCGCAAAGGGAGGTGACCCCCTAGGAACTCAGGGGCGGGCAGGCCTGGAAGAGACGGCTCTGCCGGGGTGGGATTGTCTCCCCTGCCCCCAGCTGTCTCTTTATGTACAGGAAGGTGGGGGGGGGGGTGGTATCGGATCGGCCCCATCTGAGTCTGGCCCACGCCCCCTCACCTCCCACCTCCCCACCCCCACCGTTCCCAGCACGGCCTCGGCCACACTCATGACTCCCCCTGCTCCACCCGCGGGACGCGCCGTCCGGCAAGGGGCAGGGAAGGAGACCGTCGGGCCGGTCCCGGGACCCGGGGTCACAGTGAAGTCTCTACGCAGGAGCCGTGGCGGTGCAGCGGCCGGTGGCTGTGGCCCAGACACCCCTCCTGACGGTGCACAATGAGCACCGGGAAGTAGAGGGCGTCGTGGTAGGGCGGCGGCGGCCCGGCCTCCTCCTCGTCGTCGTCCTCCTCGTCGTCCCCCATGCTGGCCTGGCTGGACAGTCGCGTCTGCTCGGTAGGGCAGCTCGCCTCGTTGACGCTCCCGCTCCGGCTGCGCCACAGGCAGCTGCGCCGGGAACCGTAGAGGCGGCCGAGAGAGAAACGGCTGCCCCCGCAGCCCGCCCCAACTCCTCCGGGCCCCGGGGCGGCCCGCGGGCTAGCGCAGATGCTCAGGGCGCTGCGCGAGAAGATGGACGAGCTACTAACGGCGCGCTGGCAGTGCTCGCAGCTGCGCCGGTACGGGGCCAGGCCCGCCGCTCCCGGTCCACCCACCCCGCCGTAGCGGCAGGTGGGGGCGTAGCCCCCGGCCGCGCCCCCAGCGCAGCGCGCGCCCAGCCCCGCCAGGTCCATGAGCACCGCCTCCGAGTAGCTGGGCACCAGCTGCTGGTTGGAGCGGATGTGCCACTCGAGCTCCGTGCTGTCCACCGTGTTGACCCGCGGCAGGCGGTGCGTGAGCGGCGGCAGCAGCTCGTCGCTGGGACTGAGGCCGCCGCCGGCGCTGCCACTCGCCGAACCCGGGCCCTCCAGGCCAAAGAGCTTTTCTACATGGTAGTGCGCGTAGGCCGTGCGGTACTCGGCCAGCACGCGCAGCGGCCACGACAGCGTGAGCAGCGCCGCGGCCCAGAAGGCGGACGAGCAGGCGTACCAGGGCGGCCTGGCCGGGTCGGGGAAGGCCACCATGAACTCGCGGAAGTCCACGTTCTTGAGATGCATGCCCTCGCGCGCCTCCATGTAGTCGTCCAGGCCCTCGTTCTCGGCGAAGAAGCGCGCGCGCTGGCACAGGTACGCGTTCTCGGCCTCCACGCTGGCGAAACTGAAGCACTTGGTGAAGCGCAGTCGTGTGGCCGGCGCGCCCTCCAGCCCCACCAGCGCCTTGGACACATCGCGGACGCCACAGCGCGCGTAGTCGAACTCAGCCTCGGCCACGTGCGTGTTCACGCGCTCATGGTAGACCTGCGGCGCCGGGGAAGGCGGCGGGAGTCGCTTCAGTCCGCTCACCCTCGTCCGCCCTCTGGCGGCTCTTGGCGCCTGATGGAACCCTCAGCCTGTCCTGGCTTAGCTCCCGGTTGGAGCCAGGTAGGATCTTATCTCCAGAGACAGACCCTGGAGTCAAGACTGCCGGGCTTCGAATCCCAGCTCCACCATATACTAGCTGTTTGACTTTGATATTGGTTAAGTACTTAGAGCAGAACCTGTCTGCTAATGTTTGCTGTTATTATTATGGTGGTGGTTATTGCTCTCCTGTGGCAGTGCCCACAAGAGCTCACTGCTGGCTGTGCTCTCCCTGGGGACAGTCGGGCAGGGTCCCAGCAACCACCCCCCTCCCATCTGGACCACCAGCCTGTGCTCCCCTTCAGCTCCTCACCTGGGTGGTGGTGTAGGCGTCTCCATTGCGGTATCGGGTGACTTGGCGCGTGCGGCGGACGTAGTGGTAGCTGATGGCCTTCCACCAGATACAGGGCGTGGCCTGCTGCATGCGGCCCACGCGCTCTCGCACGCTGCTCACGTCCACCCGGTGCTGCAGCTCGTGGCGGGCTTGGCAATGCCAGCACTCCACCAGGTAGACGGCATACAGCATGAGCAGGAAGGCCAGGGGGATGTAGACATAGCCGTTGGAGCAGGGGCTGTCGTGGTACATGAGGCTGTTGCCCTGGTAGGCGCTGCTGAAGGTGAGGCGGGTCACTGTGGTGACGTGGCACCAGGCCACCGCCCCCAGGCAGCCGTACATGAGCAGCGAGAGCAGCAGGCACTTCCAGTGGGACTCACGGCAGAGGGACTTGGTGAAAGAGGGCTGGATGGGACGCTGCTGCTCAGATGGGCAGGCAAAGGGCCGAGATGATTGGGGAGTGAGACGGAGTGGCAAGGACCCAGTACAGAGATGAATGCGGGAAGGGAGGGCCAGAGGCCAGCACCCGAAATGACAGGCAGAGACAGACAAGGATGTGGAGAGAAGAGTCAGACCAAGATGGGAGGCCAGGACCAGAGGTAAACACAGAAGTGACCCAGAGTGAGCCATGAGGACAGGAAAAAGGAACAGAATGCCAGTTTGGGGAAGTGCAGAGAGAGATACCCCAAGAGGCAGAGGGATCAGAGCCAGGGGTGGAGGGAGAAGGCCCAGGTAGCAAAGAAGACACAGATGGATAGGATGGCACCCAGAGGAATAGTCCAAAGACAGATAAAAAGATGACAGTGAAACAGGAGAAGGTGTGGGTAGGGAAGACAAGGAGGACAGACAGGCATCAGCGAAGGCAGGTCCCCAGCCCAGACCCCTTCCAGGTATTCTAGGAAAGGAGGGAGGGGCCCACTGACATCCCCTTCCCACTTCATAGGTGGGGCCCTCCCTTCTTCCAGGAGGAGCCACTTCCTTGGACCCATCCACCTCCCTCATACCTCCCAAGAAACCCCAAGTGCTGTCTCCTTCCCCACACTCTGGACCCCAGGTCCCTAGCAAGTCTCCCTAACATCCTACCCCTGTTCTAAGATGGAAAGCAGTGGGTTTGTGTCCCTGAGCAGCAAGTGGTCCAGGAGGAAATATCCAGATGGGCAGAGGCATATGGCTGGGGAAAGGGGATGGGAGACAGGGGTGGGAGTGGGAGGCAAGGAAGAAGATATTTGCGGCCCAGCCCTTTGTCAAGAGAAAACAGTTCTCAGTACCCAGGCTTGTTAAAGCACTAAATCATGTTCTGCCCTGCGGTGGTCCTGGTGAGTTGTTTATGCGTCTGGCTCCTCCACTAGACAGGTGCTCCTGAAAGCAGGGCCTCATTCTCTTTGCATTCTGGGTGCTGGCACCCACAGCCACTCAAGGACAAGTATACTGAGTCAGATGTCTGGTGGCGGCCTGGGCTTTCCCTCTGCTCCCCCCACCGTCTAGCTTTAGGAACCCCCCACACACCCTCCTGCTGAGATCCTGACTTATTCTTTCCATTCCCCTGCCTGGACCTGGAGGCTCCCCAGGGGAAGGGAGAGAAGGTGGAGAGAGGAAAGGCACAATAACAGGCAGTTGGCCCTGGACTGGTGTGAAATCCAAGGAAAGATCTGGAAGTACAGATAGGTGGCTGGGTTAGGAAAGAGTACTCAGCACATGCAGACAAGATTAGGGTGCATGTGCCTTTGTGGGAGCCTCACCCCTGGGGAGTGCATATGTGCCCCTTTGCATGCCCACTTGAGTGTGTGCTTGTCCCAGTGAGAGTGCGTGTGAAAGGGGCCCTCCCTGCAGTCCTGCCTGTGTGCTTCTGCCCTAGGGCAGTGTGCAGTGTGTGCACGAGCGTGCATGGGAGATTGGGGAGCCCCTGGTACTTTCCTTCATCGCTTTGTCTCCAGGTTTAGTATGCCCCCAACGAGGGGTAGGTATGCTTGGCACCAACACCTGGAAGGATTTCTGGGAGTCCCCTGGAGGGGGATGCTACACGGACGTTGGATGAGAGAGGCGCACATCCCCCACACAAACAGTCCCAGTGACCTCAGGGGGGATGACTTCTGCACACATTTGACCTTCTTAGGACCCCAGCTCAGGTAACACCACCGTTTCCTCCGTGGACCTGGCAGGTACTCTCCTGCCTTCCGCAGCCCCTCCAAGTCACCCTTCCTGGCCTTCTAGAGAGCATCTCCCTCCGCGAGATAGGATCCCGGCTACCGTCCCCACCCCCACTCACCCGGGGTCCGCGAGGCTCCGCCCCTAGGCCCCTCCCCCTGCCCGGGACCCCCCGAGCCCCGCCCCCGGCGCGGCCCCTTCCCCGACACCGCGGACAGCTCCCGCCGCCGGGCGGGGGCAGCGGCGCGGGACTGCGGCTGCGGCTGCCGGCTCGGGGTGCGGGGCGCCGGGCGCGCTGCGGCGGAACCGGCGGGGGAAGGGGCGCCACGCCCGGGGAAGGGACGACCGCGCCCGGGGAAGGGGCGCCACCGGCTCTCACCTCCTCTCGGGCGGGGCCCTCGTCCGTAGCCGCCGCCGCCGTGGGCTCCTCCGGGACCCCGGGGCCGCCACCGCCGCCGCCGCCACCGCCGCCGCTCTCTCCCGCGGCCGAGCCAGGGGGGGACATGGCGTAGAGGGGGCGCGTCGAGCTCAGGGCCTCCCGGGGGGCTGCCGGGGGCCGGGGGCATCCTGCGCCGGCCCTGGGGAGGGGGGCAGAGGGGGCGGGGCCCTCGCTGCTCCCCACCCCCCGCCGGGGGGAGGGGGCCTGGAAAGGGCACCACGGGTAAGGGGCTTGGGGATGGGGATGGGGAGGCGGGCTGGGGGGCCGGGCTGGGGGGGGCCGGGGCCGGGGGCGGGTGTCACCTTGAGGCCCTCGCGGCGCCGCTCCGCCTCCCGCCCGCTCCCGCCGCCGCCTTTTGTCTGAGCGGAGCTGGAGCCAGCGCGCCCCCCCTCTTCCTCCCAGCACAGGAGCCCCGCCCCCGGCCCCCCAAACTCCGCCTTCCCCAAGCCTACCTAACAGCCACCCCAAAGGGGACAAGCAACAGGGGCTCCCGGCACCCCTTCTTCTCTCCCAGCCCCGCTCACTACCCGCACCCCCGCCATTCTTCTTCCGAGGAGGAGAAACTAAGCCCAAACTCCTCTCCGTCTATTCACGGAGGGGGCGCCAGCGGCCAACTAACATCCCTCCCCACCGTTGGGTCTCGCAAGTTCCCAGGGCTGAGGGTGGGGAGAGGAAATTGAGTTTGGGAACCCTAGGCAAGATCCTCATTCTCAGTTGGATGGTAAAGGGTTAAGGCAGGAGCCAGACTTCAGAGGCCGGACCCTGCTGAACAAGGTTGGGAAAGGCTGAAAAGGAACGGATCGGAGCTGGATGTGAGGAAGGACTAGCAGAGGGCAGAAAAGAGGATATTGAAACCAGCCTTCACTGAACTAGCTCTCTATCCTAGAAGAAGAGCCCCAAAGAAGCAATGAAGTGTGTACATTGCCCTAGACTGGAGATCAGGAAACCTGAGAAGAGATTCTTAATCCTGTCTCTGTCATTAGCTGTGTGACCTTGGGCAAATGCCTTCCCCTCTCCGAGCCTTAGTTTCCCCATTTGTGCAGTGAGAAAGTTGACTGAACAATCTCTAAAGCTCTGACTTTGGGTGTAGGAGGCCAAGTCATAGGTCACAGGCCAGGCTGAGTGACTGCAGGTCGCCTGTCCCTTCATGTCATCCACCCACAGTGCTCTTTCCCACCCCAGTTAGGGGCAGAAAGAAAGCTGCCATTCATTCATTCCTGAATGCACCCATTCAATAAAAAAGTATTAAGAATCTACTGTGCCCTGTATAGAAAGGCAAAATACAATTTCCCATCTTCAAGGAGCACAAAGTCTAACGGGGAAGAAGGACATGGAAGCCTGTCATTATGAAAGAATAAGATGAAGGCTGTGCTTGATCCATCTGTGTGCACAGTCCTAAGGAAGGCTGTTGTGTGTCATATGCTACATTAGTCTTTGACATATAGTGACTTTCCCCATTTACCCACAAGGAACCAAGGCAGAGAGGAGGTGAGGGGCTTACTCAAGGTCACCTGCTGATACTCACAGAGTGGTCCTAGAATCCAGACCTTTCCCATTCAAAAGTCCATGGGGATATTCAGGGGTCGGAGGTCAGCTTGAGGCAAAGCCTGGATATCTGATCTTTGGGAATAGAGGACAAGCCCACTGCTCTGCCGACAGTCCTGCCCCTCATCTGGGGCAGAAGAGCCTCTGCCTTCACCCACACACCCACCCCTCTACTCTTGGTCCTGTCTCCACGTTGCTACTCTTCTCTTTCCAGGGAAGGTGAAGGGGGCTCTCAGTCTGCCTGTCACCTCAGTACTACCCAGCCTGTGTGATCCTCCCCAGGTCAGTGAGTCCATCCTCCCTGCCCAAACCAAGGGAGAGTATGATCCCAAAAGGCATGGTTCTCCTTCATCCCCATGGCAGAGGAGGAATCTCACTTGCTGGCTCATTTCAATATCTCTCTCCTACCCATAATTTTTGAGAAGTCCTGCCCACAACTAATTCTAACTCCTCTTCTGGTTTCAGTTCATTTCACCTAATTCAGTACTTACTGCAGATAGAGAGCAGAGGTCCTAATCCTGGCCTTTCCTAACCCAGATAGGATCTTCACACTCCCCATTTAGTTGTTCTAATCTTCCTCCTGTCCTCCAGCCCCACTGCCTTCCTGGCTCCACTTCAGGGGGCTTTGGAAGAGAGATAGCTCAACTTCTTTTGGCCAACCCCAGAGCTTTCAAGAGATAAAAGACCACCTCCCCTTTCTCCATACACATGCATTACCCCTCCTTGGAAGCCCAGAGAAAAAAGGGGGCTGTGGAAGGAGCCAGCTGACCAGCTGGTCACCATGGCAACTGGGCCTGTTTCCTGAAGATGAGTCTGGCTGGAGTGGGCAGAGATGGGGAGTGGGAGCGTGACAAAGGGAACCAGAAAACAAGAGAGAGAAGAGGACCTTGGAGAAGACTGGGTGGGACTGAGGGAATGAAGACAGGACCTGGATCATGCTGTGACTTGAGTCAAAGTCCCCAGGTCATCTTTCCAGATGACACTGCCATGATCCTTGTCCCCATTCCTAAATTGTACTGAGAAGGGCTTCCTATTGGAGTGCAGACTAGGTGCTGGAAGCAGTCAGTGACTCAATGCTGACCTCATGTGGCCAGAAAAGGGGCTGCCACATACGTGTTAGGATTTAGAGCCAGACACGGGTAGGTTTCTGCTAGGTTAATGGGGTAGGTTTTTCCTTAAAATCAGCCTCTGGGTATAACAGAGGTGCTCACTGCACACCCTTGAGTTCTTGTGTCCTTGGAAAGGGCTCGGATGCTCCCAACTTCTTAGACCTTCATGAAGGAAAGAAAGTCACTGAAAACATTGTTTGTTTGTTTGTTTGTATTTGGCTGCACCTGCACCGGGGCTTAGTTGTGGCATGCAGGATCTAGTTCCTTGACAAGGAATCGAACTTGAGCCCCTGAACTGGCAGCTCAAAGTCTTAACCTTTGGACTACCAGGGAAGTCCCTCACTGAAAACATTTTTAAAGTTGTGTATCAGGAACAGGAAAACACAGCTCTACACTTTCAGATTGTTTGACCTTGGGCAAGTCAAGTCACCTTTCTGGGCCTCAGCTTCCCAGCTTTAAAATGGAGATGATTTTGAAGTGGTTAAGGTTTGTATTTTTGCTCCAGCCTTTGAGATTGGGAGAGGAACAGGTCAGGGGAGGAAGTTGAGGATGTCTGAAGTCACAGTGACCCCAAGGGAAGGAGATGCCTCATTTTCCTTGGGCTTTCCCCTCATGGCTCTTCACCCTCTCATGCTCAAAACATCCTCCCCACTCCAGCCTTCAGTGGGGGATGGAGACCAGTGGGTCACCTCCTCCCATCTGTCCTCCCATCTCCCTTCTCCCTCCACTCACCCCCTTCCCAGAGACTAGGTACTTCTTCCCAGCCCTCTTCCCTTCCCATTTCCAAATCAAATGGAACCCCCTCTACCGCTCACCCCATTGGGTAGTTGGCCCCATGTTGTACCCCTCCAGCATCCTGTTCTCACTCCTATCTTAGCCCAATCACTCTGTGTTGTAACTGCTAGGGGACTTTGAAGGCTGGAACCATGGGACAGGTTTTTTGTTTGTTTGTTTGTTTGTTTGGAGCGGGACGGGGGATGGTAGTTGTTGGTTATTACTGTTACTGTGAGCCTCCGTTTTGCTCCCAACAGAGAGAACAATGTCAGGCATATAGAAGAAGCTCCTTATGTGTCTATCAAATGGATGAATAAAATGAGGTTTCATGGGGAGGGTGGGAGGGAAACTGGTTAGTAGCTGCGTGTTCACACCCCAGCTTCCTTCCTTCAAAGCCAGAATTGGGAAAGGGAGATGTTTTCTTGGGGGTGATTTTTCTAAGAGCATTTCTGGAACTTGGGGTAGGGGATAAATCTTGGGCAGCTGATCCCACATGGGTGGGATTTGCCTACAGCCTCCTGAGGCTAGGCCCAGGGAAAATAGGGATGGGGAAGGGGAAAAGATGTCCTGGTATTAGGGCTGAGGCTGCCAAGGGGACCTCAGCAGAGTGCTGCCCAGAATGTCTGGGGCCTCCCCATCCTGGCCCCGCCATGAGGAACTACACTTGCCCAACCAGATGCTGTTACTGTCTGAGACCAGAATTTCATCCCTGTGAGGAATGACCACTCTGCTTTTTTAGACCACAGTCTTTTCAACAGAAAAACCACTTGCGAAAAGCACATCCTCATGTCCAATTCTATGTGATCTGAAAAACTGACACAGGAGACTCTGTATCCAGAACCCAAAGGGAGAACTCCTTTAAAGACATGGGTGTCCCCTTTGTCTCCGGGAAAAGCAAGAGAAATTGAGAGTAGTGGGCCGGGGACAGGTAGCAACGCTTCCCCGTCCCACCTCCCACCTGCCCTCCCCAGAAGACGCCCAGCTTGTGCAGATGATTAACATATGTTCCTCTTAAACGAAAGAATAAATGAATGGGAAAATGAATGAAGAAAACAGAGGAAGTGAAGGAAGGAAAGAAAGAATGCATGGAATTAATACATGGAATGAAGGGAGGGGGAAAGAGTGAATGAATGGACGATTGGATGAATGAATGAATGGGTGAGTTAACGCAAGAGTGAGTCAGGACCGGGGAACCCCTGACTCGGAGCCAAAGCAGAGGGCGGGGTAAGGGGGATTCCGAAGGGCGGGGCCTCCGTCCGGAAGCGCGGCGCCTGCCGGGGGCGGGGCCTGAGGGCGGGGCGAGCGAGCGCGTCTCACTGGGCTGCCCAGCTGCCCCGAGTAGCGGCTGCCGCGGACCCCGCCGCCGCTCCGAACCTCGTCCACGCTTCTCGCCGAGCCCCTCAGGGCCCCCCCGCAGCCCGGGAAGGAGGCCATTTCGGGTCCCTCACCCGCTCTGTGAGGCGGACCTGCAACCCGGAAAGGCGGCGAGGAGTCGGATCCTGCTGGGACCGGGCCCGGCGGGCCGGCGCCGCGGGGATGTCGGAGGCGCGGAAGGGGCCGGACGAGACCGATGAAAGCCAGTATGACTCGGGCATCGAGTCTCTGCGCTCCCTGCGCTCCCTGCCCGAGTCCACCCCGCGCCCAGCCTCGGGGCCCTCAGACGGCGGGGGCCCCCAGCCCTGGATTCATTCTCCGGGAACCGCCAAGGAGCCAGAGGAGAAGGAAGACACGGACGGGGAGCGGGCTGACTCCACCTACGGCTCCTCATCACTCACCGAGCCCCTGTCCTTGTCGGGAGACCCCAGGACCGAGGACGCAGTTCCAGACTCACCGCTCCCCGTCGCCGGGGCGCTGAGCCCTCAGCAGCTGGAAGCACTCACGTACATTTCCGAGGACGGAGACACGTGAGTATGGGGGCTAGGCTAAGAGAGGACCCCTTCCTCCCTCCCGATGCCAACTCGGGGCCTTCCCCAGGAGCCGCAACAGGCCGGGCATTCCCTATGTGGGGATCCCTAAAGGCACCAGCTCTGGAAGGGGCGGTCCCCACTCTCTCTTTCAAACTGAACTCTCAACCCACTTTTGAGCTGTAGCCAGACCCAGTCCAGAGGACCTGGCATCCTCTGTCTGCCCCACCTTTTGGCAGGGCCCTTACCAGGCACCTGGAACCCCAGCTAGCATCTTGGAAATCTACCAGTAACCCATCCCGGGGAAGAGAAAATTCCCCTGACCAGCCCAGTTTTGTTTTGTTTTGTTTTGTTTTTCTCGCTGGAGGACAGGGCATCCTTGTTTGCTTAATATCTGGGATTCCCGGCCTCTGACCTCAGAATGCCCTGTCTCAAAGAACAAGAGGGGCCAGTGACAGGCTGCCAGTGGGCCCAGGAAGCTAGGGTCCGAGGTGCTGCCAGGGGTGCATGGCTGAGGCTGGCCTGTGGAGTAAGTAAGCCAGGCTGGGGCACTCTTGCCCTGGTTACTCCAGCTAACTTCCTCCTCTGTTGAGAAAGGGGAAGTGAGGGCTAGAGTCAGCCTTACCGACACTCTCCACCTCCTGAGCCCTGCAAATCCCCCTCACTGTCCTATGTGACCCCTTCACTTCATCCTTCCTCCTCAGGCCCAGGTGGAGCTTGGTGGAGACTGGGCCCGGGCAGGGCCGGGGGGAGGGGTGGTCAGAGAGGCAGGTGAAGTAAGAGGCAGTTGTGTGGTAGGGGCTGGCCAGGTGAGGATTTGCCCCTCAGGAAGAAAAGATGGACAAGAGAGGGGGTGGCTGGGATTTGGGGATGGGAAACAGAGTGGAGGGGGGCTGAGGTCCTGGATCTGGGCTGCTGGAATGAACTGGGAGGAGAAGGCAGGAGCCATCTGTCTTGATCTGCTTTTTTGGAGATGCAAAGGTCCTGGGTGGCCTCTGACAGAGACACACTCTGGACCCACTGGGTGACCCTAGGCCTTTTTGTCCTCTGTGCCTAGAGATCACCAGCCCTCAGGCCCACAACCAAGATTGTGCGGGCTCCGTGCAGAATACCTGTGGTTGACCTTTGACCCAGGGAGTGGAGGCTTCGGCCCTGCCCCTCTTGCTTAGCCTCTCAGCCCCAGCTTTAATCGCCTCTAGTTAGAGACAGATGTGGAATCTAGACCTGGTGCTGGGGGGGAGGGAGGTGTCAAGACCCCCCAGGGGGTTCCCTGAGAGGAGCGGCGCTTTCTTCCCTCCGGAGGTGTCTGGGCTGTGGACATATGGAAATGGGAAGAGGAAGTGGGAGGAGGGAGACTGAGGGAGAGAGGGAGGTGGCTGCAGGAATGTGACCAGAGAGCAGGCCCTGGCCGAGGGGATTTCCAGCGCGGTTCCTCCCTCCCTCCCTCCGTCACTCTCTCCTGGGCCTCGCCAGCCACCAAAGCCCGCCCCCCCTCCTGCCCCAAGCAGCCCCCTCCCCAGCCCAGACGGGTCTTTCAGCCAGGCTTCCCCCTGACGAATGCCCCAGCAGCTGCCCGCCCCGGCCTAGACCCTCTGGCTCTGGCTTTCATTTTCCCCACCTGACGTGGGGAAACCCCAGGGCTGGAACTTCCCCTCCTGGCCGCCCCAGGTTAAGCCTCTTTATCCCCCACCCCAGGCACACATTTTCTGCACTGCACAGTCCTCCCCGCAGAGGCACACACAGGAGTGGGGCCCCAGCTCAGGCCCCGGCCCGGCCCTGCAGAATGGCCTCTGGCTGTCCCGTGGAGGGCAGCAGGGTGGGGTGCTGCCCTGTCTCCTTGCTCCTCTTCCAAGAGCTTCTGTCTCCTCTCTTTTGGGAGGTGTTCATGAGGGGACAGAGGGTGACCCCACCCCTGCCCTCTCTGCCCTCCCCATTGAGGGGGGCAGAGGTGGGGAGCCCAGCCCTGGAAACCACCTCTGTGCTACCCCAGCGGCTTTCAGTTTGGCTTTGAGCTGCAGCTGCCTGGTGGGGGCCCCAGGGGGCCAGGGGGGAGCGGGGTGTAGGCAGGGTGGACAGGAAGGACCTTGTCCCGTCAGCACCCTGCCCACATTCTCACTCAGCCAAGGCCCTCCCAAAGGCCAGAGATGGGAACTTGGAGCTTCCACCCTCAGGATCCTGGCTTCCCGCAGCAACCCTCACTTCCTGGCCCAAACTCTCACTTCCTGCACCTACCCTCTGGGTGGCAACTTAGACATTGATGTGTTCCATCTAACCCCAGAACCCCAGCCCACTCTGTCTGGCCTGAGCCCTGACCCCAAACCTTGCCTCTGCCTCCCAGGCTGATCCACCTGGCAGTGATTCACGAGGCCCCCGCCGTGCTGCTGTATTGCCTGGCTCTGCTGCCCCAGGAAGTCTTGGACATTCAGAACAACCTTTACCAGGTGGGTGGAGATGGTGGGCTCAGCCCAGATACCTATGTCTGCCCCAGCAGCCATCCCCAGCCACCAGACAGCATCCTTTGGCTGCTCCCTCAGGGAACCATATGCCAGACACTGGGCAAGAAGCTGAGGACAGAGAGAGAGTAGGAATCAGACCCTGCCCACAAGGTGCTCGAGCCTGGGCTAGAGGACTCGTGTCAACACGTAATGACACAGCACGGTGACGAGAGTCGTGATAGAGACACATGCCGGCTGCTGTGGGAACCACTGTCTGTGGGAAGCAGCCAGGGAAGGTGTTAGTACAGGACATGATGTCTGCAGGGAGCATTCAAGGAGGAGTGTGCCGGGCAGAGCCTGCCCGATGCCTCTGTCGCCTCCCTCTGAGACCTCAGCCCCTCACCTAGGATAACAGGCCTCCCCAGAGGATGAGAAGCTAGATTCTGCTCCCACCCCATCACCATCACGCCCTGTCCCTCCCTGCCCCGGCTCTGCCCTTTCTCCAGGGTAGGGGGGACAGGGGCGGTGCTAAGGGGACTTCAAGAATAGCAGAGGGCCACTTGCCTTACCCTACCTCCAGAATTGGGGCCCCGAGAGTTTGATAGGGGACAACAGAAGGAAGACCAGAGCCATAGCCTTTATA
Source organism: Bos taurus (assembly GCF_002263795.3). NCBI lineage: Eukaryota > Metazoa > Chordata > Mammalia > Artiodactyla > Bovidae > Bos > Bos taurus. Next base: position 17,768,251 of record NC_037350.1, on the reverse strand, counting down.
GGCAGTCCTCAGAGAAGGGGCTGGCTGCTGGCAATTCCCATGCCCACCCCAGCAGGTTCCCAGAGGTTGCAGCACGTTGCAGCCACCCTGTGACCCTCTCTTTGTGCCTGCAGACAGCACTTCATTTGGCTGTACATCTGGACCAGCCAGGTGCAGTTCGGGCCCTGGTGCTGAAGGGGGCCAGCCGGGTGCTGCAGGACCGACATGGTGACACAGCCCTGCATGTAGCCTGCCAGCGCCAACACCTGGCCTGTGCCCGCTGCCTACTGGAGGGGCAGCCAGAGCCGGGCAGAGGACCACCTCACTCTTTGGACCTCCAGCTGCAAAACTGGCAAGGTACAGGTGGCCTCAAGGCCCATGGGAGGAGGAGGGGACAGGAGACAGGGACCTCACTTTCAGGGAAGGGAGGGCCACAGCTTGTCTATTGATGCAGCTCCAGTTCTAAGCACACAGGTACTCAGAATACCTTTGTTGAATGAAGGAGTGAATTAATGAATGGATTCTGGTTAGAATTTATGGAGAACCTACTATATGCTAAGCAGAAGAGCTCAACTTTGCCTTCAAGATGTACAGTTTGGGGGGCTTCCCTAGTGGCTCAGTGGTAAAGAATCCACCTGCCAGTGCAGGAGACACGGGTTCAATCCCTGATCCAGGAAGATCCCCTATGTTGTGGAGCAACTAAGCCCAAGCGCAACTACTGAGACTGTGCTTTAGAGCCTGGGAACTGCAACTGTTGAGCCCACGTGCCACAGCTACCGAGGTCCGGGCGCCCTAGAGCCTGTGCTCCGCAGCAAGAGAAGCCACCACGGTAAGAAGCCGTAGAAGCCACCACGGTAAGAAGCCGTAGAAGCCACCACGATAAGAAGCCGTAGAAGCCACCACGGTAAGAAGCCGTAGAAGCCACCACGGTAAGAAGCCGTAGAAGCCACCACGGTAAGAAGCCGTAGAAGCCACCACGGTAAGAAGCCGTAGAAGCCACCACGGTAAGAAGCCGTAGAAGCCACCACGGTAAGAAGCCGTAGCACTGGAACTAGCAGAGCAACGCCTGTTGACCACAACTAGAGAAAAGCCCGTGCAGCAACGAAGACCCCAGCACAGCCAAAAACAAATCAATAAATACAATTATAAAAAAAAAGAAAAAAGATATTCAGTTCGACAGAGATGAGATGAACTCATTAATTCATTCAACAAAAATGTACTGAGAACTTTCTCTGTACCAGACATTATTGTAGGAGCCAGACTTGCGTCTGTGAGCAAAACAAGATAATGTCTGAGGCAAACAATGAGCATAAGAAGTGAGTTCTCTGGCAGGTTAACAGGCAGTCACTGCTGTGGGGACGGGAGAGCTACGTGAGGGGACTGAAGTGGGGGTGGGGCTTGATGGGATTTTTAGTCTTTGTGCTAGCTCCTTGCTGGCCCGGGTGCCCCTCTTCTTAAAAAACTCGATGCAAATTCACATCCTTCATCTCTTTCAAGTCTCTGCTCAAATGTCCCTGCTCCATGAGGGTCTCCCTGACCACTCTGTTTTAAAACGAACTAATGAATTAGTTCATTAATTCATTCATTAATTCAGGGGCTGGGGGCCTGAGGATCCCTAGAGCTCTGAGGAAGGTGACTTTTAGAAGGGGCCTGAAGGCAGGTAGAGTTTTACAAAAAGACTGTGTGTGTGTGCACGGACAGGGGAGGCAGCATGTGGTGGGGGAGGGTGTGTGTATGGGGGGTGTCACTCAGCAACCTGACTCCCGAAGCGTGAAAGTTTCAATAACATGACTGAAAAGGTGGAAACTTTGAGTTCCTTTCCCCCCAGACTTTTGAGGGGTTTTTTGGGTTTGTGTTTTAACAGTCTTGTGATCAGGGGCACTGAGTAGGCAGGGACGGGGCGGGGGGGTCCCTTGGGGTTGAGGAGTAAGGGAGGTCCCTGAAGAAAGGGAGAGCGAGCTGGTAGATGCAACCCCCATCCTCACCCCATCTCAGGTCTGGCCTGTCTCCACATCGCCACCCTGCAGAGGAACCGGCCACTCATGGAACTGCTGCTTCAGAACGGAGCTGACATTGATGTGCAGGTGAGGTGACCCATCAGAGAGCTGCCGGGCCCAGGGCCCAGGCACGGGGCCCCTCTTCTTAGAGGCATGCCTCCTCTGAGGGCCTTGGCTGACATCCTTCTCTCCCCCAGGAGGGCACGAGCGGGAAGACAGCGCTGCACCTGGCCGTGGAGACCCAGGAGCGGGGTCTGGTGCAATTCCTCCTCCAGGCGGGGGCCCGGGTGGACGCCCGCATGCTCAATGGGTGCACGCCTCTGCACCTGGCGGCGGGCCGGGGCCTCAGCGGCATCTCGTCCACCCTGTGCGAGGCAGGTGCCGACTCCCTGCTGCGAAACGTGGAGGATGAGACTCCCCAGGACCTGGCTGAGGACGTAAGAGGCGGACACTCAGCTCTGCTGTCCAGGGCCTCCCACATCCCTAGTGGAGACAGGAGCTAGCACAGCTGAAAGGGCCAAGGAGTTAGGAGCCTGGGGTTGTAATCCACGACTCTGCCACTCTCTCAACCTGTGTTCTCAGGACCCCGGGCCCGAACTTGGGACTCCTGCAGGAGCCATGCAGCTAAAGCGGGCTGGGTGTGGACAGCCAGGTGCTAGGGCCTGCGGGAAACCAGACAGTCTTTTGTCTGAGGGTCACTTGCTCTACTCAGCTTCACCAGGTTCTTGCAGAGGAGGAAGACGGACCCAGTATTTCCAGATCTTGGATTTTTTTTTTTAAGAGAGATGAAACCTAGATTTTCTGTAGAGTCTTTCCCATTTTTAAATATGTGATGTAAAAAGAAATTCAAAATGTTTTGTGAGTGCCCTTTCCCACCCTCCACTCCCAAAACGAAAGCAAAAACAGCCCCCAGTTGCCCTGAGGGACCACTGTTTTGGGGATTAGTAGGAAGATTTGCTCCCTGATGTCCTTCAGGGATCACTTGGTGGGGATTAAAGGGCCTAATGGGTCTCCCAGCTCCCGCCTCTGTCCACGGGCCCTAATCTTGCTTCTCTCCATTCCTTTCCTCAGCCCTTTGCCCTGTTGCCCTTCGACGACCTGAAGATCTCTGGGAAGCCACTGCTGTGTGCTGACTGAAGCCGGGACAGGCTCTCGGACCCCGGATGCTCCCCCTCTTCCCATCTGGAAGCTGGAGACACAGCTGCTGCAGTCTGGGCCCAGGCCGTGTGTCCTGGGAACTGCTAAGGCCAGAGCCTGGGGCCAGCACAGTCCTGAGCTGAGAGGAACCATCCCAAGTGAGAGAGCCAGTCTGGAAGGAAGAGCTTCGGAGTGGATAGAAGATTCCTCAAAGCCCCAGGCAGTGCGGGCGAAGCCTGTTGACCTCTGTCGAAGATGGTGGGGCTCATCTCTTCCCACATGGGGTCAGCCTGAAGCTGCCAGCCAGTTAAGACAACATGGACTCTCCCAAATGAGGAGAGATACTGAACTGTGAGTGAGCAGGGCTCTGGAAGGGTTCCAGCTCTCTGCCAAGGAGGACTCTGAAACACTGTTGCTCAAAGACTTCACACAGAAGGCCCTGAACTTCTGGGGAAGGGGAAGTTCAATAACATGACACTAAAACGGCAGAGACTTTTAACTCCCACCCCCACCCCCAGTTGTTTTGCGTGTGCCTGCGTGCGTGCCTGTGTGCACTGGGGATTTCTAGACAGACCTGTCCTGTGACCTTGTGGTGACGGCAGAGAGAAGGAAATTGGTACTTGAGCAGTGTAGGGCCTTGCCAGGGAGGGTAGGGAGGCTGGTGGTCCTCAGGCCTCTCTGTCCAGACCACACTCTTGCCCTTTCTGTGGAAATGCAGAGGATGGAGGAAGAGAAAGAGGAGTGAGAAGATGCAAGTGGGAGGCCTCATCACGGCCCTGGAAGAGCCTGGGGAGAAGGGCTAGCCTGTGAAGAGTACACGAGGGAGCGTGGCTTTGTATGTTTTTTCCTCTCATTCCACATATGTTTGAGGCATCTATTAGGTCAGGTCTGTGTTGTGATAGAATTTGGGGAATAAAGCAGTACAGTTTCTGACCATTTAGAGATTATAGTCTAGTGAGTGAGACAGATTTTTATGTTTAAAATCATAAACATCTAAATAAATATGTAATTGCAAGTTGCAATGGAAGGAAAAGCTCGTGGGAGGGAGAACGATGGACTGGGTGGAGGGCCATACTTGGTGGTCAGGGAAGGCCTGGGTAGGGGACACGTCCTCTGTTGCTCGGTCATGTCCGACTGTGACCCCATGTACTGTAGTCCACCAGTCTCCTTTCCATGGGATTCTCCAGGCAAGAATGCTGGAGTGGATTGTCATTTCCTCCTCCAGGGGATCTTCCTGAGCCAGGGATCGAACCTGCATCTCCTGTGTCTCGACTTGCATTGGCATGTGGGTTCTTTACCACTGAGCCACCTGGGAAGCTTAAGGAGGGGACAGGGAGAGCTTCCCTGGGGAAAGGTTTTTTGGTGATTTAGTAGAACTGGGAGCAGGCCAGTAGGAATCTGCAGGGAATGGATGAGTGGCCGAGGTACACGGGGGACAGGTCATGCACATCCTCAAAGGTCATGGGGATAGGGGGGACAGAACTGCTAGCCCAAGCCCCCAAACCAAGTAGACATCTTCCTGCCAGAAAACGGGGAAGCGGTAACATAAGGGGGATGTTAAAACGGTAACATAACGGGAATATACTTGGAATGCAGAACCTCCATATCCGCGTCCCTAGGACGGCAGTGGTCACCGCCACCTCCAGACCGGTGGACAGGGCTGCGGGCGATAACGAAGCGGAGGCGGCACCGGGCTGGAGCTACCGCTTCCCCAGCGACACAGCAGCCGGGCTCCCGCGCGCTGAGCCGCGGCTCCCGCCGGGCCGCGAGGGGGCGCTATGGCACAGCGGCGGCCCAGGGCGCTGCGTGGTCACGGCCGGGGGCGGAGTGGGGGCCGCGGGAGGGAGGCGGGAAGAGCGTTGCACTTCCGCTGGCCGGTGGCTCCTGGAGGCCACAGTGGGAGCGGAGGGAGCGCGCGGCCCGGGGCCCCGCAGTCCCCGGCCCCCCTCCGCCCCACGCAGCCGGGACCATGGACCCCAGGTGGGGACTAGGGGGTGGGGGGAGCGGCGAGCCCACGTGACCGAGCCCCGCGACACGTGACCGCCGCTCCTCCGAGCGCGCGGGGGGCCGGGCGGGGTCCCGGCTCCCGGGCCGGTGGCCGGCCTAGAGCCGCCCGGAGCCTGCGCGGGTGGGGATGCGCCGTGGCCTTGTGCTCCTCGGGGGCTCCAGGAGGATCGGGAGAGAAGTCGCGGGAGGGACCCTGGAGCTTCGGGAGCCCCGAGGGCGGGGTTGGAGGGCGCCGCGCCTCCAACCGGAGCGGCCGGCGGGCGCTGGAGGGAACAGAGGGAACCTGTGTGGCCGGAGGGGCGGGTCCGCTCTTGGGGACAGAGGGAGCCCAGCCTGGCTCGCGCCGCCCCCCCCCCCCCCCCCCCGCCCCAGGAGAGAGAGAGGCTCTTTGTCCGTGCTGGGCTGCAGCTGAGGGGGGCGGGGAGGAGGCTCCGGGCCCTTCTCCAGTGTCGTCCCCTCAGGAGGGCCCAGAGGGTGAGGAGCTGTACTCTGATCTTTCTGTCCGCCGTGCCCGCAGGTGGTGGGCAGTGGTGGTGCTGGCTGCGCTCCCCTCCCTGGGGGCAGGTGGGGAGAAGAACCTCGAAGCCCCTCCGGAGTCGTGGACTCAGCTCTGGTTCTTCCGCTTTTTGGTGAACGCGGCTGGCTATGCAAGCTTTATGGTGCCTGGCTACCTGCTGGTGCAGTACTTCAGGCGGAAGAACTACCTGGAAACAGGTGTGTGGGGACAGGGTGGGGGAAGTGTGCTTACTCTAGATTAAAAATTAGGAGAGTTGGCCGGCGGTGCAAAGGGGATGTGCTTTGGCAAGCGCGGCAGGGCGGGCTGGCAGCAGTGGGGAAGGTGAAGTGCTGGGAAAGCTTCGGTTTCACCTTATGTACTTTCTCCAGGTAGGGGTCTCTGCTTCCCCCTGGTGAAAACTTGTGTGTTTGGCAATGAGCCCAAGGCCCCGGATGAGGTTCCCCTGGCTGCCCGGGCAGAACCAGCGGAGACCAGTCCCACTTGGCAGGCCCTGAAGCTGCTGTTCTGTGCCTCGGGGCTCCAGGTAGGTAGGTGGGCTCTGCTGCTTTCCCTGGGTGAGGTCCCCGAGGAGCCAGCGCTCTCACCCCACCAGTCCCAACAGTTTGCTGGTGGCTGTGTTGTGTGTTCTCCCAGAGGCATACCATCATCTTAGGGGTGGTTGGAGGAAGCACGGTCTTTTCTTTCCTCCTCTCTCTACCCTCCGTGATTTCTCCCTTCCTCTTGTAAATATACCGTAAATGGACTGATAAAATTTTCAGCCTTCCCCCACTACTGCATGTGAGGGGGACACTAATCCCACGGCATGTTGGAGTGGGCACTTCTGTTTCCATTATGCTAAGTTGAACTCACGGGTGTCCGATCTTCGTTAAGAAGTGTAGACCCCCAGAATTGGTTGAAAATAGAAAAGAAAATACTTGGATGGAGTCAGCTCTGACATACCCTACTCTGGGGACAAACAGGGTCTGGTCAGTCTTAAAGCATTAGTCATTGTGTTTCACACACACTTGATTCTCAACAAGGTGAGTCCAGGTTTGGGAGAGAAGAGGCAAGTAACTTGTAGTTACTACAGAGAGCTATCTGTCCATTTTAAAATTCTCAACATCATCCTGAGAGAGGAGGAGGTTGTCAGGATGCTTTGGGGCCTGCCTGCTGTTTCCTTCTCTTGAGTATCTTCTCCGCTGTCTCTGCCCTGCCCCATCAAGGTGTCTTATCTGACGTGGGGAGTGCTGCAGGAAAGAGTGATGACCCGCAGCTATGGGGCCACGGCCACGTCACCAGGCGAGCGCTTCTCGGACTCTCAGTTCCTGGTGCTCATGAACCGCATCCTGGCCCTGATGGTGGCTGGCGTCTACTGCATCTTATGCAAGCAGCCCCGACATGGGGCACCCATGTACCGGTACTCCTTTGCCAGCCTGTCGAATGTGCTCAGCAGCTGGTGCCAATACGAAGCTCTCAAGTTCGTCAGCTTCCCCACCCAGGTGCTGGCCAAGGCCTCCAAGGTGATCCCCGTTATGCTGATGGGAAAATTGGTGTCTCGGCGCAGCTATGAGCACTGGGAATATCTGACGGCTGGCCTCATCTCCATCGGGGTCAGCATGTTCCTGCTGTCCAGCGGACCGGAGCCCCACAGCTCCCCGGCCACCACGCTCTCAGGCCTCATCCTGTTGGCAGGCTACATTGCTTTCGACAGCTTCACCTCCAACTGGCAGGACGCCCTGTTCGCCTATAAGATGTCGTCGGTGCAGATGATGTTTGGGGTCAATCTCTTCTCCTGCCTCTTCACGGTGGGCTCCCTGCTGGAGCAGGGGGCCCTCCTGGAGGGCATCCGCTTCATGGGGCGACACAGCGAGTTTGCAGCACACACCCTGCTGCTCTCCATCTGCTCTGCGTGTGGCCAGCTCTTCATCTTCTACACCATCGGGCAGTTTGGGGCTGCCGTCTTCACCATCATCATGACCCTCCGCCAGGCCTTCGCCATCCTCCTTTCCTGCCTCCTCTACGGCCACACTGTCACTGTGGTGGGGGGCCTGGGAGTGGCTGTGGTCTTTGCTGCCCTCCTGCTCCGGGTCTACGCCCGGGGCCGTCTAAAGCAGCGGGGAAAGAAGGCCATGCCAGTCGAGTCATCTGTGCAGAAGGTTTGAGGGCCCAAGGGATGACTGGGACCCGCTCACTGTACCAGTTTTCCTCTCCTACTGTCTCTCCTTGGAGGCAGCTGGCTCCCGGGCAAAATGCAGGTTTCTCGACCAGCGCTGCAGCAGGGGGCAGGGAGCCCAGGAGGCGGCCTTCCCTGTTGCCTTAAGTCACCCAGCCTCCAGTGGGCAGGACTCTCCCCAGGGTGGAGAGAACGGTGGGGGACTGAGAAGGTGGAGGCGCCTTCCGAAGCCCCTCCCTCCTCCGGTTCGCGAAGTCTTGCCTTGGAGGCTGTGCTGGTGCCCCACCTGTGCTTGTCCCCTACCTTGACTACTACCCTTTCAGACTCTGAGACATGCGTTTCTTCCTCTGGTGAGAGAAGCACAAGTGTAGGCTCCCGAGGCTGCTTTCCCAGGAGAGAAAGTGAACGATGGTGCTGTGCTGGGCGAGGGGTTGGGAATCCTGCCCAGCACCACCAGCCCCCTGCTCCTGGATCCCTAGGCTCTGCCCTGTGAACCAGTTGCAGGTTTTGGTACTTTGGAAATATAACTCTTGCTCTTATTTTATTAAATTAAATTGCTGCAGTGGGTTTGGTCCTGTGTTTTGGTTGACTAAGTACATTCAACTTCAGATACTTCCATTAGCTCAGAACAGCCTACAATCTGTTTTACAAGTGTCAAATGTTTAACTTGTTTAAATACTGAAAGTGAAAAAAACACAGTGGTTGTTAACATGTACCATTTCTTTGTCCTTGTTTGTGGCCTGGTGGCTGACTGGAAACTGCAGCTCAATGCCCAGCAACACCAGTGAAGCTACCTCATACTGTCAGCCCAGGGAAAGATCAAAACTCAGAAAGTACTGAATGTATGCTTTTGTACTACCATAGTAAACTCAAATTTTGAGTGGAAAATCGTCTGTATGTGCTAAGCTTAGGAAAGGGACTTTTGAAAGTCTGTGCAAAGTTGCTTCAGTTGTGTTCAATTCTTTGTGACCCTAGGGACCATAGCCCGCCAGGTTCCTCTGTCCATGTGATTCTCCAAGCAGCAATACTGGAGTGGGTGGCCACTCCCTCCTCCAGGGCATCTTCCCGACCCGGGATTGGATTCACGTTTCTTACCGTCTCCTGCATTGGCAGGTGGGTTCTTTACCACTACACCACTTACCTTCAGTGTTTATCATTATTTTGAAAAAATTGTAGCTAATTCACAATGTTAATTTCTGCTGTACAGCAGTGATTGTTTTACAGTATTTTTCCCCATTATGGTTTATAAGATACTGAATGTAGTTCTCTGTAGGACTGATTTCTACATAGGAATACTTAGGCCAGCTGACCATAATGCCCCACTCAACCACCAGTCTGTTGTTCATGACTTGATTCAGAGATTGATGTATTTTCCACACATATCCCACATAGGTGGTTATCAAGTGGTATGTCCTCCCTATTCGTATAACCTCCAGTGGCATCCATGTTGCTGCAGATGGCATCACTTCATTGCCAGTGGCCGAGTAGCGTTTCACTGTATGTGTACACCTTCCTTACCAGTGACCGTGTGTCCATTCTTGACTACTGTCCATAGCGCTGCGGTGAACACAGAGGTGTAGGTTTTTATTTGATGTTTTCTCTGGATGTTACGTCCAGGAGTGGGATTGCCTGTTTTAGTTTTCTGAGGAACGTCTTCCACTGTGGCTGCACCAACTTTGGACCAAGACAACCCAGTCCCACCTGTAGCGTAGGAAGGGCCCCTTTTCTCCACACCCTCTCCAGCATGTTACTGCAGCTTTTAAATGATGGCCATTCGGACCCATCTGTGGTAGTACATCATTTTGTTTTACATTTCTCAAATTAGCATCTTGAACATCTTTTCATGCATCTACTGGCCACCTATGTCTTAAGAGAAATGTCTATTTAGTTCTTTGCCTGTTTTTTGACTGGAGTTGAATGAGCTATTTTGGAAATTTAGCTTATGTCTGTTGCATCATTTGCAATTATTTTCTCCCACTTTATGTCTCATTTTGTTTTTATGACTTCTAAATTTACTGGTGATAGTTTTAATATCTTCCTATGTACCATAACTGGGCTTCCCTGGTGGCTCAGCTGATAAAAAGAATCTGCATATAATGCAGGAGACCTGGGTTGGGAAGATCCCCTGGAGACGGGGACGGCTACCCACTCCAATGGGGTCTCAGGAGTCAGACAAAACTGAGTGGACATGGCTGAACAACTCTTTCACTTTATGTACCATGTTATCTACTCAGAATAATTTGTAAAGGGATACATATAACTCCGAAGGCAGCACTGTATATACTTAAATCTACGAGAGCAGAACTGTGTAAAAAACCTGCATCTTCTTTATTTTTAATACTTTAATTTCAGAACAAAATAAACAAAAAAAACACAACACACAACATTCAAACCCCATGTCAAACGTGGAGAGAGAGAGGGCTTGAGGTCCATGTATCCTGCCTTAGAAGGACAGAAATAAAACCACTAGACATCAGCAGAGGAAACCATGTGGGCCAGGGCCACTGGGGCTGCTGCTGCAGGAGCCATGGGGACACTATACAGAGGGAGCAGTCTGCAGGTAGAAACTCCTAATCTACTTCTTCCATGCGAGAGGCGTCCTCGTCACCCTCAAGGGGGGGAATCTCATCAGGAACAGCAGCACTGGGCTCCTCTGCCGTCACCTCATCTTCATCAATGCCTAAGAGCAGGAAAGAAACCACTTGAGATATGCCCCAAAAGCGTTCAAACGCGCCCGACACACCTTGCTGCTTGAGAGCACAAGGGCACTCACCCAGGCCGAGCTTTATCATGCGGTAGATGCGGTTGGAGTGGGTCTGGGGATCCTCAAGCGAGAAGCCAGAGGAGAGCAGTGCAGTTTCGAACAGCAGCACCACCAGGTCCTTGACGGCCTTGTCGTTTTTGTCCGCCTCTGCCTTCTGCCGCAGGGTCTCCACGATGGGGTGGTCAGGGTTGATCTCCAGATGCTTTTTGGCCATCATGTAGCCCATGGTCGAGTTGTCCCGAAGCGCCTGGGCTTTCATGATGCGCTCCATGTTGGCGGTCCAGCCGTAGGTGCTGGTCACGATGCAGCAGGGTGACGACACAAGCCTGTTGGAGATCGTCACCTGAGGGCAGTCAGAAAAACTCATTATATTTCCAATTACCACCTCAAGGCAAAGATGCTTCTGTCCACTTTTTGGAGAAAAGATGCCTCATCTTTGCTAAGCTCTATAGAAATACCAACCTTGGAATAAAAAGTAGGAGGGCACTAAACAAATTAGGCTGCCTAAACCACTAACTGTAGCAGCCAAAGATGGAAGGAAACCACTCTGAAGGCATCTCTAACAAGGTAACTTAGTTTCATAATGGCTTACCTTCTCCACCTTCTTATCCAGGATCTCCTTCATGAGTTTGCAGAGGTTCTCAAACTTTGCCTTGCTCTCCTCCATCTTCTTCTTCTCCTCCTCATCCTCGGGCAGCTCCAGGCCCTCCTTGGTCACAGAGACTAGACTCTTCCCATCAAACTCCTTGAGCTGCTGTACACAGTACTCATCGATGGGCTCTGTCATGTACACCACCTCAAAGCCCCGCTTCCGCACGCGCTCCACAAATGCAGAGTTGGCAACCTGCTCTTTGCTCTCACCTGTAGGATTACTCAGTGTGACTCCAGGGCCAAAATGCCTCATCCTGCCAGTTCCCCAGGACCCTTGAGTGTTCTCCCCACACCTCTAAAAAAAGGCTTTGATCAGACCCAGGTTCCAACGCACCAGTGATGTAATAGATGGACTTCTGCGTCTCCTTCATGCGAGACACATATTCTGAGAGAGAAGTCATCTCGTCTCCAGACTGGGACGTGTGATAGCGCAGCAGCTCAGAAAGGCGTCGCCGGTTAGTGGAGTCCTCATGGATTCCAAGCTTTATGGGTAGCGGAAAAAAATCATTTTGTTAGGAAATAACTTCTTCTCCTCTAACCGAATGAAAAAAACCCATTATTAAGCAAGTACTTGCTGCTTACCTTCAGGTTTTTAGAGAACGCCTCATAGAATTTCTTATAGTTCTCCTTGTCTTCTGCTAGCTCAGAGAAGAGCTCAAGGCACTTCTTAACAATGTTCTTACGAATAACCTTCAAAATTTTGCTCTGCTGGAGCATTTCTCGGGAGATGTTCAGGGGGAGGTCTTCAGAGTCAACCACCCCACGGATGAAGTCTGAAATCAAAATATGGAAGCTGGGTTTTAAAGATACAGGAGTCGCCGGGATAAAGATAAAAGATATATAAGGTCATCTGGATTCAACAGAAGGACCGATTTTCTCACCAAACTTTCACTTGTTGTGCTGCAGAGGATCCTTAATCTAAGATAAAGACTCCAGTCCCCCTGAGAACACTGAAACGAACTACATTAGGGCAAAAAGATACTCACTGAGATATTCCGGAATCAACTCATCACAGCTGTCCATGATGAACACACGGCGGACATACAGTTTGATGTTGTTCTTTTTCTTTTTGTTCTCGAAGAGGTCAAAAGGAGCCCGACGGGGGATGAACAGCAGTGCTCTGAATTCCAGTTGACCTTCTACAGAGAAGTGCTGAAAGAAATCCAAGATAAGCCAACTATGTACTTAAGAGTGGCTTCTGGTCCCAATACCAAAATGTCCAGTTATTTGAAACAAAAACCTTCTTATCCCTGTAGAGAAAATTTAAGCCCTAATGCCCTAAGTGAATCTAACTACAAGCACTGTATAACCTTTGGGTCAAAGACTCCAGGTGGGTAAAGCCTCCAGAGACAGGTCACAGGGGAAGATGTCATTTCTCCGCCCTGGAAGGGTCCATTTGCAAATAAACTCAGCATTCACAGTTCCCAGCTACCAACCAGTTGGGTAAGTTCCATTTGTCCGTATCAGCGCTTCCTATTGAGCCAACAAGCAAGACTTCTTACCTTCACTGCCAAGTGATCTTCCCAGTCATTGGTAAGACTCTTGTAGAACTCTCCATATTCCTCCTGGGTGATGTCATCAGGGTTCCTGGTCCAAATGGGCTTGGTCTTGTTCAGTTCTTCCTGATCAATGTACTTCTCCTTTATCTTCTTTGTCTTCTTTTTCTTATCTTTGCCACTATCATCCTCCTCGTCTGAGCCCACATCTTCAATCTTAGGCTTCTCTTCATCATCTTTATCTTCCTCTTCTTTCTCACCTTTCTCTTCTTCAGCCTCATCATCACTGATTTCCTTCTCACGTTCTTTCTCCAGCTAGAAGGATCAAAGATGACAGTTTCAGAGTGCAAAAAAAAAAAAAACACAAAAAAACCCCAAAGTCCATGCAATTCTCTAAAGCAGCAGTTACCTGCACTTGAGTTACCAGTCCATACTCACATAAAGTGTGATGGGATAGCCTATGAACTGAGAGTGCTTCTTCACCACTTCTTTGACCCGCCTCTCTTCCAAGTACTCTGTCTGGTCTTCCTTCAGGTGGAGAATCACTTTGGTACCGCGGCCAATAGGCTCACCTAGAAAAAATTAATCAGAACAATATAAAAAACTAAATAAACACAGAACTATAACTGCTTTACACATACAATACTCAAGATCTTCATTACTGTTTCCCCAGAATTCTAATCCAGACACCTTAACAGAAAAGCCAACTTACCATGGTCAGCACGGACAGTGAAGGAACCTCCAGCAGAAGACTCCCAAGCATACTGTTCATCATCGTTATGCTTTGTGATCACAACCACTTTCTCTGCCACTAGGTAGGCAGAGTAGAAGCCCACACCAAATTGCCCAATCATGGAGATGTCTGCACCAGCCTGCCAAAAAGTTTAAAATAGTCAAACTCAAGTTTCAAAGAAATGGCAAAGCAAACACCAATAATATAAATGGGCTGTGCCTAACCAACCACGTACCTGAAGAGCCTCCATAAACGCTTTAGTGCCAGACTTGGCAATGGTTCCCAAATTATTTACAAGATCAGCTTTGGTCATGCCAATGCCTGTGTCTACCAGAGTCAGAGTACGCTCCTGGGGGTTTGGGATGATGTCAATTTTCAGCTCTTTACCACTGTCCAATTTGGAAGGGTCTGTCAGGCTCTCATAGCGAATCTTGTCTAAGGCCTGAAAGTACAAAATTGCAGTTTTACAATTCTGCTTTTTCAAAACCCATCTCACCCAAAAGAAAGTTTTTTAAACTCCCCAAATACCCTAATTCTGATTACTCCTTTAGCTTGTAGGTTGAGAATGACATCCAGTGGGTTACAGTATCCTATCTATCCACAGAGAGCAAGACAGTACTTTTTGGAATGGCAGTTAAATTTATATCACCTTTATCAGCCAAACCACCCCACTTTCCCTCTCTTAGAATACTTGAGAAACAAAAAACCAACGTCAATGAAGACATTCAGGGCACTCACATCAGAAGCATTACTGATCAACTCCCGAAGAAAAATTTCCTTGTTGGAATAGAAGGTGTTGATAATAAGAGACATGAGTTGGGCAATTTCTGCCTGGAAGGCAAATGTCTCCACCTCCTCCTCTCCATGGTGCACTTCCTCAGGCATCTAAAATAAAAAGGCAAGAATTTAAGACTCCTCAAGTTCACCCTCAGCCACAATACACATGAAGAGACTCTATTCATACTGTTTTGAGCTGGGTACTAAGACTGGAAAATCCTCCCCTCTATCAATTTCAGGCAGCACCCTTAGAAACAATGGGGCGAGGGACGCGCTGACACATTGAACAAATTGCATTAATGTTTCTTATAAGGTATTTTGAAGCCAAACTCCTGTTAAGTGAATCATAGATCAGCACAATCTAGTTTGTTAGGCATTCCAATCCAGGTATCTCGAAAACGAGGTAAATTCACACATATTTAAATACGCAGATTACTGACTATAGTTCCACCTTCAAGGTTAACAGGTTTCACATTAAAGGGCAATGATTTAAAACTATCCTCCCATTAGGTAACTCAAAGGAGATAATATGGTACTGCTGCCTCCCGTAGTAGGGACAGCTAACTCGAGATTGGCGGGATGCCTACCCAGGTGGGCTATAAAGACAAAGAACAGATAAAGAAAGGGCTCCATCGTGACCCCTCTGCACACGTGACTGACGCTCAAGACCAAACCAAACACTAAGATGGTGCCCTTAGTCTGCCGGGACGACTCTCGTCACGGCTGGACATGCGTCGACCATGCGAGGAGGGGGCGCCACCGCGCAGCCTCCCTTGGCCCCAACATCCGGGCACCAGGGCGGGGCGCCGGGCTCCAGAAGCTTCCAGAACAATCTCAGCTCTCGGAGAGGGGCGGGGGAAAGGACGTGCCCACGAATACCAGAGCCTGCCCCCTCCGCTCGCCAGCCCCTCCTCCACCGAGACGAAGGAAAGATCTAGAAGGATGGAGGAAGCAAGATATACGCCGCCGGCGACCGAAAACGGAGCTCTTCGCAGACCCTCACGGAAAAGCCCCGAACAAAAGGACTTTAAAAAAACTGCGTCCGATAGAACAAGTGGCAAAACCTGGTCATGACCAGCCTTGCTGAGTCACAGCGGGCGCGCCCACCCACCCCGCTCGGGGACCCTCCGGCGCCCCGTAGCCGCGTCCGGAAGTGGAGAGGCAAGCATGGCAGCGTCCCGGGCCGGCGCGGCCACCACGTGCAGTGCCTACCCCGCGCCCCATTCTGCGGCCCCACAAAACAACGCTTAATATCTGCGGAAAAGCAGCCCCGCCGCCAACCACAGAAAAGAGTCTAAACTCAAGAGCTCGCTCCCAGCCCTCCCCCAAGAGAAGAAATGGGAGCGCTACGCCAGAATCCGCCCCAATACGAGATGTAGGTCTCGGAAAGGACGCGTAGACCGAAAGCAACGCGAAAGAACAAGATAACCTGAAAAGCCCACATGAGATCGAAGCCTTACCTTTAAGGATAAGAATCACAGGTACTAGAGAACACCAAGCGGGCAATGGCTGCCTCGGGCTCACGCGCCGCAAGAAGGCTGCGCGGGGGTGACTCAAGAGAACGGCTGTGTGCCCCCAATCGGCTTATATAAGACGAAGCACCACCCAGCTGCCCGCCCCCGGATCCCTCCGCCTTAAAGGAGGATGCCTGTCGGCCGCGCACCTGCCGCCGCCCGCCCGCCCACCTTGACGTCACGGTCCAAAATAGGGGAGGGGACCGTGAAAGGCGGGAGCCGCCGGCCCTGAGAGTACACGTATTTACTCATGTTCACAGCCCCGTCTCCGCGCTCCTAAAACAGGACACCATCAGAAACATATGTTGGGAGTCCTCATATAACATAAACGGTGGAACTAGAGGCGAGGATTCCCCACTGATCTCTGTAAAAACCTGCAGGGCAGGCGTCTCCACTCCCGAGAGTCCCAGCCTCGGGACTAAGGTCCAAGCCTAAACAGGGGTCACCCACTCCCCTCTACGCTCCGCGGCTCGACCTCCTCATTAGAAGCTGCCCTACAGATACTCCAATTGCCTGATACGGGAAAGGGGTCTTTTCCGCGAGCGTTGCGGAATTAAAGAGGTCCCACTTCGTGGGCATACCCGCAATACAGGCCCTCCCGGGGGCGGGCCAGCGTTTCGCCGCAAGGCGTGGCTCCGGCTGCGGGTCGGGCGCTGGCTCCAGCCGGCGAGGGGACTCTTTGCCTGCACACGCGGCGGAAGGAGCCAGGGCGGCGGTGCTGCGACACTTCCAGCAGCTTCCAGACCGGCCAGGGCGGCCCTGCCCCGCCCCTTCCCTCGAGGCCCCGCCCCTCCCTCTGCGGCCTGGGCTGTGCCTCTGCGGCGGCTCCGCCCCGCAACCGCACTGCTGGGATCCTGGGGGCCAAGTGGGCTATACCCTCATTTCCTCCAGGAAACTGCAGAGGGGGCGCATTACCCTACCCGCCAGGCCCAGCTAGCCCGGCACTGCGTCCGGGGTGGGGTGGAGCGGGGATTACCCCACTTCTCCCCCTTTCGATCACACAGCACACCGGCCGGTGGGGCGGCTCTGAGGGTACCGCCTTCAGGGAGCAGACTCTGGGGATGGGGTCGCTTACCCGACGGACCGCTCCCACCCTCCACCCCCAGTTTCTGCAGCCGCCCACAGGTGAGGGAGCGCAGAGACTTGCATATCGAGTTGTTTCTCAGTCTGGCTTCCTTGTTCTTTTTTTCCCACCCTTTTCCCTCCTCCTGCAGCTGCCTAGATCTGGGAAGTCGGGTCTCCCAGGAGCCTCAAGGCCATGGGCCTGCCCAGGGAGTGCCAGAGGGCCAGGGACGCCCTCCTCTGATGTCTCTGCCCCGTTTGCGTGCCCTCCAGCTGGTGAGCTGGCCTTACTTTTCCAAGGCCTTATTTCTGAAGCCTCCTTTACGCAGATCCCCTCCAGAAGAGAATGGCCCCTCCCTACGCTGTGACTTTGTGGATGTCCAGCAACTCCCTTCGTGGCCTGCTTTGTCGGTCCCTGGCATCCTGGGGAGAAGTTCCCCCACCACCCACCCGCGGACCTCCCTCAGCAGCCCTGGTGCCCAGTCTCATTCTTTCACATTTTCTTTGTTCATACGTTGAGTTCCAGGGAACAAAGGACCCTTCCTTCCCTTCTCCTTGGCCCACACTCCAGACCTCAACAGCTCCGCCCCCATTACCTCAATTTCATCTCTCCATAGACTTCTACTTCTCTTCATTATGGTCTGGGATAAGCCTGTGGCTGGGAGAAGTCAGTGAGTGTGGGAAGGGGCGTGGGCGCTGCTGCTAGGAGGGGGCCCTGGCTGCTCTGTTCCTGATGGAAACCTCAAACCAGGAGCATCACCCCCACCAGTGCACCTGCCCTTCCTATGTACAGAAGGGGTTAGTTAATTAAGCACCTGCTCCCTGGTTCACAACAGCATTCACAGTATTTCACAGTCCTGTTTAGAGGTGGGAGTGAGTCTGCACACCTAGAAAGTGGGAGAGGAAGGCTTTAGTGAGTACCCCTGGGTGGGTCAGCTCAGAGCCTTTGCTCCACTAACTCCTGTGCCCCCTGCTGCAGAAGTCCAGTAGTGCGGATGCTGTTTCTCAAACTTAAGCCGGAAGCAGAACAAATATCACTCCTGTGGGCCAGTGTGGGGAGCAAAAATTCCTCAGGGGGTTCCTAATGGGAAAATCTCAAGTCTCAACACCAGCACAGAAATTCTAATTTCTCTTTTGGAAGCCTCCCAGGATGACCTCTCCAGCTCACCGACACTCACTAAGCCCCACTTGTAAGCCTTGCCTTACCACATGGAGATGTGGAAACAAGACAAGAAGCCGTCAGCCCACTGGGGGGAGCTGCAGCAGACCAGTTGTGAATCAGAGCAGCTAGAAGCAGGGGAGAAACCTCAGAGTTCCCAGCTCAGCCTGGGGAAGGTGGCTGGCACAGGTCTACCCCTAGCAAAGGGAAAGCATGGGGAAGGCACAGCCCTGACAGAAGGACCAGGAACCCTCAAGGGAGGCAAAGTAAAAGTGAAAGAAAGTGAAGTTGCTCAGTTGTGTCCCACTCTTTGCTACCTCATAGCCCACCAGGCTCCTCTGTCCATGGGATTCTCCAGGCAAGAATAGTGGAGTGGGTTGCCATTTCCTTCGCCAGGGGATCTTCCCAACCCAGGGATCGAACCCAGGTCTCCCGCATTGCAGGCAGACGCTCTACCATCTGAGCCCAGGGCTACCAGGGAAGCCCGGGGAGGCAGGGGTCACTGAAAGTGGCCCGGCAGGCAGGAATCAGGTCACATAGGGTCACAATGCCATGCTAAGTAGTTCTGACCTTAACTTAGGGTCAGGGAAGCCACTGAAGGCTGTTAAAGATGACTTGACCACCCCCCACCCCCCATCCCCAGAAGTCTATTCTCAGCAGCTTTTGCAATCCTTGATGTTCCCAAGATACCCTTTATTTCCAACCAGGCCTCAGAGACCCAGCCTCACCTTCTGCTGCCTGGAGGGCCGCCAGATGAAGCAAGGACCGACAAACTGCAGCCCTCAGCCAGTGGTCTTATCACTTGCTTCTGTATGGCCTGTGAATAAGAATGGTTTTTATGTTGTTTAATGGTTGAAAAAATCAAAGAAAGATAGTATTTTGGCATGTGAAAAGTATGTGTGGACTTTCTTGGTGGTCCAGTGGCTAAGACTCTGCACTCCCAAAGCAGGGGGCCTGGGTTCCACTGATGGTCAGGGAACTAGATCTCACATGCCATGGCTAAAAGATCCCACATGCTGCACCTAAGACCTGGTGCAGCCAAGTAAAATAAATATTTTTTAAAGTAGATGAAATTTGAATTTGTGTCCATAAAGTTTTACTGAAACACAGCTTTCTTCTCTGCTTACATGTTGGCTTTAGCTTGTTTCACACTGCAATGAGGGAGCTGATAGTTGAGATGGCGACCATATAGCTTGCAAAGTCTAAATATTTACCCTCTCACCTTTTGCAGAAAAGTGCTGCAGACCCCCTATCTAGCTAAAGCGAAGCAGGGTCTTGCAGGCACACAGATTCAGCCTGGATAGAGGCTCCCTGCTGCTGCTCATTCTGGGACTTCTAGTTAGGAAATGCAAATGGTCGTTCATGGGGGTCAGGGGACCACTGAGGGGAGTTTAGATACAGGGCAATGGATGAATCAAACAACTTCCGGCATCAGGACATCAGAGACTGTATAAGGACGGATACGTAATAGTTTGATCCCTGGGTCGGGAAGATCCCCTGGAGGAGGACACAGACAACCCACTCCAGTATTCTTGCCTGGAGAATCCCATGGATGGAGGAGCCTGGCGGGCTGCAGTCCATAGGGTCACACAGAGTCAGACATGACTGAAGCAACTTGGCAGGCACATAGCTCTGGATCCTTAACCCCCAGAACAGGCAGCCCCCCAAGTTCAGAGCCTGCCAGGCGTGCTCTATCAGTTTTGGTCTTCCTGGTTTCACGAAGTTTACATCTCTGAATTCCTGAACTGACATCCTCCTGGGCCAATGGATCTGACATTAATGTTGGGACAGATGAGCAGGTCTGCAGGGCCAACCAGTGTTCCATCTCTTTGCCTCAGTTTCCATGTTCTGCTGGGACATGTCTTGCACAGCATTTGCTCATTTGATTATTATGTTATTTTTTGATGCAGTGGCAAATGGAAATTTGTGTTCATTTTCTGTTTCCTGGAGAGTCTGAAAAGCAATTGATTGTGGTATATCGATCCCACAACTTGGTAAGCTATGTTGCTGCTGCTGCTGCTGCTAAGTCACTTCAGTCGTGTCCGACTCTGTGCAACCCCAGAGACAGCAGCCCACCAGGCTCCCCTGTCCCTGGGATTCTCCAGTCAAGAACACTGGAGTG
Source organism: Bos taurus (assembly GCF_002263795.3). NCBI lineage: Eukaryota > Metazoa > Chordata > Mammalia > Artiodactyla > Bovidae > Bos > Bos taurus. Next base: position 17,748,184 of record NC_037350.1, on the reverse strand, counting down.
GGTTGCCATTTCCTTCTCCAACCATGAAAGTGAAAAGTCAAAGTGAAGTCGCTCAGTCATGTTCAACTCCCAGTGACCCCATGGACTGCAGCCTACCAGGCTCCTCCATCCATGGGATTCGCCAGGCAAGAGTACTGGAGTGGGTTGCCATTGCCCTCTCCTGTAAGCTATGTTACTAATTCTTAATTTGTCCATCAATATTTTGTTGTTTTCTAGTACAACCCTAGCTATCATCTGAAAACAATGGTATTTTGGTTTTTGCCTTTCTAACCCTTGTGTGTTTATTTATTGTTACACTGTACCAGCTAGGACCTGCAGAAAAATGATGTGTGAACAGAGTGGTCCTGGGCATCCCTGTCTCCTTTCTGATCAGAAAAGGAACCCTTCATCATTGAGCATATTTACTGTCTCTGCTCCCCATTTGCGATACATCTTAAACTGAATAAGTATCAGATTTTTTTGCCATCTATTGAAAATATTGTTTTTAAAATTTCCTTTATCTATTGATATTTTTAATTCATTAATAGACTTACTAATGTTGCACTGAGATTATTTTAAGTTTTGTAGAACCCATCTATAAAACTGCCTGCTGTTTCTATTGTTTTGTATATGCAAACATTTTAGGGGCTTCCCTGAAGGTCCAGTGGCTGAGACTCTATGCTCCCAATGAAGGGGGCCCTGGGTTCGATCACTGGTCAGGGAACTAGATCCCCACATGCTGTGCCGCAACTAAGACCTGGTGCAGCCAAATAAAGAAATAATAAATAAGATTAAAATTTTTTTAAAGAAAACATTTTAATTAGAAACTCATTTTTTTTTCATGGTATAAGTGCATTCAAGTTTTCTACTATTTACTCCTTGAGTGAATTTTATTTAATAATTTTTCTGGATGTTTTTTAAAGCTTTAAAGATTATGGCATTCTATTTCCTTGACTAGCTTTTAAATCTCTGTTCTGTCTCAATTATGTCTTCTTTTCAAACCTACAATTATTTTTTGTGTCTTTTCCTTTTTTATAATTATCAGTTTCACCAGTTCAGTTCAGTTCAGTCACTCAGTCGTGTCCGACTCTTTGCAACCCCATGAATCGCAGCATGCCAGGCCTCCCAGTCCATCACCAACTCCTGGAGTTCACTCAGACTCACGTCCATCGAGTCAGTGATGCCATCCAGCCATCTCATCCTCTGTCCCCTTCTCCTCCTGCCCCCAATCCCTCCCAGCATCAGAGTCTTTTCCAATGAGTCAACTCTTCGCATGAGATGGCCAAAGTACTGGAGTTTCAGCTTTAGCATCATTCCTTCCAAAGAACACCCAGGACTGATCTCCTTTAGAATGGACTGGTTGGATCTCCTTGCAGTCCAAGGGACTCTCAAGAGTCTTCTCCAACACCACAGTTCAAAAGCATCAATTCTTCCACGCTCAGCTTTCTTCACAGTCCAACTGTTACATCCAGGAACTTATCTATTTTATTTACATAATTTTTCTGCTTAATTCTTTATATTTTTTTACTTTATTCCTTTATTTTTTAAATTTCTGCTAAACTTTTTCTCATGACTTCTATTTTCAGGGGGTCGAGTCTATTGTTCTATTTCTATTTTCTTAACGTCAATACTTAGCATATTAAGTTTCAGCCTTTCCCCTTTTCAGACATAAGGATTTAAGACTATAAGTTTCTTCTCAAGTACTATTTTAGCTATATACCATAAATTTCAATATATAGTATTTTTAACTCAGTTTAAAGGATTTTGATTACCCTTATGGTACCTTTGTTGATCCATTTAAAAGTGCTTAAAATGGTCAGTTTTATATTATCTTTTCATTTATGTCGACAATATACAATGGTGTGTACAGTGCTGAACTTTTGTATTTGAGACTTCCTTTGTAACCTAGGATGTGGTTAATATTAATAAAGCCTCCATGTGTGCTTGAGAAAAAGTATCTATCACCTAGCTGTTGGGTAAGTCTAAATATGTTAAACCTACTAAATCAAGCCAGCTAATTGTGTTGTTCCAAACAAAACCCCCACTTGGAGACTCCTTGGGACATAGCTTGGAGAAGGGAAAGGCTGAGGTGGGGCGCTCACACAGGGGTGGGCAGAGGCAGGGTGCACACCTTTTCTGAGGTAGGGTAAGAGAAGTGGGGGCTGAGGCACATTGTGCAGGGCCCGGGTTCTATCCCTGGTTGGGGAACTAGATCCTGCATGCTACAACTAGAAAGACCCTACACGCTGCAGCTAAAGATCCTGCTCGCTGCATCGAGACAATCCCGAGTGCTGCAACGAAGACCTGGTGCAGCTGAGTAAATGCATAAAAATAAAAAATGTCAAAGAAAGAAATGGGGATGGGGAGGGAGATGGGAGGGAGGGTCAGGATGGGGAACACATGTACACCCATGGCTGATTCATGTGAATGTACGGCAAAAACCACCACAATGTTGTAATTAGCCTCCAATTGAAATAAATTTTAAAAAGAAAAAGAAATGGGGGCTGAGGGGAGGAGGACCACTCTGGGTTTGAGGGGTCTAGAAGTCTACTTCAGGGTTGTGGGGCATCAAAGAGAGACGTTCAGGAGGCAAAGGCTGATGGCTGAAGTTAGGGGCAAGAACGAAATATCTCAGGAGAGTAGGGTGCGTAAGCCAGAAACTGTGGTCTAAGCCATTCAGGAATTGTAAATGGGGCACATCTTTGGTAACTTTCTCTTTAATATTCAATATCAATGTCTTGAAGGGCATAGTTATATGTGGCCTGGGGGGTGTGGCTGAGTCCTGCCTACCCGCTGTGGTCAGCCCGGCCCCAGCGTGTCTGTCCTCCTCCTGCCATTACACCCACCAGGCAGCCTTTTTTGTCCTCGGCATTGTTCAGTGTTCTGGGTCCCCTCTGACTAAGAAGGGAAAACATAACCCCAAACCGGCTCAGCTCAGAGCAGGTTATAGTCAGGGAAAGGTGCAGGGGGCAGGTGACATCACAAACAACCCTGACCTGCTTAACCGCGCTGCCTGACACCTGTCCTGCCCCAGGCACAAGTCACCGCTCAATGCGCAGGTCTCAACTGCCTGGATTTCTGGGTCATTCACAGGACTCAAGGCTTGCTTGGTCCACCTGCACCAGGTAAGAGACGGGTAGGGCCATGGTAGCGGGGTGAGGAGCTCACCAACAGGAGGGGCTGAGGCAACACATTGGGAAGGACCTTGCTGGTTTCTCCCAGGAAGGATGCCATGGGAATTCGGGATCCTAGGAGGCTTAGAATCCCTGGGATGTCAGAAGATGCCTCTCTGCAATGTTCTGGAGGCAGGGAGGCAGGTGATGGTACCACCCTATCACGTGAGGCTCTGGACCTTTTCCCAAGCCCCTTACTACCCAGAAACGTGTGTGTCCGTGTGTGTGTGTGTGTGTGTGTGTGTGTGTGATGAGGGCTGAGAGACACAGAGATAGAGAAACAGAGACTTAAACTTACCTGAAGTTTACAAAATGTTTTCCCATCCGTTAACCTTTCCAGCCTCGGTTTTATGGACGAAAACAGGCATTGGCCATCGTCAGCCCTCCTTAGGAGTCAATATATGTAAAAGCAGCCGCAGATGAGCGTTATTCATTAACTCCGTGGAGTTTCACAACCGGGAGAGGTAGGCTAGCCAAATATTATTACCCCTGCTTTACAGATGAGCGACTGTGAGATGGAAAGCGCTTGGCTCAAGGTCACCCGGACTTAAGGGGTAGTAAAGTCTGCCGCCCCCGCCTCCCCCCACAATTGGCAGGGGCCAGATGCGAAGAACGGCTGCGCGGATGCAGGCCGCGCTCCCGCGAGGGGGCGCCCGCAGCACGGTGACGTCGCTCCCCCAGCCCCCGCCGCGGGGCGGGGCTGAGAAGGACGCCGGCTCCCCTCGTTCGCGTCCCTGCCTGGCGGTTCTTGGCTGTCGCGCGCGAGGCGGGGACTCGAGTGTTCGTTCGCACTTGGCTGGGGTGAAGGAAATGAAGTCTAGTTTTCGAGGCTTTCCGGGGCTGAAGATGCAAGGGAGGGGCCCGAACAGTGTGGAGGGAGGAGCCGCGGGTCGCTTAGATGGGGGTAGGGAGCCCACCTGGCAGAGGTCGTCCTAATGACTTGGCACCTCTATCTCTAGGGCTCGCATCTCCCGCACCCAGGCTCTCCCGCCGACTCGCTTAATTCCTTTAGCAAGTTCATACACGTCACCCCGTTTAAATAACAAGAATCTGGGCCACAGAGGATGGGTGACAGACCTCGTCTCTGAATCTGAACCATGTCCCCAACCCGTACAAAGTTCCTGGGAGGAGGGTAGCTGTCCTGAGCAGAAGCCCCTGCTTTTGTGTGGTTCTGCTGACTCATTTAGCATTTGCCCTGCTGTCTGGAGCCAGAACGCCGGCGGGCTCACTGGCAGGGACCACCCGGACCGCCAAGGCTGTGGGGCTCTGATGAGCAGATTCTCCCGAGGGCACCCACGCAGGAAGCCGGGTCAGGTGGAGACGAGCGAGAGGAACCCAGCTGGGACACAGGCTCCTGGTGGGTTGTGGGGTAAAGTGGGTTCTGCTCACCTTCACCCTCCCTACCAGCTGGCCCCAGAAACCAGACGGGCCTCCCTGGAAGCCTGGCTTCCCTCCTTCAGACTGCCACTCTTCCCGTGTGTGTCAAGACGGGTTTCAGGCAAGGCCTGCTGGCCAGAACCCGGCTATCTCTTTAAGGTGACTCTGCACTTCTCTGCTCACATCCATTTTGATTCACTATCAAGAGTTTTACATCCTGAGAATAAATTTCCCAATAATGGGGGTGAGGGAGGGTTTCCTGTCAAGCACCTGCCTCCATCATACTACCCCTCACCCTACTCTTCCCATCTTCACTCCAAAGACTACAAACAGGTATATTCCAATTCATCAGTGATACCTGATGGTTCACTTCTGTTTTTAAGGATGATGGCTAATTTTGCTGGGGCTCTTTAACTTTTCAAATATTTGAAGCCCCAATTCACCAAACAAGAGGGAAGTTTCTGTGGGGCTGTGGCGGCCACCTCAGGGAGTACAGCAGCCTCTGCACAGACCACTGCTTGGGGCAGAAATGTCACACGGAAGGAGATGACCAGCACAAACCCAGCCTTTGCCCACCTTATAGGAAGCGAAGTGCAGGGAGGAAAGGCGAGGCCCCAGAGGCCTGCCTCCCGCAGGCAGCATTGCCTGCAGAGCGCCCTCTTGTGGTCAGAAACCGCCACTGCAGTTGGGCAGGCAGGAACCGTTTTCTAACCGCCAGAGCTTTCTAACCACTCTGCTCTCAGAGGAGGACAGTGAGGTCTTGAGTAAAATGAGTGAGATTCACATTTTTTGATAATTGCATTAGAAAAAATTTTTGGAAAAGATATTCTAGTAATCTTCAAACATCAGTTTCAGTCAGGGGACTTACAGTAGCTAAGACTACATTCCCAATGCAGGGGGCCTGGGTTCAATCCCTGGTCAGGGAACTAGATCCCACATGATCAAGCACAGCCAGATAAATAAAAATTTTTTTTTAAGTTCAGAAAGATGTGACTGTAATCTAAAATGTTTGTCCTTCAAGTCACTGCTGGAGTTGAACTGAGTCCTACCACACAGCTGGAGTCTGGCCTGTGAAGACTGTGAGGAGGAACAAGCAGATGCAAGGAAGCGAACATTTCTGAGTATCTCTGGGAGCTTAAGAGTGAAAACGTAGGATGTGGACCTGAACTTGAAAAACATGACTGGCAGCTGGAGTAAGATAAGAGCATAAGCCACAGTTACAAAAGGTGCAGAGGGGGAAGGAACTGGAAATGCGGCTGCTGGTGGTAGAGGAAGATCAGGAAATGCCTGGCGTGCTCCAGGAGAGACCAGCCTGTGACTCCATGTTCTTTTCAGATTATTCTGCAGCTGCATGTGTGATGGCCGCAGTAGACCTGGCTGGAGTCCTGAAAGGCCAGGCAAGAGGCAGGAAGGGGCCCAGGGAAGAAGCACAGGGTCCCTGAAGGGCTGTGGTGCTGAGGAGGGAACCCAGCAGGACTGTCCGGTGTGGGTACCATGGGTCTGTCGAGGAGAGGGAGCAGAGAAAGGGTGCGGTTTTCTCTCAGCCTTGTGACCAAAGGGCTCTGCAGGGATGAGTGAAGACTCAGGGCACCCCTTGCTTTTGAAACTGATATGAAAGGAACAGTTTGTTTCCCACCCGCCTCAGATTGTGTCCTGGTTTGACGTGTACTCTGGGGTATATCTGTGGACTCCAGTTCCCCATATGATAATACTTAACTCTCCTGTTAGGACTTCAGAGCTAATCAAAGACCCTTAAAAATGTGCCAACAACCCTTAATGAAGCCTGAAGCCTTCAATTAAATTAAACTGTCAGAAATAAAGCCCTGACACAAGTGGGGGCGTGGGGGAACGGTGGTGGTGGGGGGGGGTCAGTGTCAGCTCAGCGCCCAGAGCTCTGGTTTCACTTCCTATCAGGAAGAGCTCTTTCTGAGAAGGGGGACTCCAGTGGTATGGCCCCCTCCACCGAGGCCTCTCTCGTTCCTGAGCCACTGCACACCTCCCTAGGCCAGAGTCTGGGAAGAGAAAGGGGCCCAGCTTCAACAAGGACACACAGGCCCCTTGTTCGCCATGAAGCCTGCCTTGACTTAGGTGTCAGGGCCTAGTGCCAGGCAGGGCAGAACCCTCCGGCTACAGCCTCTTCCTGCTGGTGGGGTGGGGGTGGGGAGGTGGAGCTGGCTGCTTTTAGACAGCTCCCTCCTCAGGCTGTGGGGTGAGGACAGAGTGGAGGGGGTGACTCTGAAGACAAAAGAAAGATGGCGCACTGTCTCCACCCCCAGGCCTCCCGAAAGGAGGAATGAAATGGCAAAAGGAAATAGCCTTTCTCCATCTCAGCCAACAGTCTGGGAGTCCTGGCTCCAGGCCTGTCTCTCTTCTGTGGCCCCAGCAGGAGGCACTGTAGTGCCTCTGAGACTAAAGAGGACCCACCCCATCCCTAATGCCTTGGACCCAGGCCCAGTGCTGGCCAAGGCCCATCTGGGTCATGCTCATCCCCCCAGACTCAGGCTGCCATCCCTCTAGCCTCTCCAGGGCGTGAAGCCATGGCTGGAGGACACAGGGAGCCAGGGAGGAAAAAAAAAAAAGTTTATTTAATCAGCCTTTGAAGGCACCTGGTTTGAGTATAAAAAAGGCAGTAAAATGGCAAATGTACAGGGTTCATGATGGGTAGGAACACGGAGAGGTGGGGGGAGAGGCACACGGGGAGGAGGAGGCTGCGGAAATACCAGACCAGACTTCAGAACAAGCAGTCCTGGCCCCCGGCCACCCTTGGTACAGGCAGACAGACAAGACACACAACTCACTCTCTGAGCCTAGGAACCCCTGCCCGGGCAGGCACTGGTCAGGGCCAAGAGACTGCATCCCCTCCCTTGGCTCTGACCCTCCAGCCCACAGTGTCCCCATGTCCATCCACAGAGGCTCTCTCCTCGGGGCCTGGATGCCGGGCCCAGCACAGGCCATGAGCAAGCAGAAGATGGCTAGACAAGAAAACCTCCAGAGGACCCCTGCCCACCCCTAAAGGGGAAGGCAGGAACAGGCAGCCGGTGCCATCCTGCCGTCCATCCGCGGTCACACGATTGCCCGGAACAGGAAGGAGAAGACGGCCCCCAGCGCCAGGCCCAGAGACAGAAAGAAGGCCATGATGGCTCCAGCTGTCTCTGCCTCAGCCGGCTTCACTTTCCTAAAGGAGGGAGGGCGAGCCGACCTTAGGACGTCCCTGACGCCAGTCCCCTGCCCAACCCAGAGCATCTCATTTTGCTGGCCCACTTGTCTTCCTCTCCTTCTTGGTGAGGGGATGTGTACTGAGGCTGTCTCTACCTTTCTCTGGGATCCCCTCCTCCCCTCCCACTACCTGGGCCCCGAGGGTCAGTGGGCTCCTCTCTTAGCCTGGAAATCCTGAGCTCCACGATCAGGAATCTCCTTCCGCCCACTCTCCCTCTGCTGAGGGTCCCCAGCTGGAGCACTAGACCCTGCCCGAGGCCACCATACTCCCCACTCACTTGGGCCCAAAGCACATGCAGAGACTGGCAAGGTAGCCATTGGAGAAGGCGAAGGCAGCCATGAAGATGATGAACCAGGAGTCGTGCTCAAAGACCACCGGCAGGTTGCGGCGGGGCTGGACGTTACACAGCAGCAGCAGGGGCACGAAGGCCAGTCGGGCCAGTACCAGACTCGGCAGCCAGTAGCTGTCCTTCCCAGGCTGCGGGGACCAGGCCATGCCGCAGTCAGGCTGGGCCGGCCCCCGGGGCTCCATTCGGAGGCCCTCAGGATCTGAATTGAAACCTCCAAGCCTAGTTACCCTTGTAGGGTACTGATCGGGAGTGGCCATGGTAGATAGAGCCTCTGGCCATGTGCTACAGCGTGACCTGGGTGGTGGTCATCAGGGGTGTGTGTATGTTTATGTGTGTGTAGTCATTAAACTGTACCTCTACAACTTGTACACCTTACTATACATAGATTATGTCTCAGTTTTTAAAAAAAGCATGGTCCCCTTTCCACCATACTTTCTTGGTTCCCTCCCTGGGTGTCTCAGTCTGGACTCCCGTCTCACAGGGGCTTGGTGACCCTCCTTCACTTACCCACATAGTGATGGCTGTAAGGCTCCGGCCCAGCCAGTCAAAGACATTGAAAGTCAAGAAACAGGACACGGGAATGAAGTAGGCCTCTGGAAGACAAAGAGTAGATTAGGAGAGGGTTAGTGGGTCCAAGAAAGGCAGGATCTAGCAACCCTGACTCTCACTGGGACTTTGGTTTCCCAGCTGTGAAACGGAGAAGATGCTTCCAGGCCGAGGAAGGGTGAGTGGGCCAGCAGAGCCCGGCTTCAGAGGCGATAGCCTAGGCTCCCCTCTCCCAGGCTCCTAGCCTTGCTCCCAAGCCCCTGTCCTTCCCCATCCTGGGAACCCGTGGCTTCCTCACTCCAGGCGCTGGTGCCCGCGATGGTGGACTCGACCTCAGCTGTCACAGCAGGAAATATCCCAATGGTGATGGTGAAGACGAAGCAGACGGAGAAAGCCGGGACTAAGATCTGGAGGAAAGGGACCCTGGTCTGTGTCTTCATGGTGCTTGTTTAAAGAATCAAGATTCCCCAATACACACACATGCCCACACACATACATGCAGGAAAGTCCAGGAAAGTGACCAGTCTCCAGTCAGAAAGGGAGGGGACGGGCATGGGGTGGGAAAGGATCAGAAAAAAAGGGAAGAAAGGGAGGGGTAGAAGGCAGGATGCCCCAGCCCCACATACACTTTTGAGGATAGCGCGGACAGAGTGGCTTTCCTTGGCGGGCTGAGAGCTGGGGGCTGAGAATCCGGTCTCCTCTTGGCCTGCTTTTGATTCCTCTCCTGGGGGGTGACAGGTGGTGAGAGAGTCTTCAAGATGTAGGAGAAACAGAGCAACAGGAAATGACACAATCCCCAAAAGGGCTGGGGTCAGCTGAGGGTGGACACCCCCCTAAACCAGTGCACAGCTCCACCCAAGACTTAGCCCAGATGGCCTCCAACCCCCACTGCCCAAGTCCTCTGGGTCAGGACCGCTCCCAGGAGTCTCAGGTCAGGTCACGCCCTGCCCAGAAATCCATAATTGCTTCCCAGTTGCATTCAAGGCCTCCCAGGATCTCCCCCAGCTTCTCTAGCCCAGCCCTCGATTACTGGTGTTACCCCCCCATCCCTCTGGCATCACTGCAGGAGGCTCATTCTTGCCCCCAGCTCATGCTGCCCCTCTGCTGAGCAGCCACCCTCCACCCCAGCTTCCTCAGGTTCTTCGGACCTTTACTAATGAGGTCCAGCTTGGTCTCCTGCTCCCCGGGCCCTTCGAGCTTGAGCTGCCGGTAATAGCGGTAGAATTCCTATCAAGGGAAGGAAGGTGGATTCAGAAGCAGAATCTCCAGAGCTTCTCCCTCCCACAGGTTTCGTCCCCTTGGTCTGGAGCCCTGGACCCCCTCTCTCCCTGCCAAGAACTCCAAACCTGGGGTTCGAGTGCTCACCAGCCGTGGCAGGCCCAGATAACAGATTATGGTCAAAATGATAACTCCACAGGCTGTGATAAAATAGCCGAAGGCACTTTCCGACAGCTCGGAGCCACCTGGGGCGGAGGGTGTCAGATCAGAGGCCGGCCCCGTCCCCTCCTCCCCGCAACCACCAGGGCGACAGGCAGACAGATAGCAGGACTTACTGGCGATGGCGCAGATCATGGCCACGGAGGCGAAGAAGCCTGCCAGGCCCTGGCCACTCATGATGGGGGCTGTGTAGCTGGCGGGCAGGAGGCCGGCCAGGCCAAACAGACTGCCCTGCAGGATGGCGCCGAAAGCTGTGCAACAGGGTGGACAGCAGAAGGGAGAGGGTAGCCGGGTGGGTCATGGGGTCTTGGCAATTCCTGCTTGACTCCCAGTAAGTCCTGACGCTGAGCAGCCCTTTTCTTCCCACTCCTAACCCTGCTCAGGCTCTTGAATCCTCACCACCCAGAGGGAGGAAAAGATTCCTCTCTGACCAACCGTGGGACTTCTGCCCAGGTCCCCACCCAGCCCCGCTTACAGTTAATGAGCATGATCTTGAGCATGGTGATGACGAAGAAGGACAGCGCGTGTAGGGGCACCTTCACCAGGATGGCAGTGATCAGGAACACCAACAGGATGGCTACCAGGCCGCCCAGGATCCGCACAGACTGGGGGATCCTGTCGGAGAGGAGGCGGTGGCAGAGATGGGTGGTGAAGCTGGGGGCCCAGCCCAGGGAGGGCAGGAGGCACTGAGGGGGTCAGGGTGGGGGCCTGGGGGCTCACCTCTGATGCAGGAAGGAGTTGAGGCAGGTGAAGATCAGCAGGGGCACCATGGCACATAAGGTCATGACGTTGTTGAAGATGGTGCTGAGATGAGTCCGCTCTGGCGAGGGTGCCAGGGGGCTGGCTGAGGCCTGGATGTCCTTGCTTACTTCAGCAGGGCCCAAGGACATATTCTGGGACATGTCCAGGCGGTTTGTGAAATACTGTGAGGGTTGCAGAGAGGAGTGCTGGCACCTTTCGCCCTGTGCCTGCAAGCGCATACCCAGGCCCTAAATGCCCCGTGGATGAGCCCCTGGGAGCCCATTCCCACATCTCACCTTAGTGGCTGTCATGAAGAAATTCCAGGGCAGCAGCGTCCCCAGACCCAGTATGAAGAAGATAAGCCAGACGGCTTTGTACCTGGGGATGGGGGAGGAAAGTGGGGCCAGGTGACCCACCATCCCACCTTCCTTCCCAAATCAAACCTGGGGCAGCCCCACCCCCTTCCATCTCTCCAGCTGTCCCAGGGCACAAAACATACAGAGGAGGAGGTGGCCTGGGATGGGGAGAGGGCACAGATGAGTCCCAAGAGGGAGAGGGACCAGGGACAAAGGACCGAAGGGCATGGCCAGAAGGATCTCGGCTCTCAGTCCCAAAGACTCGGGGGACTCTGCAGGCTTGGGGACGGATGTGACCCACACATCCGCAGGTGGTTTTGGAAATCTTGCTAAAGGCTGGGGGGTGGGGGGGTGGGCGGGTGAGTGAGAAAGCAAAACACAAGTCTTCTACCCCCGCTGGGCAGGCTGGAAGTGATTACACTGTCTGGGCAGGGCTGTGTGGCTTTCCAAAGAGGAATCTGAGGTCAGGAAACTCCCAGACCATTCTGGATCTAGGAGGACAGGGATGCGGGTGTCTTGGGACAGCTGAGAAGCGAGGGAGCTGTTTTTTCCTGGCCCAGACAGAACCAGCTTTGTAGGCTGCACCACATAGGAGGCCGGGAGGGATGGGCCATGAAACGTCATCTTGGCTCCAGACTGTAAATAAGAGCCTCCCAGCTTGGGTCAGGACACTCACTTGCCCCAAGCCCTACACCTCGGGGCCTGTCTGGGATGGGACAGCTTCTCCCAGGCAGCCCTGTGGTCCCCAAATGTGTCTGCCATACTTTCCCCACTGTCCACACTGCTGTGTTCACAGAGCTGGCAGGGACAAGCCCAGGGCAATGAGGAGACTGGTCAGGTTAGACAGCGGGGCCTGGCCCCACAGGGTGGGGGCCTGGGTGGCAGGTCTGAGTCCTGACAACTGCAGCCCCCTCCCACCTCCCTCCTATAGTCCCCACCCTGAGGAAGAGAGGTGAGGCCTGGATTCAGAGGCCCAAATAAAGGAGCAACTCTCAGCCAAGGTCCCACAGGATAGGGACCCAGTGTGGGGCCACTGGAGAAGGCAGAGGGGTTCACAGAGGACTGCCACCAGAACGGGGGTGCTAGGATGGGGTGGCAGGCAGCCTGGGAACGGAGGACACCAGGAGGGATCCAACCAAACAACCCCTAGGGCCTGTACTTACTATGTCTCCTTAAATTCCCTCCCATACAAATAAACCTCACCTCTGCTTCACAAGTGGGAGGCGGTCCCAGAGAGAGAAAGCTAAGTGCCTAAGATCCCACCGCCAGAAGTGGTCTTCGGCACAGAGGGCTGGGATGAGCAGGGGATGGGGCTGTGGGACTGCGATGGAAAGATGTTTTGGGCACCAGGCAAGGCTTCATCAACTTTCTTGGGGTCTAGACTCCTGGAAGAGCTTGAATCCAGCTACGGTCTCTTCCCCCAGAACACACACGCATGGCCACAGCTGTGGGTCTAACTGGAGGGAAGTCCTAGGCTCCGGAGGTGGGGAAGTGAGAGGGAGGTCAGAGCGAGGACCAGGGCGGGCCAAAGTCATCTGAGGTCGAGGCCAGCTCCGTTGGCTGGCCAGCCTGGGAATGAGGGGTGCTGCCAAATGTCTCCCCACGGTGCTGGCCGGAGGAGCCGGAAGCTGCCGAAGAACAACACTGGGAACTCTGACAGGCCAGGGAGGGGCCGCCACCACCGCCTTGGGCCTCCCTGGAGACACTGCTCTCAGCACCCAGCCACGACAAGCAGGACCCCCTGATGCAAACGTGACTCGTAGCTACCTGACTGGAAGGCTCATCGTCAGTGGCAATCCCAAATTCCAAAGGATACAGCACCCAGTCCCCCCTGAAGACCCATTCCCACTCCCCTGGATCCGCAGCCCAGGTCTCCCTCCCTGGTACCTGTCCTGAGGCTGGTGACTGGTTGTCATGGTGACGGCGGTCTTGGTTATGCCTGGCTGACAGCTTCCTCCCTCCGGTGCTTGCTGGGGGCAGAAGCAGTGTGAGGCCCTGTCGTGGCCCTGCTTCCCTACAGGCCTCTTCAGACACTTGGTGGGGGTGGGCAGGCAGGTGGGTGAAGAGGGCCGGGCAGACAGAGCGGGCAGGCTGTAGGGTCCCGAAGGCCCCACTCCTGCCCCTGCCTCTCAAGGCTGCTCCTTTTGACCCCCTTGGGCCGGTCCTGCTGAGCCCCCCTGCCTGCTCAGACGCTACCTGGCTCCCGGCCTGGCTTGGCCACTGCCTCCGCTATTTTTATCCAGCAGCCGAGGCTGTCTGTGAGCAGGGAAACAGGGGCGGGTAGAGAGCAGGCAAGGAGGAGGAGGAGGAAGTATGGCTGCGAGGGAGGGGAAAAAACAGGCAAAGGCATGAGGGGGGTCATGAGAGGATAAGAGGGGTCAGGGACAGTGACAACGATGGAAGTGGGGAAAGAGGAGGGAAACAGTAAAGAGATAAGGGAGAAGAGGGAGGGCGGGAGGAGGACGCAAAACAAACAGATCTGCTGCAGCAGCAGCAGCCTCAGGCGTGATGACCAGGCCAGCCAGAGAGGCCGGCCTGCCCGCCTGCCTCCCTCCCAGGGCAGCCTCCCTCCCTGGGGCTCTCCCTCTGATCTCTCTGGGCTTTCCCGAGGAGCCCTTGGGCTCATGGCTAGCGCGGGCTCTGGAGAGCCTGTCCCCCCTGCAGGCACCCTAGATGCCAGCCTCTCTGTGGGTGGCACCTTAACCATCCTTTCCAGCCAATGCTCAGGGGCTTCCTGGTTCCTGGCCCATTTTCCAGGAAAACACTTTAGGATGCGCTTGGGGACACAGCCGCTTCCTTGACCCCTGGGGACATCCCATCTCCCCCTCCCCACCCCCACTGGGTTTCTCTCTGACTCATTCCCAGGCCCCTGGCTTCTTCCCCTTTCTGAGAGCAAAGTTGGAGGCAAGATGGAGGGATGGGAGCGCGGGCCTGCCCAGTCCCCAGCCTCCTCACTTCGTACCCCTTCCCTGCTCCCCGCTCAGGAGGGGTGGGGGGTGGGGGGGCAGGGGGAGCGTGGCCCCCTGGAACTAGGAGAGGAACCAGCTTTCCCTTGGATGGCATGGAAAGCCAGGCAGGGGTGGGCGGGCCTGTCCCCCACGTGCCAGCTCTGGTGCGAGCTCTGGAGCCAGCTCTGCCGTTCTGGGTAAGGACTGGCTTCCTTGCCCACCTGGACCAGCACTCACCAGATGCCCAGACTTGCCAGCAGAAGGGTCGGGGCAGAGGGGGCCCAGGCAGTCTGTGGGAGGTGGTCCTAGCTCAGAGGCAGGCGGCAGGTCTTGTCCATGGGCTCCTTCTGAATAAGGGTCCAGAGTGAAAATTGCAGCAGCGGGCGTATTGGGAGAGAACCCCCCAGGTCCTGCCGGGGGACGCAGCACCTCCATTCTGAGAAGCCTTCTCAACTATCACAGCCAGGGAGATAAAACCCAGCCCTCACCTCCCACCAGCGTCTCAGCAGGAGAGCTGAGGGGGTGGGTCAACTCCCAGGTGCAGCCAGTACTCCAGCCCCAGCCTGAGATGGACAGCCCTGGGGACTCTGAGAAAGGACCTGGACAGGCCTTTCTGCTCCTCCCCAAAATTCCTCTCCACCCCTCCCTGCGTCAACTCCAGCCTCTCCAAAGGCCTTCCTCCCCTCCTCCCCCAACCACACCTGGACGATGATAGCACAGGGAGGGCAGAGGCAGACCCAGACACCCCAGAAGGAGGCAGACGGCTTCTTTCACTCTTCCTTCCTTTCCGCAGATATTTACCTAGGACCCCTGTATGCCAGCCAGGCAATGTTCTAGGCACTTGGGAGACTGGTGAACGACAGTTTTTACATTTTCTAGAAGGATGGGGGTGGGGGCGGTGAAAGGGCTCTACTCTGCGAGGTGGGCAGAGGAGGTGAGAGACTCATGTTTTCTATTAGGTAGAAGGAAGGAAACCCCAGCTTCTCACTTCGGCCAACCCTGTTCTCTACCCACAGGCAAGATTCCAGGCAGTAAAGAGCAGGTACAGTTTCAACACAGGTCGGAGACTGGGGTGGCGGACAGAGTATCTCCTCTTTCTCAGAAAATCTGTTTTAGGCTGAGGAGTATTCCTTTCTGCCCTCTGGCCCTCCTCTTCACCGCCCCCACCCCCGTCAGCTACACCCCTACTCTCTGCTGTCCCCAACCCCAGCCCTGAGCACAACTCAACTCCAGGGGCAGCCCACTCCTGCCCACATCCTGAAGATCAGTCACCCCTTTGGCTTTTGTCTGCCTTGGCCCAATCAGGGATTTGATACCAGTTCAGAACATCTGGTTTCCCTCCAGCCATGCCCTGGCCTGCCCAGATGGGGCCCTGATAGCAGCCACCAAACTGGGCACCTCCCTGGCCCCCTGGCCCCCAACACCTCTCACCCACGCCAGCTTCTAGAGACATCTCTGTGGTAGCATCAAATTCACCACTTCCATGGATCCCATATGGGGCAGCCACCACCTACAGATACCCTCTCTGGCCCTTGGCTGCCTTCACAACCACCATAAAATCATATAGATTGTCTCCATTGAACAGATGAGGACAGCTGAAGTTCAGAATGGTTGAATCATTTGCCTAAGGCAACAGAGCTAGTAATCGAGTGAGTCGGAATTCAAAACTCAATGTCAAGTTTACTCTAGGCTCCTTCAGGAGAAGGGAGGGAGGTTTAAAGGCAGCTTCCCAGCCAGCCTCATATACTGGGAGGTGGAGTAACTCTACTCCAACTAAGGGGTTAAAAAATAAGGTGGGGGTCAGGTCATCTCCAGTCTGACTTGTGTCGGGTGTAAGGCGCTCCCCCACCCCATTACACACACATCCTGGCAAAGAGAGCTCACACAGACAGAAAAGCAAGGCAAGAGGATCTGGAGTTGACCGTGACCGAGAGGAATGGGCAAAGGAGTGGCCCGAACAGGGGTGAGGGGCAGGGGTGGGAGCAGCCTTCATCCGCCACAGCTTTCCCCTGGGAAGAAAACCTGGGATGTCCTTTTAGGTGAAGCAAAGGTGTTCTCTCTGGGAATAAACGAGGACGCGTCCAGGAAAGGAGGGAGGGAGGCCAGGTACAAGGGTTCAGCCAATAAGAGGCCGGGTGTTAAAGAGGCAGCGCCTCCACCTCTATTCCGCGTGCTCTCCTGGCCATTCCCCGCACCCAGCGCAGTTAACGGTACGACCACTCCCGGTACCAACGACAAGATTGATCGAGATTAACTTTCAACTCGCCTGCCCCTTGGGGAGGTCAGCTCGGCGACAGGCAGTTTCAGGCCCGGTAGCCAAGTCTTCCCCGCCTGCTGGGGCCCAGGTCCCCGCACAGTAACCCTACGCCCGGCCCCGGCGCGCCACGTGCCGCGCGGCTCCGCACGGGGGCCCCACCCAGCATCCCCCAGTCTCGGCGGCGCAGCTGCCAGGCCCAGCCTCCCTGCCCGAGTGGCAGCAGGCAAAAGCGGCGCGCCTTCCGCCCCGGCGACCCCCGGGCCCCCGCGCCGTTTCCCGATCCCCTCCCACCCCCCGGGCAGCACCTGCTGGGAAGGAGTCCTCCCGCGTGGAGGTCTGCGCGCTCTCCCGGGCAGCTTCCCGCGCCCGCGCGAGCACATTCAAACCCGCCCTCCGCTTGCCCCGCCCCGGCGCGCCCCCGCCCACGTCCGCTCCCCCGCGCTCGCCGCGGCCCCGCCCCCTCCCCGCCCCCCGCACGTCAGCCCAGAGCCACGAGGAACCCCCAAACCCGAGACCCCGTACCTGACTGGTCCACACTTTGTACTATTTCTATAGACTGGCCTTCTGGGGGCCCTGCCCCGCCAAACGCTGCCCCATCACGGAGTGTATCCCTGGTCTCCTCGCTGGGGTTACACAAACTCCTACACGGCCGTCTCGGGACTCTCCCAGCGACAATCCTGCTCAGGCAGATCCGGAGCCCCCCACCCCCACC
Source organism: Bos taurus (assembly GCF_002263795.3). Taxonomy (NCBI): domain Eukaryota; kingdom Metazoa; phylum Chordata; class Mammalia; order Artiodactyla; family Bovidae; genus Bos; species Bos taurus. Next base: position 17,731,092 of record NC_037350.1, on the reverse strand, counting down.
ACCGCCCGGTCCAAACACCGTCTCAAATGTTCCGTTATGGCTCGCGAAGCTGCCTCCTACATACACCACTCTCACACCGCACCTTTTTCCTTCCGGCGCCCCCTTCCCTTTTCAGTGCCACTTTCTTCGTTTGGAACTATCCTCTCAGTCCCCATGCCGGGGCATCCCTCTGACCGAATCAGTATGATGTGTGACCAGGGTTTTCCCACCTCTAACACTTACAGATCCGCTCACACTTTAGAGAGATATGTGTGTAGGGGTGGAGGAGAATGTTGGGGGTGGGGTGGCAGCCCTACTGTAGCCCTTTCATGATTCACCCTTTCTAAATCCAGAACTTTGGAAAAGCTAAGGCACTTCTGGGAACGGGAAAAGCCTTACATCCTGAGTGAATCCTGTAATCTTGATACTCAGGGAGGGAAGCCTTGCTGAGCCCCACATCTTCCCAATCTGAGGAGGAAGGGGGTGGGCACGCTGAGGGATGATTGGTCCTTCTTGTACCTGCAAGGAAGGAGGAAGGATTCCCTCCTTTTTGGTTGGTCAGTAAATTTGGGGGGACAGGGGAATCACTGCTCCTGCAGCAGCCTTCAGTACAGGGGGACAATCGAAAGGCTAGAGAGATGCTGAGGACAGAAAATCCAGTCCAGTCCCACTCCCTGAACCCAATTACCCAAGGGGCCTTTACCCTGGAGAAAGTCACAGACACTAATTAACAATTAGCAGTACTAACATCATAGGGATAAGGGAGAGTCACACTCTCTCTCCAGTGAACAGACTGGGCTTTGAGGCAAAGGGTAATTTTTCTTCTTAGGACTGATCGGTGGATTCAACCCAAGATACTCGGAACAGCTGTTGCCAGCCTACTGGCTCAGGGACCCACAGAAACATGACACACAATCATCCCCTGGCCTTAACCAACAGAGGGCAGGAAGAGGGGTATGAGTAGTGTTTTTCTAGGCACTGCCCCACAGCTTGAGGGCAGCTTTATGTCTGGGTCTCCCCCACTGCATTCCTACCCTGTGTTTGTCCAGCCTCTCTCTACCTCTCCGGGCCCTCCTCTCCCCTTTTTCTTGGCCCCTGTCTCTCTCCGCATCCTCATTTCCCGTCTCTGAGCCTGTGGGGGTGGCAGGCTTTAGTGGCCAAATGGATCCAGCATCAATAGCCAGGCTGGTGGCCAGTGGCTGCAGTTGTGTGCAAAGGGGGCTGTAAGCGGAAAGAGATTAGGAGGAAGTGGTGAGGGTCCCAGACCAGACAGGGGAAGGCTGGTTCTCCTCCCCACCCCCGCTGAAGCCTAGCCTGCTAGTAGATGTCAACAGGCAGGGCTGTTATTGCTGGACAGAAGCCTGTCTGGCACTCTCCTTGCCTGGGCCCCCAGCCAGCACCCACACCCCTCCAGCACCACCTCTCTATGCAGGGATGGTTGCTGAGGGCCAGGGCCCTCTTCTGGACAACCTCGGAGCCCAATTCACAGTGGCCTGTGCCCACCAGGCCAGTGCTTGTCATTCGCTGCCCAATCTTTTGGGTCCCTCAGGTCCTGGGTACAGGAGTAGGGTGTGAAGCGCTGATCCAGCTGCACCCCCACCCCCACCCGATCCCGCACCTCTGTGAGGCTGTGACCTGTGACTCCCTCCTCCCCCTTCCTGGCCCCAAGGGTGCCTCATCACCTCACACACACAGTCCTATCTCTTCCTAGCCCTGCCTCCATCTGTGTTTGCTGTGTGTTTGCTTGGCTCTGCACTTTGTCGCCAATGTGTCTCATGACTGTATGTTCTCAGTTGTGTTTGTGAGTCTATCTCCATGGCCTTGTGGCAGGGCTGGGGCCAGAGAGAGGCCAAAGAGGCAACTTGTCTGAGATGCAGTATTTAAGGGGGAGCCCAAATATTCCAGAATCCGGATAATGTTTTAATACAATATTTTTTTTAAAAAATCAAAGTGAATGCAAGAAACAAAAATCCATGACGAACAAAATATCAGCTAAGATGAAGACAGAATCAAGCCCTTTCAGTAAGATACCTCAAGTCCCTCACCTTCCTTACTGGGTGTGTAAGGGAGTCAGGGTTCAAGAAGACTGAACTTGGTTTTCCAGCTTCATATCTCAAACATCTGCCTCATCCTTTGCTCCGAATTCTCTGACCCTGGACACATCTGCAAGTGATTAGGGGAGGGCAGTTATCTCACCACGACCTGAAAAGTCCGGGGAAATGACCTCCGCCAGAAACCGCAGATGCAAACTCCGTTGATTTCCAACCCCCCACCCCCGCACCACGATAGCCCTGCCCACTCCGTTCTCCGCCCCGCCCCGCCCCGCCCGCCGGGGAAATAGCAGGCCCCGCCCCTCACCGCTGCCCCGCCCCCCTCGCCGCTGCCCGCCTCTGCTGCCCGCCTCTGCTGCCCGCCTTTGCTGTCCCGCGCACCTGCTGGGACTTCCCAGGGGGCCTCCGGTGTCAGGGATCGGGAACGGAAGTTCCCGGGCCAGTTGGCCCCTGGTTCCCGTTTGGCCTCCTCCATGCGGGACTGGTGTCGTCGCCATGGCCGGAAACTGCAGACCACTCCGGGTCTGACCCGTCTGTGCCACCGGGCGGGGAAGGGGCTGCAACGCACTACCCCGGCGTCCGCCCCGCGCACGGTTGCAGACTCCCAAGAGAGGAACTCTCCGGGAGGCCAGCGGGAGGAGAAGCCTGGAGCGGGCTGAATAAATAAGGCGCCCGGGGCCTTGGAAGGGACCAGGGGTTCGAATCCCCTTCATCCCGCTCCTCCCCCAGGCCACCTTTCTGAGTGGGCGGCGGGGGGTGGGGGGTGCGAGCACGTGCACTGGCTTTTGATGACCCCTGGAGGAAGCAAATGGTGTCCGGGTGTAGGGAAGCGGGGCCTGGCGGAAAGCCCCGCGGGGCCGGCTTGGGGGCCCACAGCTCTGATCTGGAGTCTTCCCCCCAGGCCAGCCTTCTAATGGGGTGTGCAGACAGGATGAGGGTCCTGCAAGGGGCTTGTCGCCTGTGGTCCTCACTTTACCGCCTTGAGCCGGAAGCCCAGGGCTGGGTGGAGGCGGGTAGGAGGGGGGAATGTTGCAGGAGAATAGTAAGCAAAGTATCTGGAGGCAGGTTTGCAAAATGCCTCTGACAATTCTTGTTTGAGATCCCCGAGGGGCCTCCCACTGGAGAAGAGAAATGAAGAGGTGAATTCCTCAGATTACCCTGTGCCCCCTAGATCCCATCCTGGGCAGAGTACCCCTCAGGGGTATGCATCTCTAGTCCGCTTCTGAGGGGGAGGGGGTTGCTGCCCACAGGGTCCCTCCGAAAACAAATCTCCCTCTTCCCACACCACTAGCTAAGAAGAGTGTTCACACTCTCCGGAGGACATTAACCTCCTTACCCTGAGCTCCCAGCAAGACCCAAGACTGCTGACTCCCAGTGTGAGACATTCAAGTTAGAAAGAGAAACAGCTTCCAGGGCATTGGGACTGAGAGGGCCAATGACAGAGGTAGCAAAAGGAAGGCTTGAGGTGTTCCCCGACCCGTCTCTGGACAGTTTCGACTGTCCTGCAGTGCAGGAGTGTGACAGGACTGTCAAAGGCATCCTAAGAATTAAAGGCAACAAATATTTATTGGGCCCCTATTGCATACTGGGCTTTGGGGGCAGGACTAACTCCCTAGTAGGGAACCAAGTTCTTATTATTTGGGAAATCTCAAACCAGAGACAGTCTGGATTAGCCGAATTGTCCATTGTCCCAGGGTTAAGCATTGTCCCTCAAGGACCTCCTCTCTCCATTTGCCTGGGGGTGTGAGTAGTGGAGGAGTGTCAGTACCCCTCCCACCAGAGGCCAGAGGTGATTAGAGCAGGTCTTGGGAAGAATGCTGGGAGGGAGGGACGGTGATCTGTTTTCTGGAAACAGAGCATCCCTCCAATCCTTTCTGCTGGGAGGTGGGGGGCATGTCCTAGCTGGACCCCTCTCATGCTCAGTCCCCCACCACGTCTTCTGCCCACTGGGCAGGCTGCAGTCAGTGATGGAGCCAGGACTGTCTTACTCCGAAATAAAGCATTTCAGGGGGCACAGCTGCTACCAGGATTCATGGGCTCATTTTTGGGAGGCTAGCCTCTCCCTCCTCTCCAGGCGGGCCACTCTGGAAGCCTCCCCGGCGTCCGGCGGGCGTCTCTGACTGAGGACGAACAACAGACAGCCCAGCAAAGCCTCTCGCAAATCCTGGGAGCCCAGGCGGCGGGCCAGCCGGCGCAGCAGGGGCAGGAGGTGCTGGCGGGCCAGGCGGGCAGCGGGCAGCAGCAGGCGGGCCAACAGCGTGCGGAGAAGCAGCGGAAGCAGAGGAGCGGGCATGGCTGGCAACTTGCAAGGCGATCCAGACTCCAGGCTCTCCTTTATGCTCCCTTCTCACCTGGCAAAGACACAAGGAGGTGGGCAGGAGTAGACTCCTGCTTCAGTTTACACCCGCCAGCCCCCAGATCTCAGTTCATGGGTCGTTTTAGCTTTCTGGAAGCCCTTTCTCTGGGAAGGATGGCTGGGGCCGGAGGATTCTCATCACAGCACGGATGGAGATGGAGTCAAGGCAAGAATGAAGCCCGCGCTGGGACCTCCAGCTTGCCATTCCCAGCCTCTGGGGCTCCTACTGTCCCTGGAATCCTCCCTTCCGTCAGTCACCCTCTCCTGCACACCCTCAGTCACCTGGCATTCCCTAACCCCTCTCCCTCAATCCAGCAGGAATTCTTTCCTAGACAATTCTAAGTTCTCTTTTCAGGGACCTTGATCCAACCAGACCTGACACTTCCTACCCTCCCAGTTCCCCACCCCCACCCATGGGCAGCAGCTCTCACCAGTCAGAACTACTGCTCTGCATCAACGTCTGGCTGAATTTGCCTATGGGGGCCACATCTTCACTGAACACTACACAGGGCTGCCCCACCCAGCTCAGCCCCACCCAGAACAGCTTAGGGAGAGACAGCTGTGTTCTGGTATCTGATAAGTGAAGGGAGGGGGCAGCTGGGCTGGAAGAAGAGATGCAGTAATTTCTCCTACCGGATGCAGACCTCAGAGTCTAAACCCAGACTGCACTTTCTAATGGTGTGATCTGAGGCACAGTGATTCTTCTAGGTTCCAGGCTCCTTATCTGTTACCTCAATAATTGGGAGGAATAACTGGAATGGGACAATGTATGAGACCCACCGACCCAAACCTCAGAAGTAGTAAGGCTGCAACCCACACACCGGGCATGCTCAGAGCGGCCCAGACAGAGAATAGGACGGGGGCAGGCATTGTGGGCTGTCTCCTGGGGAGTGGAGAAGTAGGGTCAGAGTCCATATCATAGCTGGACACAGCTGGGTGGAACTCCCACTCAGGGATGGGAAGAGGCATACCCATGTCAGGACCCTCTCCACATTTTTCTCTGGAAGATTAAATGGAGTTCCATGAGATAGCCAGGTAGAGACGGTCCAGATTTGTTTTATTCTGTTTTTAAATACCTCATACTGACGTGCACATTGCTATATTTGAAATAGATAGCCAACAACCACCCGCTGTATAGCACAGGAAACTCTGCTCAATGCTCCATAATAACCTAAATGGGAAAAAATTTGAAAAAGAATTTTTTGTATATGTATATATATATATATATATATATTTAGGTATACACTTTGCTGTACAACCAAAACTAGACAATATTCTTAATCAACTATACTCCAATATAAAATAAAAAAATTTTTAAATAGTACATAAGATAAATACCTCATTCTTCTACTTCCTAAAATTGGTATAATTTCTGCCTTGATGGACTCAGATGCGATAATGGCCATGAAAGTATTTTGTAGAATAAGGACATGGGAATATGATCATTTATCAACCTGTCACCACCCACCTTTAGCATCACCATGATCTCCACGTCTCCACCATCAACAACCTTGAAGAAAGAAAACTTTCAGTTTTGTCAATAAGGTCTATCCTCCTTCTACCCAGAGGAAGCAGGGAGTGGGGGGCAGCTAGAGTACAGATGTATAAATGTGGTCTTCCTTTCCTTCCTGTCCCTTCCTGTCCGTTCCAGAGGAGTTGTGCTGGTCAGTGTCTTCCCTGGACTACGGTTGGGACATGTATTGAGTACGTGTGTGTGTCATGCCTGTGAGTTCATTTTGTTGTTTTTCAGTCACTCAGTTGTATCTGACTCTTTATGACCCTATGGACTGCAGCACACCAGGCTTCCCTGTCCTTCACCATCTCCTGGAGTTTGCTCAAACTCATGTCCATTGAGTTGGTGATGCCATCCAACCATCTCATCTTCTGTTGCCCCTTTCTCCTCCACCCTCAACTTTTTCCCATTATCAGGGTCTTTTCCACTGAGTTGGCTTTTCACATTACGTGGCCAAGGTATTAGAGCTTCAGCATCAGTCCTTCCAATGAATATTCAGGATTGATTTCCTTTAGGATTGATTGGTTTGATCTTACTGTCCAAGGGACTCTCAAGAGATTTCTCCAGCACCACAGTTCAAAGGCATCAATTCTTTGGTGCTCAGCCTTTTTTATTGTCCCGCTCTCATATGTTTTGCCAAGACAATGCACTGGTCATAACAAACACCCTCTTCCAACAACACAAGAGAAGACTCTATACATGGACATCACCGGATGGTCAACACTGAAATCAGATTGATTATATTCTTTGCAGCCAAAGATGGAGAAGCTCTATACAATCAGCAAAAACAAGACCAGGAGCTGACTGTGGCTCAGACCATGAACTCCTTATTGCCAAATTCAGACTTAAATTGAAGAAAGTAGGGAAAACCACTAGACCATTCAGGTATGACCTAAATCAAATCCCTTATGATTATACAGTGGAAGTGAGAAATAGATTTAAGGACCTAGATCTGATAGATAGAGTGCCTGATGAACTATGGAATGAGGTTCGAGACATTGTACAGGAGACAGGGATCAAGACCATCCCCATGGAAAAGAAATGCAAAAAAGCAAAATGGCTGTCTGGGGAGGCCTTACAAATAGCTGTGAAAAGAGAAGTGAAAAGCAAAGGAGAAAAGGAAAGATATAAACATCTGAATGCAGAGTTCCAAAGAATAGCAAGAAGAGATAAGAAAGTCTTCTTCAGTGATCAATGCAAAGAAATAGAGGAAAACAATAGAATGGGAAAGACTAGGGATCTCTTCAAGAAAATCAGAGATACCAAAGGAACACTTCATGCAAAGACGGGCTCGATAAAGGACAGAAATGGTATGGACCTAACAGAAGCAGAAGATATTAAGAAGAGATGGCAAGAATACACAGAAGAACTGTACAAAAAAGATCTTCACAACCCAGATAATCACGATGGTGTGATCACTGACCTAGAGCCAGACATCCTGGAATGTGAAGTCAAGTGGGCCTTAGAAAGCATCACTACGGACAAAGCTAGTGGAGGTGATGGAATTCCAGTTGAGCTATTCCAAATCCTGAAAGATGATGCTGTGAAAGTGCTGCACTCAATATGCCAGCAAATTTGGAAAACTCAGCAGTGGCCACAGGACTGGAAAAGGTCAGTTTTCATTCCAATCCCAAAGAAAGGCAGTGTCAAAGAATGCTCAAACTACCACATAATTGCACTCATCTCACACGCTAGTAAAGTAATGCTCAAAATTCTCCAAGCCAGGCTTCAGCAATATGTGAACCGTGAATTTCCTGATGTTTAAGCTGGTTTTAGAAAAGGCAGAGGAACCAGAGATCAAATTGCCAACATCCGCTGGATCATGGAAAAAGCAAGAGAGTTCCAGAAAAGCACCTATTTCTGCTTTATTGACTATGCCAAAGCCTTTGACTGTGTGGATCACAATGAACTGTGGAAAATTCTGAAAGAGATGGGAATACCAGACCACCTGATCTGCCTCTTGAGAAACCTATATACAGGTCAGGAAGCAACAGTTAGAACTGGACATGGAATAACAGACTGGTTCCAAATAGGAAAAGGAGTACGTCAAGGCTGTATATTGTCACCCTGTTTATTTAACTTATATGCAGAGTACATCATGAGAAACGCTGGACTGAAAGAAACACAAGTTGGAATCAAGATTGCCGGGAGAAATATCAATAACCTCAGATATGCAGATGACACCACCCTTATGGCAGAAAGTGAAGAGGAACTCAAAAGCCTCTTGATGAAAGGGAAAGTGGAGAGTGAAAAAGTTGGCTTAAAGCTCAACATTCAGAAAACGAAGATCATGGCATCCGGTCCCATCACTTTATGGGAAATAGATGGGGAAACAGTGGAAACAGTGTCAGACTTTATTTTTCTGGGCTCCAAAATCACTACAGATGGTGACTGCAGCCATGAAATTAAAAGATGCTTACTCCTTGGAAGGAAAGTTATGACCAACCTAGATAGCATATTCAAAAGCAGAGACATTACTTTGCCAACAAAGGTTCGTCTAGTCAAGGCTATGGTTTTTCCTGTGGTCATGTATGGATGTGAGAGTGGGACTGTGAAGAAGGTTGAGCACCGAAGAATTGATGCTTTTGAACTGTGGTGTTGGAGAAGACTCTTGAGAGTCCCTTGGACTGCAAGGAGATCCAACCAGTCCATTCTGAAGGACATCAGCCCTGGGATTTCTTTGGAAGGACTGATGCTAAAGCTGAAACTCCAGTACTTTGGCCATCTCATGCGAAGAGTTGACTCATTGGAGAAGACTCTGATGCTGGGAGGGATTGGGGGCAGGAGGAGAAGGGGACGACAGAGGATGAGATGGCTGGATGGCATCACTGACTCGATGGACATGAGTCTGAGTGAACTCCGGGAGTTGGTGATGGACAGGGAGGCCTGGCGTGCTGCGATTCATGGGGTCGCAAAGAGTCAGACACGACTGAATGACTGATCTGATCATATCCATTCATCTCATATCCTGCTGTCATTTCCGATGGCTGGAAAAACCATAGCTTTGACTATACGGGCCCTTGTAGGCAAAGTAATATCTCTGCTTTTTAATATGCTGTCTAGGCTTGTCATTGCTTTTCTTCCAAGGAGCAGGCAAGGAGTTCATGATCTCACTCAATTTTCACCATTGCTCTTCAGGGAAATGACTATTATGACCTTTGTACAGATAAGGAAACTGACATTTAGAGAGGTTACCCCAGATCACACAGCGGATAAATGGCCTGGTCACCCCACCAAAACCTGCCTCTCCTCCAGCCTTTCCCATATCTGTAAGAGGCAACTACCTCTTTCTGTTTACTCTGACCAAAATCCTGAAAGTTATCCTTGACTTCTGTCTTCTTATCACAGTTCACTACCCACAGTAGTAAATCCTGAGGGCTCTGTTTGTCATCTTTCACTTGAATTATTATAATAGCCTTCTAACTGGTGTTCTTGTTTCTCTTTTCCATACAGTGACCAGGGTGATCTTTCTAAAACATGAGTTAGATCCTGTCCTTTTTCTGCTGAAACTGTCCAATGACTCCCTTTTCATTAAGAATTAAAGCCAAAGGCTTTACCTGTGACCTCCCAGGCCCTGGCTTCCAGGTTCTAGTCCTTGCCTCTCTCTCTGTGGCAGCCATACTGGCTTCCTGCTGCTCCCTAACTGTGCCAGACATGTTTTTGCCTCAGGGCCTTTGCACCTACCATTGCTCCTGCCTACAAGGCACTATCTTCAGGCATCCATATGGTTCCATTGCTCACCTCCTTTAAATCTTGGTTCAAAGGTTATGCATCCACTCTGTTTAACAGGACATTCACTCCACTCCATCCTGCCTTCTCGCCATCCTCTCTTTTGCTTTATTGACCTCCTCAGCAAATCCTTCTGACAAACTGTATGTCCTCCTTTCTTATCTTGCTGTCTATGTCCTAGAATGTAAACTAGAATGTAAACTCCATGAGAGTAGGGACTTACGTCTGTTTTGTCTGCTGCTCTGTTCCCAGTGCTCAGCAATAAATATTTCTTGTAAGAATAAATAAGTACATATTCTGTCAAGGGCTCCAAATCCAGGCCTGCTTGCTGCAGAGCCTGTGCTATTGAGCCCCAGAGCTCTGTGAATCTGAACACACTTCTAGGATGTGTGCAGAACCCCTGCGGGCCACAGTCAGCTGGAAAGAGCCACTCAGGGGAGGAACTGACCTCGGTGAGCCCAGGGGAGGGGAAGTAGGTTCCCTCTGGGATCTGCCAAAGTATGTAATCTCCAGGGAACCTTAGAGGTCCCACCACGCACTGACCCAGATCTACAATTGCTGTGACCTTGGGTAAGTCACGATCCATCCCTCCCAACTCAGTGTACACAGATGTGAGATCCTCTGAAACCGTGGACAAGCCCCCGTGTCCTTGTCTTTTTAAGTAAAATGTTGACTCAAGAGTTCGTGATTGGGAAATGTGAAGATGTAGGAACAAAGAAGAGCTGTTGGGCTAAGGAACTAGTAACAGTTTAGACTCTAATTCTCCCACATAAAACAGTCACCAAACATCCAACAGTGAGATCCTTGGATCCTGGGCCTGGGGCTGGACCTCCATCCCTTCCCTGTCCCCAGCAGACAGTGAGGGGCTCCAGCGGCCTGGGACAGTGAGACAGGTAAAGAAACAGGATGTTGTCTCCAGTAACAATGGGAAACCCCAGAAGGGATTGGGAAGGGAGGGGGAGGAAGGGCCGCAGCTGTGTCCAGCGCCTGGATCTGGCTTTAGTTCATTCTCTACCCTCACCCCCTCTTGGGATTAACTCACTTCACCTCCTTCCCACTTTCACCTGGGATTAATCCCACCAAGTGGCCTTCCCCAAGGCAGAAAAGGATTTCCTCAGCCTTTCCTGGAAAGATAACCATCCCTTCTGGCAACAGAGCTGCCAGGAAACAGTTCCTTCTAATTACTGATTTAGCTTTGTGTAATGGATCCTGCATGCGTGGCTCTGACCTCTGCCCCCAGTCCTCTGCTGGCAGGGAAGGAAACTGGCCCAAATTCCTGTTTCTCAAAGTCAATTTAAAAAAATGATGTATTTGGGTGCCAACTTGTGAAGTTAAGGCCTGTAGGCTGAGTCATAAATGACCCCTGAGGTTCTTTCAGTGGTTTTCCCCGATCTACAGGCTTCTCAGAAATGTCCTGGAGACCCCTCCCCTCATACATAGACATCATTTTTTTATATAATTTTCTTTATTTATGTATTTATCTACTGGCTGTGCCGGGTTTTAGTTGCTGCACGGGCTTTTCTCCGTTATGATGAGCGGGGGCTACTTTCTCGTCCCAGTGTGCGGTCTTCTCATTTCAGTAGCTTCTCTTGTTGCTGAGCACAGTCTTTAGGGTGCACGGGCTTCAGCAGTCGAGGTTCCCGGGTTCTAGAGCACAGGCTGCAGAGCACAGACTCCACAGTTGTAGTGCACGGGCTTAGTTGCTCCAAGGCATGTGGGATCTTCCTGGACCAGGGATCGAACTCACATCGCCTATATTGGCAGGCAGATTCTTTACCACTGAGCCACCAGGGAAGCCCACATAGACATCATTGAATTGGGCCGTTCATGTCAACAGCAAGCATGTATGCGGTGCTGAGGACACAGGACACACACATCAAGAATCAACAGCATGACCAACAAGGACATGGGCAAACCATTTCAGTGGTGAGAGCTGGGAATAGAGCTAACGGGTTCTCATGAGACCTAGAAGCACTGGGCCTTCTGCTCCTCCCACCCCTGTCTGCTGTCTCCATCTAGGGCTTCAGAGCCTTGTACCACCCTGCCAGTCATTCTGCGAGGACCCAGACAGACCCGTGAAGAGTGCTTCCGATGGTCACTCCAATCTGGATTCACCCTCCGGCTCTGGGGCCTTCTCAGTGCTGCTCTGGATGACCAAACATACTGCGCGAGGCCAACTGGGGGTGTGAGCGACTTCTTGCCGCTGTGCTGCTTGGCGGTCCTCCTCCCTACAGTGGTAATCATCATGTAATCTGCCTCAGGCAGGATCAAGAGATGGGAGATATCCAGAGCTTGGCTTTTAGAAGGTGTTCAATAAATAACATTTTCCTGCCTGATTGGGAGTTGGGGATTTGTAGATACAAACTGTTATATATAAGATGAATAAACAACAGGGCCCTACTGTATAGCACAGGGAGCTATATTCAACATCCTGTGATAAACATTAATGGAAAATAATAGGAAAAAGAATATATATATGTATAACTGAATCACTTTGCTGTACAGCAGAAATCAACACACACTGTAAATCAACTATACTGCAATTAAAAAAAAAAAAGAACGTCCTTTCTTCCATCATTTTGCGTTGTCCCTCCCAGGACATCCTGTGTCTACGGCCTGCCCGACAGGTTGCTCCTTGAAGGCCTGGTAGGAGGCACCCTGACACCCATGAATAGCCACTGACAGGGGGTGCTGGGGCTCAGTTATCACTTGAAGAAGCCATGGAGGCCTGGATTCTGGTTCTGCCATGTTCCAGGGTCATCATCCCTGGGGGGAGTCAGCCCTGGGCTGTAGCCGGTGGGCCATTGACAGCGATGTCAACCCCCAAGCAAGGATGCTGAAAAGAGGCCAGAGAGGCCTCACCGAGGGCAGCGAGTGCCGAGGGGAGCGGGTGCCAGGAGCAGGTGTGGAGGCCAGCCGAGTGTAGGACGTGTCACTGGGAAGGGGTAGAGTCCCAGCCTCATCACTCGTCACAGCGCCTCTCTGCCTGCGACAGTAATCGCTAATCTACCTAACTGGGGCCACTGTGAGGATTTGAGACCTGAACGTGGTGACAACTGAGAGAACGCTGTGGGAACAGCCAGTCCTCCAAGGTGAGAGACGGATGATCTGTTTCCAAGACCACCTTCCCTCTGCCCACCAGTTTCAGGCAATGACAGAGCCATAAACAGGCAATCAGCCCATAAGACACACACGAGAGACAGGCTCATAGGACATTCAGAAGGGACTTTCCCTGGAGGTTAAGAGTCTTTGCTGCCAGTGTACGGAGCACAGTTTTGATCCCTATTCAGGGAGCTAGATTCTGCATGTGGGGTGGGAAGGGGTGGGGTAGTGTGGGTGGAAGACATGAAGAAAAGGGATCAGGGTGTTGGATGTTGCCCGAAAGAGTAGCTAGAGCTGACAGGTGGGGCCCTTCCCTACCCACAAGAACAGTTGCTCCAGACTGGGGGAGGGAGGCTTAGTTGTATAGAATGCAACTCATTGTCCCTGCCGAAACAGCTGTGCCTCTCCCCAGACTCAGCTGACAGGCCCAGAGGTGGGAGGTGGGAGCCCTGTGCACTCGGCAATGTCTCACAGTCAGCTGTTGGAGTAGACAGCTGCTCCCTGGACCTGGGCGGGGAGGGCGTGGACCAAACGGGTAAGGAAGGAGGCACCTGGCATAGTGATGTGGGGCTGGGGGGTGGGGGAAAGCCAGCCATAAACCCCACAGGCCCTGGGAACCAATCTAACAAAGATGGAACAAGACCCTCATGGAGAAAACAACCACGTTTAAAAATATATTTATTTATTTACTTATGTGACTGTGCGGAGTCTTAGTTGCGGCAGATAGGATCTTTGATCTTCACTGCAGGATGTGAGATCTAGTTTCTGGACCAGGGATCGAACACAGGTCCCCTGCCTTGGGAGCTTGGAGCCTTAACCACTGGGCTACCAGAGAAATCCCCAAACACAGATTTTTACATAAGGATCAAAATAGAAGCCCTTGTACATGGACGGATATGACAAGGTGATGGTCAGGAAGATATCGTGTTAGAAAGATGTTGCTTCTCCCAAAAATGAATCTGGAATTCAACAGGATTCCAATTAACGCAGGACTGTTGGGGGTTTTTTTGTTTTTTGTTTTTCCTTTCTGGAATTGCGTAAGCTAATCGTAAAATTTGTATGGAAGGAAAGAGGCTAAGAAAAGCCAAGTCAATCTGAAGAAGAAAAAGAAGAAGGGATACCAATCTGGCCTGACAGATACTACTGTGGCCAATCTGGTAATATGGGGGTTAAAACTGTGGCAGAGGGAACTTCCCTGGTGGCCCAGTGGCTAAGCCACCACTCTCCCAATGCAGGGAGCCCGCAGGGAGCTAGATCTCACACGCTGCAACTGAAGTAAAAAATGCTTCATGTCACAACTAAGACTCTGCTTGGTTGTATTTGTAGGCGCAGCCAAATAAATTAATTAATTTTAAAAAACTGTGGCAAGATGAGAGTATACACAGTGACTAAGGAACAGAATAGAGGGCTTAGAAGCAGACTTAAGGATATATGGGGCAGAGGGGAAATTTCTGGTCAGAGGAGAAGGGATATACAGGATCAGAAATAGAACTGGACACAGTTGGCCATCTATGAGGGAAATATAATATTTGATCCTGTCCCACAGCCACTACAAAAATAAATTCCAGTGGCATTAGAGACCTGAATGTGGAAAGTAAAATGATAAAATATAGGAACTGATCTTTAGGAATTTGGGATGACACAGAATTGCTTTATGGATTTTTAAGAACCATTTTGTTAGGGTAATATTCAAAATTACATAAAAGTAGAGATAACAGTATAATGATTCCCCATGTATCAATCACCCAACTTCAATAATAATTCGAAAACATTTAACAAAAGACACTATAGGAACTCCCCTGGTGGCCCAGTGGCTAAGAATCCACTTTGCAATTCAGGGGATGCAAGTCTGACCCCTGGTTGGGAAACTAATGTCCCTCATGCCACGGAGCAACTGAGCCCTCACGCCACAACTACTGAGCCCTCATGCCACGACTACGGCCCAGCAGTGTGGCATGAGGACTCAGTAGTCATGGCATGAGGGCTCAGTAGTTGTGGCGTGAGGACTCAGTAGCTGTGGCATGAGGGCTCGGTAGTTATAGTGTGAGGGCTCAGTAGCCCTCAACTACCAAGGATAAAATGAATGCACTCTCATATATTAACAGGGATAAGTTTCAAAAGAATGATGTTGAATAAGATAAAACCAAATGGCAAAAGAATATAAGCCAAATAATACCCAGTATTTAAAAATGTAGAACACATAAGCAACAGTATATATATTTTTATAGATACCTAACCCACATATGCCCATGTAGTAAAAGTTGAAACATAGATGGGGGGGACTTCCTTGGTTGACCAGTGGTTAAGACTCAGAGCTTTCAATACAGGGGGTACTGGTTCCATCCCTATTCAGAACTAAGATCTCCCATGCCATGTGGTTTATACAAAAAGTGTAAATAAAAAAAAGTAACCTAAGAAACATAGACGGGAGAAAGGCTCTAAGTAGCTGTGTCTGTAATGTATGTTGTTGTTGTTGTTTTCTAGCTGCTCAGTCATGTCCAACTCTTTTTTTCCACCCCGTGGGCTTTAGCCTGCCAGGCTCCTCTGCCCATGAGATTTTCTAGGCAAAGATACTGCAGTGGGTTGTGCCTTTTACTTCTCCAGGGGATCTTCCTGACCCACAGATCAAACCCTTATCTCCTGCATTGGCAGGCAGAGCCACCAGGGAAGCCCCTGTAATGTACTATCCCTTTAAAAAAAAAAGAATGAAGAGGGCTTCCCTGGTGGCTTAGTGTTAAGCAATCCACCTGGCAATGCAGGAGACACGGGTCCAGTTCCTGAATTGAAAAGATCCCACATGCCATGGAGCAACTGAGCCCATGGGCCACAACTATTGAGCCTGTGATCTAGAGTCTGGGAACTGCAACCACTGAGTCCGCGTGATGCAGCTACTGAAGTTAGTGCCCTAGAGCCATGCTCCTCAACGAGAGGAGCCGCCACAAGGAGAAGGTCATGCAGCACGAGAGAGCAGCCTCCACTCACCACAACTAGAGAAAAGCCGGTGCAGCGACAAAGACCCAACGTAGCCAAAAATCAAATAAATAAATTCAAATGAATGAAAACTACTGGAAATATGGCAAAATGTTGACACTGCCTAATCTTGATGCTGAATACATGGACATATTCTGTTACGTTAACTGCTGTCCTCTGCATCTTTTCTGAATTCTGCCTATCGATCATTTAATACTGAACGTGGGTCCCCTTCACGTCTGCCCTTTTTCTCTGGATCTCTCTAACGCTCCTTCATCTTTTGCCCTCTCTTTTACTCCTGGCATCCAACAAGTTTCTGGCCTCCCGGAAGTAAAGGCAGTGCGACCTAGCAGTTAGGGGGCATGGTGCTGGGAGGCAGACCTCTTGCTTCTAGCTGTTCCCTGGGGAAGGCGACTCCTCCTTTCTGTCTCAGTCTCTCCTTGGGTGTCCAGCGCTGGCCTCTTTGCACCCCTTCTCCTTTCTCTGGTCCCCATAGTGCTTTGCGCCAGGTACAAGGCTAACATCAGAGGGTGGGAACCGAACAGACAAGGGAGGGAGACTAGGGAAACTTCTTACATAGAGGTGATGTCGCCATGCCACCCTCCATGGTCTGAGCTACAGACACCGAAGGATCCACATAAACTCTTCTATCTTTCTTCTCCTGCACCCAGGCTAAGTAAGCACTTTCCTCCTTCCCCCATCTCTCTCTTGGTGAGGAAATTCTGAAAATGAGGGAAGGGATTGGAAACCTCATCCTCAGAATGCTTGAAGGACCTAGAAGTGTGGATCTGGGGACAGACGTCTGTAAGTACCATTGAAGGTAAGTCTGTGTCAAATATGACAAAACAGATGTCTTTAAATGTCTCTGTTTAACTCAACTAATGAGTATTTATTCTATTTGAATCTGATAACACAAATGTCGAAGAAGAAAAACCATGGGCGTGGTTCTTTTATTTCTTAATGGCTAGGCTGGGTCTTTGTTGCTGTGCGTGGGCCTTCTCTAGCTGTGGCGAGTGGGGGCTGCTCTCTAGTTGCAGAGTACGGGCTCATCATTGCGGTGGCTTCTCTCGTTGCAGAGCACAGACTCTAGGGCACATGGACTTCAGTAGTTGCAGTTCGTGGGCTTTAGAGCATGGGCTCAGTAGTTGTGGGGTATAGGCCTAGTGGCTGCTTAGTGGCCTCACAGTATGTGGGATCTTCCTGGGCCAGGGATGGAACCAGTGTCCCCTGAATTGATAGACAATGGATTCTTAACCACTGGACCACCAGGGAAATTCAGCATTTTAATTTTTTTTAAGAGCTACATTTTGAACATGTCTCCATCCTTGAGAGGTAAGTGGTTATCTACACAAAAACCTACCTACAGATTTACCATTGGAATTAGAATCGGGCCAGGAGAACATAGCTGTATGACTGGGTCACAAAACCCAGTTAATTAATTAGTTGAAGAAGGCAGCTTTCAGACCAAATAATGTTAAGTGTATTATTTAATAGATGGGCAATAGAGGGTGGTGGTTAAGCAAGTGGAGTTATACGAAATGAAAGTTGCTCAGTTGTATCCGACTCTTTGTGACCCCATGGACTGTAGCCTGTCAGGCTCCTCTGTCCATGGGATTCTCCAGGCAAGAATCCTGGAGTCGGTAGCTGTTCCCTTCTCCAGGGGATCTTCCCAACACAGGGATTGAACCCCGGTCTCCTGTGGATTCTTTACCATCTAAGCCACCAGGGAAGCCCAAGAATACTGGGCTGGGTAGCCTATCCTTTCTCCAGGGGATCTTTCCAACCCAGGAATTGAACTGGGGTCTCCTGCATTACAGGCAGATTCTTTACCAGCTGAGTTGCTAGGGAAGCCCGAGGAGCTATATGACCTGGGTTCAAATCCTAGCTCCTCTACGCCAGGGTGGAATCAAGGCAAATCAGTCAAGAACTGTTCTGTGCCTTGGTATACTTTTCTATGAAAAGGAGCTAATTTGTTGGGATGAAAGGCATTAATATCAATAGTTGGGTGTTAGAACAATGCCTGGTATAGAAAACATGTTTGATGAACAGTAGTGCTTTTTTAAAATAATGTACCCACTCCTGGTATTCATTCATCACATTGCCATCTACAAGGCACATCGTTCACTTGTCCTCACAGTTTTCCAGAGTGTTCTTTCCTGTAGACAGACGAGTAAATTGAGGTTCCGAGAGGACCGTGGTGACAGAGGAAGGCAGTCAGTCCAGGTGGAGGGGCTTGCATAGCAGACCTAAAGAGGGTACCAAGTCCAGCCAGGCCAAGTTAGCCCTCCAGGAATCATGCTGGATGGAGAGCTTTGAGGGTTCAGTGTGGGAGCAGTCATGTTAGCTGGAGAGTCATTTCTTTCCTCCACGTCAACAAACTTATTTAATGTACACTTGAAATACATCAATGAAAAAACAGTCCTGCCCCCGGTGTATGGTCAGTAGGGAGACAGAGGAGTAAACAGGAAATTACAATACAGAGAGATAAATGCACTTCTAGGGGAAGTGCTTGGCACCTTGGTAGAATGGGGCAGCCTGCCAGCAAGGGGCCTGGGTGTGTGCAGTGTGGCTCCTCACAGGGGGCCCCCCCTGGAGAGCAGAGCCAGGGATGTGGGGGGTACTATGAGGCAGCGGGGCTCGGGAGGGCAGGGAAGCCAGGGCTGCACTGGGGCAGAGGATGGGCAGAATGTGACAAAGGGTCCTGGGGAGACCTGCTGCGGAAAGGGGACCGTGTCCAGGCGAGGAAGAGCATGAAGAAAGCCCAGAGACCAGAGCAGGATGAATTAGGGAAATGTTTGGTGAGCAAGACAAGACGCGGCTGGAGTGAGTATAGTGAGTAACCACGTATAGTGAGTCTTGGAGGTTACTCCTGGCTGGTTTTACTACCAGAAGGAGGGAAACCAGCATTGTTTGGGAGGATGAGTTGATAAACTCAGGTTTCCACCTGGGTGGTTCTGAAAAACAAAGGAGACCAAGAGTTTGACGTCTCTGGCAGGAGGGTGAGCAGCAGTTAAACTTGGAGCGGGTGCGGGTGGGGCAGGAGAAACAAGTGCAGGAGAGAGAGTGAGGCTGTTTGGGGGTGGGCAGGAGGGAGACGTTCCCTCATGTCAAGCACCTCGGGATCACCTCCTTGTGAGACAGAATAGGGACAAAGAGAAACCCAAGAGGTGGGAGAGTGCAGCTATCCGCTCCCAAAGGGATTGGATAAATTTAAGAAATTTACTTTGTAAATAGAAAAACCTACACGCAATTAAAAACGTGCATAGGCACTGGTAGACTGAAAGCAGTTACCCTGGGAGGTGCAATATAAGGTGAGTTTTGTTTTTCATCTGTGTACTTTTCCATGTTTTCTGTGTCCTAATGAGAATGTGTAACCACTAAAGTCGATAAAGGACAGAATAAAGGTTATTTGCTCACAAGAGGCGTCTCAGTCTAGAGTCCAATGTCACCAAGAGATCAAAGGCCACCAGGAAGGATTCCCTTTGTGGTCTAGTGGTTGAGAGTCTGCCTCCTAGTGGGGAAGACATGCGTTCAATCCCTGGTCCGAGAAGACCCCACGTGCCTCTGAGCAACTAAGCCAGTGCACCGCAACTACTGAAGCCTGAGCGCCCTACATCTTGTGGTCTGCAACGACGGAAGCCATCTCAACGTGCAGCTCAGGCACCACGACCAAGAGTAGCCCCTGCTCACTGTAACTAGAGGAAGTCTGTGTTGCAACAAAGACACAGAGCAGCCAAAAACAAATAAATAAATACATCAAAAAAAAAAAAAAAATTCCACCAGGAAGAGTGAGGAACTAGAGGGTCTTCTGGATGTGTCTGTGAGAGGGGCCCCATGGCCTGGAGAGGGAAATTCTGAGGGAGTGAAGGGGTGGAGTCTATGGGGCAAGCTTAAAAAACAGAGTGGAGAGACACATGACAAAGGAAAATATTTGCAGACAAAGGTCAAATCTTCCTAAAATGTAAATTGCCCCTAGAATTTTATAAGGAAAAACACAAAAGCCCAGTATAAAAATGAGTTAAGACTAGAAAGCGCTCATAGAAAATGAAATGCAAGGAAAATGTGAATATTTGCTCAGCTTCAGTTTGCAAAAAGAGAAATGCAAATTGCAAGGTCAGAAATCACTTTTCTTCTCTCACATTGTAAATATGCAAAAGTTCGACCACATACTGCCTTGAATGGGGAAATGTGTGCTCAGTGGCTCAGTCATGCCTGACTCTTTGCGACCCTATGGACTGTAGCCTGGCAGGCTCCTCTGTCCATGGACATGTCCTCTTGTCCTGTCCAGGCAAGAACACTAGTGGGTAAACAGACACTCTCGTATTGCTGGTAGGAACTTAGATTGGTATTACCTTTATGGAGGAGAATTTAATATGTATCTGAGTTACGGATCTATATATTCTTGAGCTCAGTAACCCCCTTTTAGAAATTTATCCTATAGAAATATTTCCACTATATAAGATGACATATGGACAGTGTTAACTTTAGCATTATTTATAGTAGGGAAAGGTTGCAAACAACTTAATAAATAGCTGATAAATAAATGATGAGACTTTGCTGCAGTGGAATACTCTGCAGCTGTAATAAATCAAAAGGAGAGACTTCCCTGGGGGTCCAGTGGTTAAGACTCTGCACTCTCAATGCAGAGAGTCCAGGTTTGATCCCTGGGTTAGGAACTAGATCCTGCATGTCACGACTAAGACCCAGCATAGTCGACAACAAAAAAAAATCATAAGGCAGCTCTCTGTATACTGATAGAAAAATAGCTCCAAGATATGTATCTCCTCCCCCTACCCTTCTCCCCAGGAGCAGCTGTTTTTTCTCTGTGTTTATAACTCTGTTTCTGTTTTTGTTATGTTTGTTCATTTGTTTAGATTCCACATGTAAGTGGACTCATGTGGTGTTTGTCTCTCTCTGTCTGACTTACTGCATTTGGCGTAATACCAAGTCCGTCCATGTTGTCACAAATGGCCAGATTTCATTCTCTTTTTTGTGGCCAAGTAAACTCCAGTACTTTGGCCATCTCATGCAAAGAGCTGACTCATTGCAGAGTCTTTTCAGACTCTGATGCTGGGAGGGACTGGGGGCAGGAGGAGAAGGGGACGACAGAGGATGAGATGGCTGGATGGCATCACCAAGTCGATGGACGTGGGTTTGAGTGAACTCCGGGAGTTGGTGATGGACAGGGAGGCCTGGCGTGCTGCAATTCATGGGGTCGCAAAGACTCGGACACGACTGAGTGACTGAACTGAACTGAACTGAATACTCCATTGTATGTATATAGTCTCTTGACCGTGACAGTTTCTCATACTTGCCTTGTTTTTGACGATGTTGACAGTTTGAAGGAGTATTGGTCAGGAGTTTTGCATAATGTCCCGCAAGTGGGATTTGTCTGCTATTTTTCTTACGATTAGACTGGAGCCTCATCTTTAAACTAAATATCTAGTATTTATTTAGTTACCATTCACTTTTGGTTGCACTGAATGCAGATTTTCCCTGCGTGCAGGTTTTCTCTACTTGCGGCCAGCAGGGGCGACTCTTCGTTGCAGCGCGAAGGCTTCTCTTGTTGTAGAACATGGGCTCTAGAGCACGGGCCCCGGAGTTGTGGCCCACGAGCTCAGTTGCATCCTCAGCATATAGAATCCTCCCGGACCAGGGATTGAATCTGTGTCGCCTACCTTGGCGGGTAGATTCTTAACCACTGAGCCACCAGGGAAGTCCTGGAGTTTGCGGTTTGGGGGAATGAAACCATAGACATAAAATGTCATTCTCATCACATCATATCGAAGAAATATTCTATCCACGTGGTTTTTCTCTCTTGATGTTAACCTTGATCACCTGCCTGAAGTCGAAGGTCCTATTTGTCAGATGTGTCTTTTTTTTTTGGCCACACTGCACCCCTCGTGCGTTCCCACTTCCTCTAAGGGGCCCTCGGCAGTGAAAACACAGAATCCTAACCACTGAACAGCCAGGGAAGTCCCACGTTTCTCTACCTTGAAGGTACTCTTTTCTCTCAGTTTCCACGCTGTCCCTCTTTGGAAGGAAGTCACTATCAGCTGCCCACACTTCAGATGTGGGGAATTACACATCACCTTTCACATATTCCCATCATTGTGTTTTTTGTTTTTGTTACTTTTTTTTTTTTTTTTTAAACATTTCCGTACTTTTTGGCACTCAGGATGCTCTGGGCTCATCCTGTATATTTCTTGTCACACCCTCCACCCTATTCCTAGATTTAGACATTCTTTTCTCCTCTCTCACTTTTCTTGTGATGAGAACTTTTAAGAGCTATAGTCTTGGCTGTTTTCAAATAAACAACACAGTATTATTAACCATAGTCACTGTGCCATATGTTACATCCCCATGACTTTCTGTTCTTTTTATTTCTTTGGCCAACCTGTGCAGCTTGTGGGATCTTAGTGCTTTGAGTAAGGATTGAACCCTGGCCCCGGGCATTGGAAGACTGAAATTCTAACCGCTAGACCACCAGGGAATTCCTTCCAGCACATGTTTGTCACTGAAGTTTCTTCCTTTTGACCACTTTAACATCTTCCACTCAGTCCTCATCCCCACCTCTGGCAACCGCCAATCTGTCCTCTGAGTTGTTTTTAAGTTATTTAAAACATTTTTTTAGATTCCACACATGAGATCATCCTGTGTTTGTCTTTCTCTGAGTTATCTCATTTAGCACAGTGCCAAGGTCCATTCCTTTTATTGCAAATGGCAGGATTTCTGGTCTATTTTGACCCCACTTTCTCAGAGAGCAGAGGAAAAAACTCCAGAACTATTCTGGGGGACCTATGTTCCCCCAGGTGACCTCGTCTTTGCCATACAGATGGAGGCTGAAGAGGGGGTCTGAAGGGAACGGGGGCAGCAGCTGTGGAGAGCGGCAGTGAGTCATCCCGAGGCAAGCTCTACCACGTGACCTCAGTCACAGGCACCCAGCACATGCTGAGCCGGGCGCTGGCAGCATGGTCTCATGCCCTTCCCCAGCAAAACACTGCTGTGAGCAGAGGAAGTTCCCCATGCTGAGGACCAGAGGAGAAGAGCAGAAAGTGTGATTACAGACCATCTCTGGAGATGGCAGAGATGTCATGGGAATGGCCTCCCAGGCATTGTCAGAGTGGGTATTTGAATGGATTGAGTCAGAAAGAGTGGTCAGGGTGTGCATGCAGAGAGCAAATTTGACTACCAAGAGGAGGGAGCAGCCAGGCCTGGCCGTAGCTGGGGGGAGGGGGTGGGGGGACAACTTCTGTTTTAGAGTTTGGGTGTGGAGGAATGTGATGAAGGCATGTTTGCAAACGTGTTGAATGCATGTGTGAATTAGATATTATTTATTCAGTGTATGCTGGTTCATCTCACTTCTCCAGTACAGCACAGTCATGTGGTCAAACTGAGGGTGCCTCTCACATCCTATTCGGGGTGAATGGTGCCCCCTTGGGTTGTTCAGAGCACAGACTATATATAGGGCTCTGCTCAGCATGGTGACAACGGAAGCAGAGAGGGTAGGGGGTCCCTGGAGGAAAATAACCAGCTACTGTTTTTTAACAAAAGAGAAAGCATTTTGAGCCTAAACCTGTTTTGTGACCCAGGCCCACCACAATGCTTGCACTTGAGTAGGTCTCAGTAATGATGGTCTTAAGGGAATGGAAGAACAAATGATTCATGAGGCAAGAGAAGTAAGAATGGCAAATCAGTTATAAATTATGACTTCCAGTTCTGTTTCACTGGTAAAGATTAGCCAGAAGTGCTCAACCACCAGCTCAACAGAAACATATGGGATGACAAGGTTGACCTTTTCTGACCCCTGGTGACTTCGATCAACTGAAGCCTGTCCTCTGTTAACCTTTGCCGTAATCCAGGCAGAATTCTCCTCCTCTCAAGCCCCTTCATGCATATGCATATACCCTCAGTTTAAAACTTCCAATAAAAAATTTAAAAATTACTCTTTTTTAACTTAAACACAAAACAAAACAAACAAAAAAACTTGCCCGATTTTGCCGTTTGGGGAGACACAGCTTTGGGAAAGATCTCCGGTGTTCTCCTTATTTGCTGCAAGTAATAAATCCTTCCTTCTGCTCTTTGAGTTGGTTGTGTCTTTTGGCTTAGCATCCACTAAGAGGGGAACCCAGTTTTCAGGTGACAATGAGAGCTTTACCATCTGTGGGAAGCACAGTGCTTCACCCTCTTAATCTTAGTCATCCATACAGCACCCCTGAGACAGGCACTGTCACCCCCATTTTGGGGGGGCGTTATGCCGCATGGCTTGCAGGATCTTGGTCCCCAGAGCAGGGCGGTGAAAGCCTGGGATCCGAACCTCTAGGACACCAGGGAACTCCCTGTCACCCCCAATTGACAGATGAGAAAAAGGAGACAGCTAGAGAAATAAAATAACTTGCCAAGGCCACCCAGATAAAAGATGGTGACATCTCCAGCTGGGGCAAGGGACAAGGAAGGGGTGGGGTCAGCATCTAGCTGGGCTCCCCAGAACCAACTGGGACTGCCCGGTCCTCTCAAAAACTCAAGTTTTCCTGCCTCTCCGAAAAGATTCCTGCTCCCACCTAGGGACCTTCGCTCCTTAGCTGCTCTGAAAAGAAAAGGTGGTGGTGGAAGACAGGGTGGAGGAATCAGTCTTTAAGACCCTTGTTAACAAACTGTGACCTCTTTCTCAGACAAGACCACAGAGGATGGGAGAGGAGGGTGGCAGGGCCGGAAATGATGGCTCCGAGGCGATGGGGGAGGCAATGGAGCAATGGGTGGTTGTCACAAAGGCGACAAGGGGCAGGGTTGGTGCTGGGAATTGGTCACCAGATTCAGGAAGACTGGAATCCCACCCCCACCCCCCACCCCCAAGCCTAAGAGGAATGGGTGGGTTTAATGCAAATAGAAGGAAGCCTCTGAGTTCTTAGTGCAGGAGGAAACGAAGCCAGCTACCCTGGGAAGCTCAAAGTACACAGAGCGGGGAAGGATTACAATTCATTGGGGGTTTAGATTCGTTAGACTTTATTCTAAAGGAATTTAGAGGCTGTGTCTATGCAAGAGGTTGCAAAGCTCCCAAACACAGTTACCCAGGGCAGGGGTGGGGGAGAGAGCCACAGGGAGATCTGGAAGGTTGAGAGAAGTGCAGCTGGGGGTACTGCTGCTGGTCTCAGTCTTCCCACTGCAGCAGGAGGCTGGGGTCTAGGGGCTGGAAGCTGGAGGCCTCTGAGGCAGAGACTCCAAGGTCAAGGACTGGTGGACTAAGGATCCCGCCCTCCTTCCGGGTGAGGACAACAGCCAGGCAGCAGTTTTTCAACAATAAGAATGATTTGAATTTGAATACCTTTTAAGGCAGGAATGAACTGATTTGTGGCCACAGTCCCCCACTCCTCCCCAGCCACACGTCCCGGAGGCTCGGTGCGTTTCTATGACTGGCTGACTCCCTCTATGACTGGCTGACTCCGGTAGGGCTTTTGAACTCTGAGACAGCAGCAGTGCCACTTATGGAGATTCCAGTCTGAGGGAGGAGATGGGAGGGGAGGCTCAGCGTCCGGCGGCTCAGCTCTCCCCTAGGATGTTGCTCCAGGTACCACGTTGTGATGGGGTATTCCTTGCCTTTAGCATCCCCAGCACTGCCCATAAATGCCAACAGTGCCCTCTAGCTCTGTGACAATATTGCATTTCCAAAATGATGCTAAAGCTGAAACTCCAGTACTTTGGCCACCTCATGCGAAGAGTTGACTCATTGGAAAAGACTCTGATGCTGGGAGGGATTGGGGGCAGGAGAAGCGGACGACAGAGGATGAGATGGCTGGATGGCATCACTGACTCGATGGACGTGAGTCTGGGTGAACTCCGGGAGTTGGTGATGGACCGGGAGGCCTGACATGCTGCGATTCATGGGGTCGCAAAGAGTCGGACACGACTGAGACTGAGCGACTGAACTGAACTGAACTGAAACACTCCCAAGGACAGGGGTGTGGTACCACCCCAACGGAGAGCTCTGGGTTCCTCCTTTTTGGTGCTGAGGATACGACTTACACCCCCGCCAGCCTCTTCCTGACGTAGAAACACAGAGACACAGAAGCCAGTGGCATGTGTTGGTCATTATATTAATGCCCCCCACACCCAGTGAGGGGGAGGAGGGAGGGGCCGTGAAACAGGGGAGCCTGAGCAGAGAGGAAAGCGTGGACCACCTCCCCAGCTGGGGACACTGGGGAAAGTGTAACTTCACCTGTAGTGAAATATACTTGGAGAGGGAGGAAACTGTGGAGTAAATCCAGCCACTGGAAGCCTGGTTGGGGTAAAAGAAAAACATTTTGAGTGGGGAAGGTGGGCCCGGGAAGGTGGGCCCGGAGGCCCGCTGATGGAGTGAGCCTGGCATCCAGGGTCCATTCCATCAGCAGAGGCTGCAGAGCTGAGTGCCACAGGGAGTAGCCCTGTGGGGGCTGGTGGTGGTGCTGGTGGTGGAAGGAAGTCGGGATCCTGCAGTGCCTCTAACCCCACATGGTTATCTGCAGCCACTGTGAGGTGAGAAGAACATCAGAAGATGGGAGAGGTGGGGATGGGGCATGATGTCCATGGAGAGGGAAGGGTTAGCGGAGCCATGGGTGGGGGTGCCTGAGATCCCTTCCACGTACCTGGTTCAGGTCCAGGGAAATCTGGCCAGTGTTCTCAGGGTCCATGGTTAGAAAGTACGCTGTTTCGGGGAGGAGGCAAAGGGAGGATGGTTGGGAGGTAAGTCAGTGGTCACCCATTTTCAACTAGGGCAGAGGTCAGAAAGGGTATCCCTCTCTCCAGCTACATCCCCAGTCCAGTAGGGAGTTAATGATAAGGACTCCTTCCTAAAGCCTTGCTCTGAACCACGGCCAGTTCTGAGTGCTCTCTAGATACTATCTCATTTAACCTCTACCATGGTCCTATGTAGGCAGCACTATTATCTACACTTACAGGCACAGAGAGATACAGTGACTTGGTCAAGGCAACAGAGCCCGCAATGGTGGGGCTGGAATTTGAACCCAGATTGTCTGCGCCCTGTGGAGGGGAGGGTTCTGGAGCAGTGCTTCTCGCGCAGGTATGCGGGAGAAGGCCGGTGGGCCAATGGCCCGGGGTGGGGTGTGGGCAGGTGCCCGGCTGACTCACTGAACATGGCCTTCAGCCTCAGGAAACAGCTGATGAAGCTGTCAAACTCCATGATCAAGCTGTCATTCGCGTACCTGGCCACCAGCACCTGCGTGACCTTGTTGTTCAGCTTGATGCCTGGGAGAGGGAGGGGTGTGGAAGCAGAGAGTCCAGCCCTTTGGCCACTGCCTCCCCCATCCCAGCCCCCAAACCCTGTCCCGCCCCTAGCCCACCTGCTTTCTCAACTGCCAAGCGCATCTCATAGGAATTCAAGGTGCCTGACTGGTCCTGGTCACACTCTCGGAAGATGTCCTGAAGGGACAGGCAGTTGTGGTAGGGCCATGTGCAGGGCACAATGCTTCACAAGGGGTGAAATGCTTCACAACCACCACCCAAGCCCCCAGGAGCCCCCGTGCCCCGTCCCCCGCCGGCCTACACCTGAGCTCCCATATTCCTATCGCCTGGTGACTGCAGAGCTGGCTCCTGGCACCTTGCTCAGGGCTCTCTGCCTGTATCCTTTATGTTAGTTGATACCTAGACTCTGCTGGTTATTGAATTTTATTTTTATTTTCATTTTTTTTTAGCCACATTGCAGGGTAGGGATCTTAGTTTCTTGACCAGGGATCCAATCCACACCCCCCACATTGGAAGAAGTCCCAACCACTGAGACTGTCAGGAAAGTTCCGGGAACATTTTGACTATTTCATGTGGCAGCATGTCAACAACTCTGTCCCAGGGTGTGTTTGTGTGTGTGTGTGTGTGTACACGCGCATGTCTAGTCAGGGGCTCCTGTTACAGTTTCATCTTTGTTAGACCTCCTAGTCCTCATTCCTCACAAGGACCTCTCTCACCCCCATAAACTGCCCCCTCAATGCCCTTTACCGTCCATTTCTTGATTTTTCTCCACAGGACCTGAAACTCCCGAAGCCCCAGTTTGCCAGAGCCATCTTTCTGAGAGGAGAGGCAGTCAAGGATATCAGAGGAGAGGGTGGGGAGGACATTCCAGGGGCTAGGAAGCAGAGCGGCTCACTAAGGTGGGGACCAAGGCCAAAGGGCCCTGTAGGTAACTGTGGTGACGGCCAGAAGAACTGGCGTCTTTTGCCACCCCAGAGCCTAATCCCCATCCAGAAGGAGGGCATGGCTGGCCAGAGAGGTGGCCGCCTTGGGGCCAGGCTCAGGGGTAGGGGCTGGGGCAGGATAGCACTGGGCAGGACGGCCCACTGGACGGGAAGATACATCCAAGAGGTTGACCATGCAGCGGCACACGTCCAGGCTGAAGCCCTTGGTTTTGAAGTTTTTGACTGTGAGGGAGGGAGGGGCAGAAAGAAGGGGAGGGGTGGCTGAGTGTTGCTGGGATGGGGAGGAGGGCAGGGGTGATTAAGGGTGATTAAGGGAAGGATTGTAGCGGGCGGAAGACTCACATCTGGAGACCACCTTGTTGAGCAGCTTCTGTAGCTCATACATGCCTATCTCCTTGCCCTAGGAAGGGGGACCGTAAACTCTCCGTCTGGCCCCTTCAGCCCCCAGTCACCTCCTTTCAGCACCCCCAGACCTCTGCCTCTCACCTCTCCACCGGCCACTATGTGAAACAAACGTACGAAGTCCTGGTCTATGTCGGTCTCAGAGATGCTCTCCTGGAGGGAAAGGGGTGGGAGAGGGACACGGTCCAGAGCGTTCCTTCACACCCCAACCCACACATACTGCCCCGAACCCCCAACCCCATGGCCTCCCCTCACCTCTTGGAGAAGCTCAGCGTAGTTGGCTTCATCCAGTTCCCTGGGCAGAAGTGGACGAAGGCGTGGAGTTAGCAGGGGTTCAGGGAAACAGGGACTCCAGGGGGAAGGGTGGAGAGGTCATGTGTATCTGAAGCAATAGGGAATGGGTGCCATGGGATTGGGGTTCCAATTCTGACTCTGCTACTACCTTGGACTTCCCTGCCTCGTGCCTCAGTTTCCTTGACTATAAATTAGGGACAGAGTGTCGGTGGCGGGGGGAGGCTACCGGATGACTGATCCCTGAGCATGACATCCTACAGCTCGGGGTGGGGGGCAGGTGGCCTTGGAGTAGTGAGGTGGGGCCCCTCACCAGGACTCGCTGTGCTTCTCTGTGAAGACCCGCAGCAGGAAGTCGGCGTCCTTGTGCGGCTCGAAGGTGGAGGGGATGATGATGTATTCCCCTGGGGGCAGCTGGAACTGGCTGCTCACCTCCCGCGAGTTGGTGAAAATCTCCGAGAAACCCAGGTCTTGGTACTTGACGAAGAAGTCCTTTTTCAAGTGGACATCCTGGAGGTTCTGAAACTGTATGTGCCCTGCAGGTGGGTCCAGGGTCCTCGGGGAGAGGGCAGGGAGAGAGGGACCCCCACAGTGAGGCCCAGCTGGGCAAGGTTAGGGGGATGCTGTGGCTGGCAGGTAGCTTCCCTCCAGGGAAGGAAGTGGTTTCCTTCCCTGACTCCCACCCAGGGCCCAAGGGGGCTGGAACCCTGACCCAGTGGCCCCCAGACCCTTCACCGAATTCCACCCCTGGCCCATCTGCACGCAGCCGGGAATGGGGTGGGTGTCTGCCGGACGTCAAGCCCCTCATCTTCGGTACCTCCTTTGGGATCTGGGAAGGGAAGAACGAGGAAGGTCAGATCCCCAGGATGGCTAAGGGGCTCAGGTCCATGGAAGTCAGGCTGTGTGTGTTGAGCAGGGGAGGGGCTGCTAATAAGGGCCCTGGGACACCAGTGTGGGGAGGCGCATGGGATCTAAGAGCTGTTAAGTTCCAGCTTTAATAACCTTTCCTTTTGCTTTGGACAGCCAAGTATGGTTTATACCAAGTTTTGCGAAGAGGATATTTTATCACTTCAGGTTAAGGATGGAAAGGAAATCCCCCAGAGGTGGTGAACTAACTCACCCAGTCTCAACGCTGCTAAGCAGTTGGAGAACTGGGGAAAAACACGGGGAGAACATTTTCCATGGAATGCTCATTTTCCCCAGGAAGTTCATAGAAACCCAGGAATGAGAACGAAGGTGCTCATTAAAAAGTTGCTCTATAAAAGATGCTTTATAAAAAGGTGACTTAAACCAAGATAAATACATTGCTCTCCTGCAGAAATATAGGTTCCTGCAGAACCTTTAATATACTAATGGCCCAGGGGAGCTCTGGGTGGGTGTAGAGAAGGCAGCCTTTCTGGGAGGGGTCGCATTTAACCTTAGAAATGGCTTGGGGTGTGTCTGTTAACCTGAGGGACACACAGCCTAGGAGGAGGGCAGGGCTCAAGTCTGCTTTTGTTCATGCCTGAGCATACAGAAGGTGCTCCATGGATATTGTTGACTATGTAAGTGAAAGGACAAATGGGCGTTTCTAGGATTTTGCAAGGCACAGCTTGGGAAACACTTGTCAGGGGTTTTTCCTGGCCAGACTCCATGTTCTTGGTGGGGTGACTCTGTGGAGGCTTGGGAGCTGTGGGGAAATTTCTGAGTGTGTCGAAACCGGTATGAGTTTGGACATGACCTTGCCTCTGGCTCCCAGTCTCCTTCCTTTTTATTAAGGCGTTACTATTTGAAAGGCCCTTGGAACAATGCCTGGCACAGAGGAAGTGCTCCTTAAATGTTTTTTTTTTTTTTTCTTTTCTTTTTTTTTCCTTTTTGTTTACACCTTGTGGCATGCGGGATCTTTGTTCCCAACTGGGAATAGAGCAGATGCCCCCTGCGCTAGACCACTAGGGAAGTCCCTCCTTAAGAGTTTTCAATTTAAAATATTTGGAAAGAAAATTGTCAGCCCTGCCTTAAAAGCTCAACACACCACTCAAGAAAAAGCCAGGGCAAGGGGTTGGGCGGGTAGGGATAAACTGGGAGATTGGGATTGATATACACACAGTACTGTAAATACAATAGGTAACTAATAAGGACCTGGCTTCCCCAGGGCCTTATCAGTAAAGAACCTGCGGTAATGCCGGAAAGGAGGCAGGAGTAACGGGTTGGATTCCTGGGTCAGGGAAGATTCCCTGGAGAAGGAAATGGCAACCCATGCCGGTACTCTTGCCTGGGAAATCACATGGACGGTCCACGGGGTCACTGAAGAGTCAGACACGACTTAGCAACTAAACACCACCACCAATAAGGATCTCCTGTTCAGCACAGGGAACTCTACTCAGTACTATGTAATGACCTATGTGGGAAGAGAGTAGGTATGTGTCTAAATACCACTGATCCACTTTTTTGTACACCTGAAACTAACACAACATTGTGGGGAGCGGAGAAGAAAGAGCGAGCTAGGGGTGTGGAGGTGGTTGAAGGGAGGGTGTCCTAGTCCTGGGGCTGTGGGGTGGGCAGTGGTCCAGGGGGTGAGGCCACTGCGGGAGCAAGAGTGGCCAGGGGACCAGCTGAGCACCCACCGAATAGATGACGAAGCCAATGGTCTCCAGCTGGGCTCCGTGGGGCCTCGTCCGCCTCCAGTTCTTCTGCATCAGGGCCACCAGGCAGGTGCAGACGGCTTCATCGTCCTCTATGTCGTCATCCTTCTCGGGGAGACAGATCTTAAACTGGGGGTTGGTCCAGAATGTGTCTGTGGAGGAAGCAGGTCAGGATGGCCCTGCCCTTCCCAGGGTGGATGGGCTTCCAGGCCACACGCCCGCCTCCTCACAGGGCCCAGTGGCATCTGATGGCCCTTGCCCCGGGCCCCTGAGCCTGGTTGTGCAGTGAGTCAGTGGCCCATCACCCACTCCCTGCCCCGAGTTCCACCCCCCAACCCCACCCAGCCCACCCAGGTAGCTCCGGCAGCCCCCTGCGGTGCTGCCCCTCCGCCAGCTGCCCTCGTAGAAGGTGGTATGCCAACAGCTCTTGTAGTCCCCGGAGAGCGTGTCGGGTATCACGTTGCAGATTTCCAGGAGGGTGAAGTTGCCAAGGAAATCTTGGTAGGACATCCTGTGGTAGGGGGTGCGCAGAGCCATCAGTGGCACACCCACACCCACGGACCCCCCCAGAACCTCCCCGTCCAAAGCTCGGGTGCGATGGGCGGCAGGAGGATGAAGGGGGCGGGCATGGGACTGACCAGAACTCCCCGTCCTCCTTCCTGTGCAGCAGCTGCCTCTGGACATCTGGGGCCACCTCCTCCCACTCCTTGGCGCTGGAGCAGAGACAGGTGGGGGAGCAGAGCTTGTTCCTCCCCCGGGGCTCCCCTCACCCCTGAGCCACTTGAGAGTCCTGGTTAGATGGAGAATCTCTCGGTGGCTTGGCTTTGCTCCGTGGGGGTGGGGTCTGCGGTGTGCTCTGCCCCTACCCCCAGAGTGCTGGCGAGCCACCTACTTGTCACTCCAGGCTCCATTCCACTCAATCCGGCCCCAGGGATTCCGGACTCGGATCAGTGTTTCTGTCCTGCCTTGGTAGGAGACCTGGGTGGGTTGTGGGCAGAGGTCAGGAGCTTAGGGTCAAAGAAGTTCTCCTCGCGCCCCTCTGGGTGGGGTTGCAGGGGTCAGACTCACATCCTGGAGGCCGGTCACTGAGTAAGCATGTCCTCTCACCAGCATACCCTGTGTCAAGGACTCCAGCTCATGTTCGTGGGTGACCTGCAGAACACAGAGGGCTTGAGAGGAACTCAGGAGCTGGTCAGGAAGACGGGGGTACCTGAAGACAGGTGACAACTCTCTGAACTCCCTGTTTTAAAACTTATTTTTATTGGAGAAGATTTGCTTTACAATAAATGTCGTGTTTGTTTCAGAGGTACAGTGAAGTGAATCGGTTAGACGTGTATATATTATCCCCTCTTTTTAGGACTTTCTTCTTATTTAGATCTGGGTTCACTTTTTTTTTTTTTAATTCAACTTTGCCTTTTCAAATGCTTGCAGACTCACAAGCGATTTTAAGAAATGATACAGAGAGATCCTGTGTACAGGATCTACATCAGTAACATCTTCCAAAACTATAGCTCAGGGACTTCCCTGATGGTCTGGTGGTTAAAAACCCGCCTTCCACTGCCCGGGACCAGGGTTCAAACCCTGGTTGTGGAACTGAGACCCCACATACTGTGGGGCAACTAAGCCCCCACACCACAATGAAGACCCAGTGCTGTCCAAATAAAAATAAGTAATTAGTTTTTAAAAACTGCTAAAAAAAAAAAAAAAGCTATAGCATGATATCAAGGTTTTTTGTTCTGTTTTATTTTTTTAGCTATGCCATACAGCATACAGGATCTTAGTTCCCCAGCAGGGATTGAACCTGTGTCCCCTGCAGTGGAAGCGTGGAAGTCCCTATAGCACAGTATAAAAACCAAAATGAATATGTTGACACAGTCTGTTGATCTAATGCAGCTGCCTCCACTTTTACTAGTATTCACTTGTGTATGCTTTATGCATTGTTATTATATGTATAGTGTTCTGTATCTACCACCATCATCACAATATGGAACATTTCCATCACTGCTAACATCCCATTGTTGCCCTGTTATAGCCAACAATCACCTCTTATGACTGTCTTCCCTAAACTCTGACAACTCCTAATCTGTTCTCCATTTTTCAAGAATTTGGTCATTTCAAGACCTTCCCTAAGTGGCTCGGTGGTAAAGAATCCATCTGCCAATGCAGGAGACACGGTCCCATCCCCGTTCTGGGAAGATCCCAAATGCCTTGGGGGAACTAAACCCGCAGCCACAACTCTGAAGCCTGTGCTCTAGAGCTGCAGCTACTGAAGCCTGGGAGCCCTGTCTACAACAAGGAAAAGCTGCAGTGAGGACTAGTGAGTAGCCCCTGCTTGCTGCAACTAGAGAGTAACTTGCCCAGCAATGGAGACCCAGCACAGCCAAAAAAAAAAAATAGATTAAAAAAAATAATTTTGTCATTTCAACACTGTCATATAAGCAATCGTACAGTATGGAACCTTTGGGGATTGGCTTTTTTCATTCAGCAGAATTTCCTTGAGACTCATCCAAGTTATTGTGTGTGTCAACAGTTCATGTCTTTATATTGCTGAGTAGCATGGAGAAGGCAATGGCACCCCACTCCAGTACTCTTACCTGGAAAATCCCATGGATGGAGGAGCCTGGTAGGCTGCAGTCCATGGGGTCGCTAAGAGTTGGACACGACTGAGAGACTTCATTTTCACTTTCATGCATTGGAGAAGGAAATGGCAACCCACTCCAGTGTTCTTGCCTGGAGAATCCCAGGGATGGGGGAGCCTGGTGGGCTGCTGTCTATGGGGTCGCACAGAGTCGGACACAACTGAAGTGACTTAGCAGCAGCATCCCCTAAATGCGTTCATTGCAGTCTGTTCAACTGTTCACCCTTTGAAAGACATCTAAGTCGTTTCCAGGTTCTGGTTATTACAAATAGACCTGCTTTAAACATTTGGGCACAGGCTTTTGTGTGGATCTAAGTTTTCATTTTTCCTGTGGTCATGTATGGATGTGAGAGTTGGACTGTAAAGAAGGCTGAGCACCGAAGAATTGATGCTTTTGAACTGTGGTGTTGGATAAGACTCTTGAGAGTCCCTTGGACTGCAAGCAGATCCAACCAGTCCATTCTAAAGGAGATCAGCCCTGGGATTTCTTTGGAAGGAATGATGCTAAAGCTGAAACTCCAGTACTTTGGGCGCCTCGTGCGAAGAGTTGACTCATTGGAGAAGACTCTGATGCTGGGAGGGATTGGGGGCAAAAGCAGAAGGGGACGACAGAGGATGAGATGGTTGGATGGCATCACTGACTCGATGGACGTTGAGTCTGAGTGAACTCTGGGAGTTGGTGATGGACTGGGAGGCCTGACATGCTGCGATTCATGGGGTTGCAAAGAGTGGGACACGACTGAGAGACTGAACTGACTGACCTAAGTTTTCATTTCTCTGGGATAAATGCCCAAGAATGCAACTGCTGGGTCTTACAGTGACACTCTTGTGCTCAGTCACTCAGTCATGTCTGACTCTTTGTGACACTTTGGACTGTAGCCTGCCAGGCTCCTCTGTCCATGGGGTTTTCCCGGCAAGGATACTGGAATGGGCTGTCATTTCCCCCTCCAGGGATCTTCCCCACCCAGGGATTGAACTGAGTCTTTTGCGTCTCTTGCCTTGCAGGCAGATTCTTTATGGCTGAGCCATCAGGGAAGCCTCACAGTGGCACTCTGGGTTTATTTATTTGAACAAATAGTGTTGGGAATCTATTGTATGCCAAGCACCACCTGAAGTCCCAGGATCAGCAGTCAAAGAGACAAATAAGGTCACTGCCTTCATGGAAGGGATTCCCTGGTGGCTCAGATGGGAAAGAATTTCCCTGCAGGGCAGAAGACCTGGGTTTGATCCCCCACTCCAGTATCCACTCCAGTGTTCGTGTCTGGGAAATCCCATGGACAGAGGAGCCTGGCGGGCTACAGTGCATGGGGTCGCAAAGAGTTGGACATGCCTTCGTGGAATATGGAAACTGTCTGGAGAAGTTTGGTCATGAATATACACATTAACAAGTATGACAGTTTCTGACTGTGATAAATGTTGGGGAAAAAAAATCAAAACAAAGTGGAGAGGAAAACAGGAGTAGGAACAGCTAAGGCAGGGAAGACAAGCCTGAGGGAGGGGCACTGGAGTGGAAATGTGAATGAGAAGGGGCTAGTTATGCAGGTATCTGGAGAAAGAACTTTCTAGGTGAAAGCAACACCAGGTGCAAATGCCCCGAAGCGAGACCAAGCGTGGTTTACCTCGATGGAGCAGCCCATGAGGGAAGATCGCTCCACGGCCTTCCTAAGAATCCTCTGCAGGTTCCTAGGGGGATTCTGGAGTTGGAAGCTCTGCGTCACGCCCCCTGTGAAGTCCTCAAAGCCCTCCACCGTGTTGCCCCCCGACAGAGCTTCATACGATCCGTTCAGCCTGCGGGCACAGATAAGGCACTGTCTGGGCTCTGTCTGGGAGGCGGCTGGTTGTAAGCTTGGACCTCAGACGGGGCGGGGAGGGAAGTGAGGGATGCCCCGCGGTCCCCCTGCCTCTTCCCCTGATTCCAGATGCTTCCGTCACTGCCAACGGTCAGGGCAGGCTTGGAGGCCAGGCCAGTCCCTTGGCTAGGTACTCACTTGGCATATGCCTTCTCCAGCAGGGCGCTCCAGAACTCAGTGCGCTCCGCTGAGTGCACAAACACCAGCTTGCCATTCTTTGTGGGCAGCCGGTCATCCACCACAACGTCCATCCACTCCCCAAACTGCCAGATCTGGGGGTAGCAAGGTGGGTGTCAGCGGGGTGTGGGCGTCTGTCTGCCCCAGGCCCCCTTCCAAATGTGAGCGCGCGTGCACACACACACACACACACACACACACACACACACACACACACATTCCCCTCTCCTTGCAGGAGGACTGCTACCCAAGTGCCCCCTGGTGGCCAATTCAATGACACACCAGTGACAGAGAGCCCACCCACCTCCAGAAAAGCTTGAAAGATCTGACAGGCCCTCCAGCCTCTAGTCAGGTTCTGCCGTGGTCTAGATCCACCTGCCTTTGGACCTTGGCTGGTCTTTTATTTCTGAGGTCTTGTGATTCAGAAAAACTCTCGTGACTTTCAGAAATATTTTTATGACCCGAGGAATTTGTCCACATGTTGCATAATTTAAAGAGCAGATGACAAAAATTATGCGAAACTCCCATGTCATAGATGTTGACAAACACACGCATACACATGCATATATTGATACATATATGTGTGTTTCTACTGAGAGAAGGAAAGACACGACACAGCGAGAAGCAGGAGAAAGAGATAGAGGAGAATCACAAACCAATACAACTATTTTCTTTTGGGGCTTTAAAAGCTTAGCTTACACAATTTCTTTAGTGAGAGGATATTTCTCTAATAATTAGGCAAAAATCTACCCTAATAGATATCATTTTTTTTTTCCAAAAGGAAAGGGGAAAGGTAAGCTTCAAAGCATGTACTAATTGTCTCTCACACAGCCTCCGCACACACATGCACACGCCTCAAACACAAATCAACTCTGGCTTTCAAACTGTCCTTCACCTGAAAATGGAAGATGCCAGCATAGTTCTTCTTGAAGCTCTGCCCCTTGGGCACCACACGGGACAGCAGTTTGGGGTACGCAGTGAGAGAGCCAATGGCAGCCAGCAGCCAGCAGTCTCCTGGAAAGACAGCAGGACTGCGCATTCCCCTGTGTGTGCCCCAGAGTCCAAGCCGAGGATGGGAACCGGTGGTGAGAGCCCACGTGAGAGCAGCTCTCCTTCACCTAATACCTTAGACTGAGGAAGTCGGAGTACCTGCAGGGACTTTAAAATGTGTCCACAAGTCCTTCTACAACCCTCCCCGCAAGAGCAGAAGGCTGGTTCCCCTTTCCTTCCATGGGATTTGGATTGCATGCATGCATGCTTTTTTTTTTTTTTCCTGGCCGAGTGGCACGTGAGATCTTAGTTTCTGGACCAGGGATCGAACCCATGCCCCTCTACAGGAGAATCACAGAGTCTTAACCACTGGACCACCAGGGAAGTCCCTGCAGGTTCGTTTGCTTTTAACAGCAGAACCTGGGGAGGTCACCGCCTGTTTCTCCTGAGACCAGCTGGTGAAGTCAGTCTAACCTCCTCCTTGTTCTGTCTCAGGCCACTCACTCTGGGGGATGCCAGCTACCATATGGGGACGCTCGAGTGTCCTACAGAGAAGCTACATGGCAAGGACCCGAGGCCTTCTGCCACATGAGCGTGCCATCTTGGAAGGGGACCCTCCAGCTCCCGTGAAACCTCGTGAGAGACCCTGAGCCAGACCCACCCAGCTCTATTGCTTCCTAATTCCTGCCCCGGAGAAACTGTGAGATGATAGATGTTTGTTGTTGCTTTAAGTCACTGAGTCTTGGAGCAATTAATAACTAATATGT
Organism: Bos taurus; assembly: GCF_002263795.3. Lineage (NCBI taxonomy): Eukaryota > Metazoa > Chordata > Mammalia > Artiodactyla > Bovidae > Bos > Bos taurus. The sequence continues at coordinate 17,693,477 of NC_037350.1, read as the reverse complement.
TGCTGTTCAGTTGCTAAGTCATGTTGGACTCTGTGACCCCATGGTCTGTAGCCTACCAGGCTCCTCTGTCCATGGGATTTCCCAGGCAATAAAACTGGAGTGGGTTGCCATTTCCTTCTCCAGGGGATTTTTCCCAACCTGGGATTGAACTTGGGTCTTCTGCAGGCAGGTTCTTTACTGCTGAGCCACCTGGAAAGCCCGATAACTAATATAGCACCCTGCTTATTCCCAGACCCAGATGGCAGCAGGTAGGGGTGGCATCTGGCTTAGGGAAGAAGCAGGGAAACAGAAGAGCTGTCTGAGCCTTGGGGTCCCAGTTCCCCAGCCCAAGAAGACACCCCAGGCTTTCCCATTCCCCACTCACCGAGCACACCCTGGCAGATGTCGGTTGGGCTGACCCCATTCACGATGAATTGAGGATTGCTTGTGATTTGCTGCAGAGAAGGGAGAAAGGTTTCAGAGAGCCCAAGCCATCCCCTCTTAACCTCCCTCCTACCTCCTCGGGGAATACTGCCTGCCTCTTGGATTCTAGGGGAAACGTGGATGGGGGAGATGGGGCGGAGGGGGGAAGCTGCCATAGGTGTAAGCTGTGACAGCAAAAGTCAGTGAGTGACCTTCCCAGGGTCATCCGAGAGATTTTACTTAAGCACTTTCAGAACTGTCCTTAACCCGAATGGAGGTGGAATCCAGGGCAGAGCCAAGAGAGGGCGGTGAGGGATTGGAAATCATGCAAGGGACTGCGGCATCACTACATGTCCCATCCCCCAGGAGTCCACGCCTCCCCTCCCGGTGCCCACACTGGGCCGCTGCCAGCTGATGTTCTGCACGTGTTTGGAGTTGGGTGCCAGTTCCTTGAAGCCTAGTGAAGTGGGTTCTGCAGGGAAAAAGGGGTCCTCGAACAGCTCTCCCCTCCGTAGGCAGAGTGCTCGCAGTTCCTCAAAGCTCTGGTTGTTGTAGTTCTGGGCGTTGTGGTGCTGGCCCATGCCCTTGGCCTTGAGTCGGTTCTGGCTTATGCGGGCTGCAATCCCTCTGTCAAAAACGGTCTCTGCTTAACAATCAAAGGACAAATAACCCATTAAAAATGGACAAAGGAGTCCAGTGCTCCCATCTGCTCCTGCCCAGTTGCCTGCCGCGGATCTGGCGCCACCGTGACCAGGTGCCCTGTGCGCAACAAGGAGGTGTACTTTGCTGAACGGGTGACATCCCTGGGGAAGGACTGGCACTGGCCTTGCCTGAAGCGTGAGAGATGTGGGAAGATGCTACCTCGGGGCGGGGATCAGGTGGAGCATGAAGGCAGGCCCTGCTACGCGGCCATGCTCAGACCCAAAGGTTTTGGGCATGGTGGAGCCGAGGGCCACACTTTCAAGTAAACCCAGGTTTTGGAGACCCCTCTCTCCAGCTGCCTGCCAGGCCGCTGCCCTCCAGACCGACAGCAAGCCTTCCCCACAGGTACTGGGCTTCCCTGTAGACCCCCATGCCCTCAATAAACCTTGGGAGAAAAAAAAATGGACAAAGGATCTGAATCGGAGTCTCTCTGAAGAAGATATACAAATGACCAATAATCACATGAAAAATGCTCGGTATCATTCACCAGACAAATGCAAGTCAAGGTCAGTTCACACCCACTGAAAGTTAAGTGTTAGTCGCTCAGTCATGTCTGACTCTTTGCAACCCCATGGACTATAACCTGCCAGGCTCCTCTGTCCATGGAATTCTATAGGCAAAAATACTGGAGTGGGTTCCCATTCCCTTCTCCAGGGGATTTTTCCGACCCTGGGATCGAACCCGGGTTTCCCACATTGCAGGCGGATTCTTTACCATCTCAGCTATCAGGGAAGCCTGCTAGGACAGCTCTCATCCAAAAGATTGGTAACGAGACGTGTTGGTGAGGATGCTAGGAGAGCTCTCTTCCAAAAGATTGGTAACGAGACGTGTTGGTGAGGATATGGGGGAATTGGCCTTCTCAGACTCTCCTGGGGGGGATGTGAAAGGGTGCAGCCACTTCGGAAAATAGTCTGGCAGCTCCTCAGTTAAACGCAGAATTACCACATGATCCAGAAATTTCGCCTCTAGGTATATATACCCAAGAGAGATGAAAGTATGTTAATACGTCCAGGACTTCCCTGGTGGTCCGGTGGTTGAGAATCACCTGCCAACGCAGAGGACACGAGTTCAATCCCTGGTTCTGGAAGACTCCACATGAGTCGGGGCAACTAAGCCTGTGCCGCACGGCTAGCGAGCCCGCGCTCCGCAACGAGAGAATCCACTGCGGTGAGAAGCCTGTGCGCTGAAACTAGAGACCTGCCCCACTCATCACAACTGGGGAAAGCCTGCGTGCAGCAACACTCAGCGCAGCCAAAAAAAAATAAGTAAATAAAATTTAAAAACATCTGTCCATACAAAAACCTGTACACAAATGTTAATAGAAGCAGGATTAGTCACAATAGCCGAAACGTGAGGGGAAAAACCCAAATGTCCATCAGCTGATGAATGGACAAGCAAAATGAGGAATACATGGACAATGAAAAGAAATGAAGCACTGAGATGAACCTTAAAAACACTTGGCTAAGTGAAGAGAGCGGTCACAAAGGACTACATATGATATGATTCCAATTATGCAAAGTGCTCCAAATGGGCCAATTCATATAGAGACAGGAAATATAATCATGGTTGCCTGGGGCTTAGGGGGTTGCTGGGTTGGAAATTGATGGCTACAGGGTATGGGATTTCTTTAGGGGGAGAATGAGAAGGTTCTGAAATTGATTGTGGCGATGGTTGCAAAACTCTGTGAATGTACTGAAAGCCACCAACTCCTACACTTTAAATGGGTGAATTATACGGTGTGTGAATCACAGTTCAGTAGAGCTGTTTTTTTTTTTTTTTTTTTTAATGATCTCTAGACCGTGCAAACAGACACTGCCTTTTGGGGAGAGGGGAAATAATGGAGAGTCAAGGGGAGGAGGGCAGAAGGAAAGGAGCGTCTCAGGGGCGAGAGTCAGTTAGGGAATGGCCCCACGGCTGAGTCTCTGAGAGGAAAAGTCAGGCCGGCTGACAGACCCTGGGTCAGCAGCAGTGGGGGGACCCAGGATCCGTCCTCCTGCACTGGGACTGCAGGCTCTTACCCGCTTCCTGAGGCTTCCCTAACTGTGGACTGACTCCCTTCTGCCACCAACAGTGAACCCCAGGGCAGAGCATGGAGGAGGGGCAAGAGGAGCTGAGACCACAGCGCGAGACCCACTCTGAATCTGCAGTCCTACCCCCCGCCCCCTGGGCGCCCAGGGACGGTCCCCCCATCTCCCCATATTCTCAGTTGTTTCTGAAATAAGGAAGCACTTAGCGGGGAGGCTGGAAGGATGTGGTCTAAGTTAAACAGAGCCCAGTGGGGCCTGGGGTGAGGGAGGAACCCAGAGTGAGGAAAAGAAGGGGCAGCTGCAGAGAGGGGTGGGGGTCCTGGGCTGTCTAGAGGGGAGACCGGATTGGGCCCCGGAAGGGCTGCTGTGCTCCTCAGAGGCAGGAGCCGGGGGCTCAGCTGTGCTTCCTCCCTCGAGCTGGTCAAGAAGAGTTAGAGCAGCTGAGCTGACGGGCCTGAGCGCCTGCTCTGCAGGACACACCAGGCCCAAGAGAGGGCTGTGCATTACCCACAGTTACCAGAACAGGAAGCCGCAGCGCCAAGGTTGGGGGTTGGTGCAAGGTCACAGAGTCAGGGTTGAGGTGGATTCAGTCTGACCGCAGAGACCAGGCTAGGCTCGTGACCTTCGCACCACACTGCCCTGGAGGGAGGCATGTATCCCCGGCCGGAAGGCCTGGGGACCCAGCACCACCTCCCCATCCTCGTCAACTACGGAGGTCACAGGCCATTTGTGGCTGAACTTACCTGATGCCCCCTAACTCACCACCCCAAGCAAGCAAACCCATTCTTCAGTCCCTCATCAGTGTCTCCTGGGACTTCCCTGGGTCCAGGAATGACCCCTGTTCTCTCCACTTATTAGCCTGACAAACCCACCCAGGCTGCCCCCGACCAGCCCAGCACCTTGGAGCACAGGCTGCCTCGGTGCCTCTGCTTGGAATCATTCCTGCCCCCATGCTCACATCTGTCCACTGGGAAAAGTCCTGGCTCAATGCCACCCACTTAGTGAGGCCACCCCCAGACAGGCCTGTGCAAAGTTGGGATTGCCCTGGTGTCCGACACCGAGGCTGGGGGGTTTCCGGTTGGGGAAAACCAGAGTGGGGGGCAGGGGAGAGAGTAGGTGGGTGGGGTGAGAATCTGGGACTTATCCCTTCACCCCTTTCCCCTCCAGCCCTTTCTCTTCCAACCTAAGCCCTCTGGGCTTCTCTTAGGGATGATCGGGAAGCTCCCTCTCCCTCCCTCTGACTAGGGGAAAGCGAAGAAAGGGGTGTGTGTGTGTGTGTGTGCGCATCTGTGGAGTATTGTGTGTGTGTGTGGAAAATGTACGTTTGTGTTTACGCGGTGTGTCTGTGTACGTGGAGCATGCGTGTATCTGTGGAGTACGTGTGTGTGTGTGTGTGTGTGTCTCCATGGAGAATGTATGTGTGTATGTCTATGTTGAGTGTGTGTGTGTCTATGCAGTGTCTGTATTTCTGTGTTGTGTGTGTGTCTCTGTGTATAAAGAGTCATGTGTGTATCTGTGGAGTATATGTGTAGGAGGAGGATGTGTTTTTTCTTTTGCCCAGAGATGAAGAGTGTCCTGAGAGGAAGGACGAACCCAGAATTCGAGCTCGTTTCACCGCCAGGCCGGTCCTCACCGTGTTGCTGTCGCTGGCAGGAGAGGCTGTCCCTGACTTGGGTGGGTGGAACCCAGGGCCCCCAGAGAAGGTAACTCAGCTCTTCTCCCCGGGGGCGCTGTCAGGAGATGCTTCGGCTGCCTTAACTGGGGAGCAGGGGCAGGGGCTGCTGGCGTCCAGTGGGTAAAGGCCAGGGATGCTGCCACATGCCACGGTGCACAGGACAGGTCTTACGACAAAACATTATCCTGTCCCCAAACGTCAGGAGGGTGGAGGGTGAGAAAGCTGGGTTAAGTGAGAGGCCTAAAGCCCCATGTATTGAGGGAAGCCTCTGCGCCCTTCCTCCAATGGGGCTGCCCCCAAAGTGGTGGCAAGTGGGTGCCCCAAAGTGGATGTGCTGAGCTTTTGGGATGGGGGGGTTCTGGGAGGACCACAGAAGGTGCTGGTGTCCCAGAAAACTGGAGAACATCAGAGAAGAACAAGGTGAAGAATCTCTTTAATCTCCCTGGAGCCTTCCCTCCGGCTCATCACCTAGCTGGGAGGTCATCGCTCATTGTCCTGGTCTGCGTTCCTGACGCAGCAGCTGGGCTGGCAGGGAGGATTCACACACACGCGCGCACACACACACACACGCATGCGCGCGCGCACACACACACACACACACACACACACACACACACACACACTCCACCACAGTTATCCCCCAAATGTCTCAGGCCCAGGCATGGGCAAGCTCAGACAGACAGACAGACGAGGCTGGCTGGGGGAAGGCGAGGCAGATGGCCAGAGCAATATGTGAAAGCAAGGCATGAAGAGATAGGATTATTTTTGTCCTGGGTGATTGTCTTGTTTCTCCCATCAGTCTGGGGACTTGTAGATTTAGGAGCTAGGTCATGTCCAGGCTCCTCTGACCTTCACTATCTCCCCGAGTTTGCTCAGATTCATGTCCATTGAGTCAGCGATGCTGTCTAACCATCTTATCCTTTGCGAGCCCCTTCTCCCTTTGCCTTCAATTTTGGGACGGGACCCCGATGTTGGGAAAGACTGAAGATTTAGGGACACCACCTTAATTCTCAGAGCAGAGAGTAAATTAAGTAAATGAAGATGTCTAGACTGGGCTTGGCCTACACTTTCCAAGAAGCCTGGAGACTGGGTCTAGGGTGCCTTTTATTTCCCTAATGGCCACAGCCAAGGGGGCTCTCCTCACACAAGCCCGTTCCCCAGGCAGCTATGACAGCAGTGTGGCTGGTCCCTCTCTTCTCCCCAACTCGGCGGAGACAAGGAAGTTGTTCTCCTGAGGGTCTGACCATCCGTGGCCTGTTCTTTCCCAGACTGGCTGAGGAAGAGGCCCAACTCCTGAGCCTCGGGAGCATCCAGTCTGATGGAGTAGTCACCCCCAAGGACACACAGCCCCTTCCTGGGGCAGGGGAGGCCCTCGTCTGCCAGGTACACGAGTGGGACAAACCCCATCAGCGCCTACCTGGAGAGTACAGCATGCTGGTAGCTTGCATGGCGCTTGACAGTTGAAGGTTCTGGGGGTGGGGGGTTTGTAGAGGACCCCTCCCCCGCAGAACTCTCCCAGAATCCCCTGGGATTCCTAAGTCAGTGGCACATTTTTAACAGCTGCCTCCTTCCCACTTGTCCCCCACAGGCTGGTGCTGGTACTAATGGCCCCTTTCTATCTGCCTGGTCCCCACCGACCAGTCCAAGGGCCATCTCCCTGCGGGGACAGGAGACCCAGCACTCCCACCCTGGGCGCCACCACCAGGCTGGCTGTCCTCACTGCGTCATCTCAGGATAAGTCTGAGTTCCTCTTTTTCCGTCCAAGACTGCCAGGTAGGGGCTGTCCCTGACACCCCAACCGGATGTCTTTTATCTTGAAAGCCTCCTTGATTTCAGAAGCCACTGACATGGCATTCACCCTGTGCATCTGACTTCACGTGGCCTTCACTGTGCCTCTCTCCTGTTCTTATAAAGACACCAGTTGTACTGAATTAGGGACCCATCCTTTTCCAGCACGACCCCATCTTATCTAATTGTTTCTGCAATGACCCTATTTCCACATAAAGCCACATACTGAGGTATTGGGGATTAGGACTTCCATATATCTTTTGGGGGGATGACATTCAATCTGTAACATTCTTCTTGGCATGGTTAGGCCACTGGCATGCCTCTGAGCAGGCGACGGGGTGTTCCTGGCTTAACTCCATGACCCCTGGGGAAAGAGTCTGGTACCACGTCAGTCATTTTGGCCTATTTTGGGGTCCTTGACTAATTACTCTCCTTTCCATGTCAGTTTTCTCAGCTGAACTGTAAAAAGTTTGAATGAAGCAAGATATCCTGTCTTTAAGCTCCCATAGCATCCTAAGGTTTTTTTCATCCTGCCTTAGCTCCACTGTGTCCAGGTTGTGTTAGCTGGGGCAAGGGACATCCTGGCCATGGGCCTCACGCTTCTCGTCTATCAATTGGAATAGGGCTCCTCTGAGGACTCAATGACAGGTCCATCTCATTTCACTGAAGTTTGAAGATATTACATTTTTTACAAATTGAAAATTTGTGGCAACCTTGCTTTGGTCAAGCAAGTCTACCAGGGCCATTTTTCCAACAGCATTTACTCCTTCGGTGACTCTGTCATATTTTGGTATTTTGAACTTTCCACTAGCAAAAACATTACGACTTGTTGAAGGCTCACATGATGCCTAACATTTTTTAGCAAAAAAGTATTTTTAAATTAAGGTATGTAGATTTATTATTTTTTTTTTAGAAATAGTGCTATTGCACACTTAATAGACTACAATGTAAACGTAAGTTTTCTGTGCACTCAGTTCAGTCGCTCAGTCATGGCCGACTCTTTGCGACCCCCTGGACTGCAGCACGCCAGGCTTCCCTGTGCATCATCAACTCCTGGACCTTGCTCAAACTCAAGTCCATTGAGTCGGTGATGCCATCCAACCATCTCATCCTCTGTCATCCCCTTCTCCTCCTACCTTCGATCCTTCCCAGCATCACGGTCTTTTCCAATGAGTCAGTTCTTCACATCAGGTGGCCAAAGTATTGGAGTTTCAGCTTCAGCATCAGTCCTTCCAATGAATATTCAAGCCTTATTTCCTTTAGGATTGACTGATCTCCATGCAGTCCAAGGGACTCTGAAGAGTCTTATCCAACACCACAGTTCAAAAGCATCAGTTCTTTGGAGCTCAGCTTTCTTGTTGGTCCAGCTCTCACATCTGTACATGACAACTGGAAAAATCATAGCTTTGACTAGATGGACCTTTGTTGGCAAAGTAATGTCTGCTTTTTAATATGCTGTCTAGATTGGTCATAGTTTTTCTTCCAAGGAGCAAGTGTCTTAATTTCATGGCTGCAGTGATTTTGGAGCCCAAGAAAAGAAAGTCTGTCACTGTTTCTGTTGTTTCCCCATCTATTTGCCATGAAGTGATGGGACTGGATGCCATGATCTCAGTTTTTTGAATGTTGAGTTTTAAGCCAGCTTTTTCACTCTCCTCTTTCACTTTCATCAAGAGGCTCTTCAGTTCCTCTTCGCTTTCTGGCACAAGGGTGGTGTCATCTGTGTATCTGAGGTTATTGATATTTCTCACGGCAATCTTGATTCCAGCTTGGGCTTCATCCAGCCCTGGAATTTCTCATGATGCACTCTGCATATAAGTTAAATAAGCAGGGTGACAATATATAGCCTGTGCACGGGGAACCCAAATTTGTGACTTGATTTACTGTGATATTTGCTTTATTGTGGTGGCCTGGAACGGAACCCAGTTATCTCTGCGGTCACTCATAGAAAGTGCTAGAACAGTGCTAGACCTAGTGAGTGCTCCCATCTCTGTCTTGTCCTCTGGGTTGTGGATGCCCAGGAGGCAGCCTTGCCCTTCACTGTCACCGGTGCATAGTAGGTCCTCAGGATGGTGTGATGGAAGAATCAAGGGTGAGACGCCCTTTGCAGCCTCAGGGGACCACTGGAAACTGTGCCCCTGCTGGAAACTCAGCCAATTTCTGCTCATCCAGCAGCTGGCTGGTTGGTTTCCCCAAACCCTTGGCCCAGCAGCAGCTCCAGCCTCAGGACTTTGGGATACCCCTGGGGTATACATTTCCCAGGTTTGCAGGTCTGACAATCAGGACACACAGGGAGTCTTTATCAGGCTTTCCACTGTCTGCTGTCCTCGCTGTTGGCCATTTCTTGGTGACAGTCTGCAGGTCCTTGGGGTACTCATTTCTTCCTCCTTCTCCGCCTCCTCTGAGGTCTCCTCTCCCCTCTGGGAGTTCTTTGACTTGCTTTCTTGCTTTCTGGGTCCTGCTGGTGGGCAGTGGGTGGCAGGTGTGTAGGAGGATGCTTCAGGGCCTTTGGGGTCACCTGGTCATGCTCCCTGAGTTTACTGATGAGGAAACAGATTCAAAGAGGAGAGGCAGGTCCCCTGGGGACACACAGCGAGTGAGTGACAGAACCAGGACTGGAGTCCAGGTCCTCTGGCTCCTGTTGTATACGCTGTGCCCACTGTGGGCCTCTGGAGGGGGTGTGGAGCAGAATGCTCATGGGAACTTTGCTAGAGAAGGTGAATTTGAGTTGGATCTCAAATTCACCTCTAAGGTGAATGAATGAATGATTCACCCTCTAAGGAGGATGGATCAGCTTTGAACTGGAGGGTCTGTTGGGGGCACTACTGGGGAAGGGACGGATGGGCTGGGGCCCAGTTCACTGAGATGCTCAGGAGAACATTTCCAAGATCTCTCCCAGGCTGGTATCCTTGGGCAAACCCCACACCCTCTCTGCGCCTGCGTCCTTCCCTATAAAACAAGGAAAACCACACCTGCTTTGTAGGTCCTATTAATGAGCATAGTATTAATTACAGTTGACATTTATGGGGTGTTTACCTTGTGCCAGGCACTGGGCCAAGTGGGCACCTGACATATATTATCTCATACAACTCTCACAGCAAACCCACGGCTGACCTCACAGCAAGCTCTGAATAAATACTTTAAGAAGCATAGAACTCAGTTTAATTTCAGGCACATTAACCACCACTTGGTAAATGGCATCAACAATGACAAGTAAGAATGACAGTATCTGGTCCCTTCCCGTGGCCCTATTTTCTTACTTTTCCTCCACCAGAGCAGCCCGCTAAGAATCTCTGTTTGAAAGCAGCTGTCCTGGAATCTTCCTCCTCCAGGAAGACTTCCTGGACCAGCGTGGAATCTGTGGCTCTCCCTGGCCTTTCTCCCCTGAATTTCTGTCCTATTTGTGTGGGTCTTGGTGATTCAGAGTGTGGGCCTGGGTCCCTGTTCCCCAGTCTGAAAGGTCCCACAATCTCCTCAGGGCAGGTTGCAGAGGCAGGGTGGTGGTGAGGGGACATGGGTGCAAGGGGAGGGTGCTGGGGAGGTTGGCATGGTGAACACAGCATGCCCCTGCCACTACTTTCTCCTCTCCCTGATGGAGATGCCGAGACTACACACAGGAATCTCTTGCCCAGGTCATGTGGGGATGCTGATCTTGCAGGTCCTCCAGACCAAGAGAAGGTGGTTGGACCCCAGCCACGAGTCCAGGGCAGCAACACAAATCAGACACCCACCTCGGAGCTTTTCATTTTTATTTTAAAGGAAAAACAAAAAAACAAAAAAACCAGTGCAAAATCCCATTTTCCAGTGTCAGCCATGCCCACCCCCACCCCCAGGTCAGTCCCCCTGGCTCAGAGCTGGACTCTTTCCTCCCGCTCAGCACCCTCTCCCTTCTCATGCAACCCCCTAGGGGCTGGAGGCTCCAATTCCCTGGGGTGCTAGATCCCAGTGGGACTTGTGGGGAGGGGAGGTAAGAACTGGGGGGGGCAGCCCCTGGTCCGTCTGCCCCCACCAGGTCTCCAGCCATGGCACCAGGTATCCCTCTTGGCTCTCATTAACCCTTTCCTGATCATACTACTAGCCCAGGGGGGTACTGATCTGGGGGAACCCTGTCCACACCCCTCTTTGCCCCGGGGCCGGCTCGGGGCTCTCCTCACTGAGGTTGGGGGGGAGTTCCCACCCACCCTCCCTCCGTGGTGGGGGAGAGAGCGGTGAAGTCCCCAGGTTTAAATACCTTAATGAAAGCAGGGAATGGGGAAGGAAGGGGCTTTAGATCTAATAAATTATTAGCGTTTTGTTTTTAGTGTCCGTGGGGGGCCGGGCGGGCGGGGGCAGGGCGTGGCCGCCAGGGCCCTCCCTTCCCTTACTGGCGGATCTCGTTCTCTATGAGGCTGTCCTCACAAGACTGGAAGTCTGTGTCCGTGAGGCCGTCAGGCTGCATCAGCAGCTCCTCGTCTTGGGAGGAGGACGAGGGGGGCTCGTCCCCCGAGCTCCCGGGACCCCCGTCCCCGTCAACTTCTGAGTCCTGCAGCACCTGAGCGATGTATTTCTGAAGGGGGAGAAGGGGGCGGTGTGAGCGTGCCCTCGTGGGGAAGGGGGTGGGGGTGGGGGAATCTCCCGGCCCGTGGGGGGAGGGGCAGCAACTCTCCTTGGGCGGGGGGACATGGAGCAGAGCCCCCAGCTGGTGGAACCAGATTCCCACCCCATTCCCGGGCTCTGGGACAGGCTCCCCCTCTCCTGGATGACTGATAAGACACCCAGCTTCGTGGGGAAGCCATGCTTCCCCCACCCCGCGCCTGGCCATGGGTGGGGGGGGTGGGGGGGGCGGGGTACTCACCGCAGATTTGGGGACAGCGGCAGCATTGGGGGGCCGTCCATTGCTTCTGGGGTCCACGGAATCTGTCTCCGTGTGCTCAATCTTGAGGGGCCCGGAATGAATCAGTGGGTGAGGGGGGAGGCCCTTGCCCTCAGCTCCCCACCCCCCCACCCCCAGCGCGTGGGCTCCGCCCTGGGCCGCCTCCCTGCCCCCTCGCCCCTACCTTGTAGTTGTGGGCACTGAGGTATTTGAAGTGTCCGAAGCAGACGTGGCAGAGACAGACGACAATGGTGATCACCAGGACGACGAATGTGAACATGGACGTCGGGGCTAGAAACCCTGGGGTGGGGGGTGGAGAGGGCAGAGAAAGAGCTGCGGTCTCTCCTCCGGGCCCCCCTCCCAGGGGTTTCCTCCTGAACGCAGTCCCACGCTCCCATATGCTGCGGCTTCTCCCAGGCCCCCAGCCCGCGATCCCCCCGGGGCCTGCTCTGCCTGGACCCTGGCGGGAGTGTCCTCTGCCGCCAGCCCCTCCCTGGCCCCCAAGGGTGGGGGGCGGCCCTCACCCGTGCGCATGGTGGAGAAGAACAGCAGCCAGAAGAGGCAGAGGATGGGCGCGGCCACCACCTGGTTGACGGCGCCTGAGTGGATCTTCTTGTCCAGCTTGGCCGGCAGGTAGGCGTAGTAGAGATTGTACCTGTCTACCAGGTGCTTCAGCAGCATGTACATGAGCCCTGGGGGAAGCCACACCGGCCCTGACCTCGGAACCAGCGCTGTCGGGCCTACGTGTATCTGTCACGGTCTCTGGAGGGTTGGCCCCCTGCTTTTTCCGCCCCAGGCCCAGTAGAGAATAGAGCCCCAAGGCCCTCGCAGGACCACAGGACCCCAGCTTCCCCTGCTTCAACCCCTTCACTCTGCAGCCCCTCACCAGGAATTCACTGTTAGGAATCCACTGGCTTGGGTCAGCAAGCACCCTCCTGCATGTTGTTCTTTTCCTATCCCTGACCCTAAACAGAGGAGGGTAAGTCAGGCGGTAAGGTCTCTCTTCCTGGAGGTTGAGGGAACAGGACGTTTCAAATGGGGACAAGGTGGTTAGTTTGGGAGTCTGGAGCCTTCGATAACCAGGGAGGGTGGTGAACGGATTAGGGTGTTAGTGGGGGGGGAAAGGACAGATGGGGGAATGATGGGGGTGAAGAGAAACTTTGCTTAATTTTTTCAGAAAGAAGAGGGACTTGACGAGGTCACATGGTGCAGCTACAGCAGGTAAGGACCCAAACCCTCCCTGAAACCCAAAGGTCTTTCCTGAGTGTACAGGGCTGTGTACAAGTGTGCCTGTGGATCCTGTGTATGACTGTGTGTGCGTGTGGACTCCTCAGTGGGCATGTGATCTGTGTCCAAGTATACCCGCTTGCATGAAGGCACTGGTATGAGGGAATATGGCTGTGTTGGGGAGATGTGGCCCAGGGACCCAGCACACTGGCCGAAGCCAGCCTGAGCTGAGATGGCTTTACCCTCTGCCCCCCCAGGCCAAGCCCCAGACTGAGCCAGGGACCAGGCGGGAGGCCCGAGGGGCCGGTCTCCCAGCCAGGGCCCTGTCCACTCGGGTGGCCTGCCTTGCTAGAGTGGAGTGGGAGAGAACCTGGGTCCCCCCGAGCAGGGCCCAGGTCCCGGCGCGGCGGTGCCTACCGAAGGGCACGATGATGGGGCAGGTGATACTGTAGGTCATGACCACCGTGAAGACGCACATCATCCAAGCGTAGGCTGCGCCAAACTGGAACTCGTAGGCCTGATGCTGGGGGGGAGATGGGCAGGAGGGTCGCTCAGGGAGGGGAGGGGAGGGGAAGACTGGAGGGGCTCAGGCAGGTGGGAGGGAAAGGGACAGGAACTCTGGGGCCAGGAAAGAAGCTGGGGTTGGGAAGGGAACCCAGTGTCCAGGGCAGGGCAGGGCGAAGCTGATGGAGAGAGAGGGGCTGTGGCTGAGATGGAGGTCAGGGTGGGTACAGTGATGGGGCCTGGGGAGGGGCCTTCGAGGGATGAGGGTCTGGCGGGTTGGTGGGCCTGGGAATTGGATGCCCAGAGCCATCTGTGTGGGATTAGGGCAGAGGGACCCTGGGTCTAGATCCAGACCTCCCCCAGTTCCCATCACAGAACACTAGACTGTCAGAACTGGAGGGGCCTTCAGGGTTAAGCTACGCTATGTCACTGTACGCATGGGAAAACTGAGGCCCCAGACGGGAAGGGGAAGACTCAGGGCCACGCAACTCGGCTCCCCAGGTCCCGGCCCCTTGGGGCCCCCACACTCTAGCACGGCTGCTGCAGTTTCCGGTTGGGCCACCAGGGGGTGCTGTGCGGGCCGCGGCAGCCCCGGGCGGCCCTACCCGCTTCACGTTGCGCCTCTCGGCGGCCGAGCGCGCCAGGCAGAGCCGGATCATGTACATGAGCAGGCCAGGGATGCGCAGCAGGTCCATGGCGTTGCCGATAAAGGCGGAGGCAATGACGTAGTTCACGAAGAAGGCGCCGTTGTCCGGCAGGAACACGCACCTGCGGGCACCAAGTGCTCCAGCTCTGCACTCGGGGGACCCGGAGGCCCCCCTGCCCACTGCCAGCGTGCCAGCACCCCCAAGGTGCCTTTTTCCACATGGACCCTCCAGCTGAGCCCTCAAAGCACCCATGTCTCAGCGCCCCTTGAATGTGAACCCCCAGATGCCTCCAAAGTAAGCCGAAGATAACCTCAGTGTGTGTGAGCCCAGAGGCATCCCTAGAACTTGTGCCACATAAAGACCCCTGGAGAGAGTGCTCGAGACCCCTAAGGAGACCAGTGTTCAGGGGATGATTCTGGAGATCTCCACGGCCACCCCCCTCCCTGTGAGCCCCAGGAACACCCTGAAGGCTCCCTGCCTTAGATCTTAATTTAACCCAGAGTAACTCCCAGAGTATGAGCCTTCGACACCTCCAGAACTCAGCTCCAGAGACTCTCCCCCAGAAGTCTTCAGAGGCGGGGAGCCCAGGGACCTTTGTCAGTACCCATGACACCCCAAATATGAGCCCAAGGTGACTACAGATGGCCTAGAGCAAGACCCCTAGAGCCTGCTCCCACATAAACAGCCATGGCACGTGTCCCCAAGACCCCCTCACAGGGATTCCCAGGGAAGGGACCCCATAGAGAACTGCACAGTCATGCCTCTGGGTGACAGCCTGAGACTTCAGTGGTGTTCCCAGAGCTTGTGCCCCAGAAACACCCCAAGGTGTGAGCCCCCAGAATCCTCCGTGGTCATTCTGAGTGAGGTGTGAGCCCAAGAGCCTTCCAGAGAGACTCAAAGGGGTGGCACCTGAGACTTTCAGCACAACCAAGATCCGACTACAGACCTTTCCAAACACCCTGAGTGAAGCTCTAGCTCCCACGGTTAGTCCCAGGATACAAGCCCCAGAGCCCACCATAGAAACCCCCCTGAGTGTAGGCCCCAAAGCCCCAAATATACCCTAAGGGTGACCTCAGAATCCAGAGAGGTTCCCTACACAGACCCCTGGACATCCCATGTATGCACCCAAGACAGCCTGTTGCGGGGGGTGACCTTTGGGATGCCTGACCATGATATAAGCCCCTCTTCCTCTCCACCGCAGGGGTGGGGGCTTTGCTGCACCCTCCCATGGGGGAAATGCCCACCCCTCCAATCTGGTCTCCTTCCCTGGGGACCCTGGTCACTCACTCAAACCGGATAGCTGCCTCAGCCAAGAATTTCTTGTCAAAGAGCCAGCGGAAGAAGAGGTCCAGGCTGGGGAGGGGAGGAGAGGAGATAGAGGTGCTGGGGGCTGGAGTAGCCAGAACACCAGAGGGGAGAGAGTCCCATCCACGAGCTCTGAGGACGCGCCCCAGGCCTGGAGCCCCTGGCTGCTCCCCCTCTTGCCGTCCCCCACCCCAGCTCCCACCCCTCCCTCCGAAACCCACCTGCTCAGTCCCAGCGAGGGCAGGAGCAGCACCATGAAGAGGAGGAAGGTGTAGCACTTGTGCATGGTGGTCCTGTTCTCACCGGAGCTGGTGTGGGGGCACGGGGTGGGGCAGAGGTCAGGCAAGCCAGCCCCGTGCCTGCTCCCCCAAGCTCCTGCAGTCCCAGGAAGGTCCACTGGGAAGGAGGGGGCCTTCCCAAGGTGAGGATCCCAGTCACCATCCCTCCCCTGCCAGCCCTGGGACTGCCCAGGGCGTGGGGGGTCTGAAGGTGGAGGGCGTGCACCTAGGAGTGTCACTGTGTGGGTATAGGGGGTGTCTCACCGTGTCCAGTGGGCTTCAAAGAAGGCAGAGTAGTAGACGATGGTGGGGAGCAGGGCTGAGAAGCACCACAGCAGCAGGGTGGGGAAGAACTGGGTGATGATGGGGTTCTGCAGAGGGCAGTGGGGAGGATGGGTCAGGTAGGGGCGGTCTAGTGGGCCCAGCTGGCGTGGCTTACCTGCCCCCCTCCTCCACTGAGCCCTGGGCACCCCCCCAGCTCCCAGGGCCTCACTGGAAGTCCAGAACATTGGGACTTCCCTGGTGGGAAGTCCCACCATGCCTTGCAGTGCAGGGGTAGCAAGTTCAATCCCTGACTGGCGAACTAAGATCCCACATGCCTCAGAGGAACCAAAAGCCTGCATGCTCTGGAGAGCAAGGGCCACAACTAGAGAGTCCACATCCCGCAGCTACTGAGTCTCCTGCAGCACAACTCAAGAATCTGCGCACCGTAACGAAAGACCCGCGTGACGCAGTGAAGCTCCAGCATGCCTCAGCTAAGACCCGACGCAGCCAAATGAATAAATAAGCCCAGCACCTCTGGGGCAGGGCCACTGTACAATCCCTGCGTGAACTGTGTTAGTAGTTAGCATTTCTGAACACCTACTATGTGCCAAGCACTGATGATGGTCTTTTTTTTGATCATGTACTTTTCGTGTATTAATTCTTACAATAATGGTATTACCCCATTTTAAAAATGAGTAAATGGAGGCAAAATGAGATTCAATAAATGAGACAGTAAGAAGTATGGGTGGGGGGTGGATTTGAACCCAGGCAGCCTGGGTCTTATCTAGTATGCTCTTATCACCCAGTGATTTTCAAAGTGCCTTCTCATGAACTTTGAGGTTCCCAGGAGGCTTGGAGGCGGAGTGAGGACAGAGTAGCAGAAGCTCCCCCCTACCACCACCACTGCCATCTGAGCGACCTTGCTTTTCCACACTGAGTTTCATGTAAGATTTCTTTGGATAAAAGGCATCAGAATCCAAGTTTGGAGGCCAAGGATCTGGTCTGGCCCTTCACGCTTTGGCTGGAAAGATTGAGCGGAGAAGGACTTGGTTTGAGGTCACATGATTAATTAGGGACGGACCCAGGCTCTCTCTTCCTGGGGAGCCTCTCTAGGTGAGTGTGAACCGAGGGAGGCCTCTCCTGGTGAAAGGAGGCAGAGAGCCTGAGGACAGAGCACAGAGGGGTCTGCAGCCCACTGTCATGTGGGACCTTCTTAGCGGGGCTGGGCTGGAAAAGCAGGACAAGAGCTCGACTGGGCAGGAGGAAGACTGGTTCCACGCCCCTCACGGGCCCTTGGCCGGGGGGATCGGGGGCCTGGGGTCTGTGTCTTGGTGCACAGTGTTGGGGGCTGGGGTGTGGGCCTTACGTTGAGGTACTCCACAGGCTTGGTGACGTTGAACTTGTCCATGGTGGTGATGATGATGGCCGGGGTGGTGAGGAAGAAGAGCAGGATGAAGAGGACGACATTGATGACCAGGCAGCGGAGCCACCAGATGAAGCCGCGGATGGAGAGGTGCTCCCTGGGAGGGCAGAGGCGTCACTCTGGGGCTGGACACCTGACCGGACCCCAGAGATACCTAGGACCTCCGTCTCCTCCCAGCCCCACTGCGGCCCCTACTGGCCCCACAGAACCACCCCAGCGCCATCCCCCTCTGCTCACCAGTAGATGTTCTGGGGGTCGGGGGCGTAGGACACGGTCCAGTTGGAGATGTGTAGGGACTCGCTGCAGGACGAGGAGCGGGGCTCCCCGCGGCAGGTGCAGCCCTGGCACTTACACACGTTGAAGTCCTTCAGGATGCTGGGGGAGGGGGGCACGGTTACCGGGGACCCAGAGCCCCAGCCGGCCCCTCGGGGCTGGGGCGGGTGGGCAGGGCTCACATGGCCGTGATGGTCTCGTTGTGGAAGGTGACGAAGGCCATGCCGAGGGGCTTCTCGTTCACTTTCTCCTTCTCCCGCTTGTAATCCTCCTTCAGCTTCTGCTCCAGCTTCGTGTAGTACTCGATGGCCTCCACCTGCCAGGACGGACGGGTGAGGTGGGGCCTTGGTCAAGCCACCAGTCCCCTCCCTTCACCCAGAGGCCCCGCCCAGAGCCGACTGCAGCCTGGGCATGGCCTTAAGCTCTCCGTCACTCGCTTCTCCTCACAAGCACCCTGAGAGGTGGGTACAAGCGGCCCTGTGTTACAGATGAGGAAACTGAGGCACGGAGCGGTCCAGAAACTTGCCGAAAGCCACAGAGCTAGTAAATTCAGCAAGTTGGCCTCTTGGCTGACCTCTTCTGATTTGGGTTTTGAAAACTTGGTTGCTGTACGTATAGGGAACAGACCCAACAGCGGGACTAGGACGTCCAGGATGTAGGAACAGATGGGAGGGGTGCCCCTGCCGGTGGTCCTCACCCCAGCTCTGCTTCCTCTGGGACCTCTCGACCTTGGGGTATTTATGTGCAAGGCCTGCTTGTGTGTTTGGGTGTTCCTGAGATTGTGGGACGGGCCTAACTGGGAGATGCATCCGTCTCCGCTGTGACCTGCCTCCCCAGGACCTCCCACTCACCCTGGCCGGGGGGCCCTGAGACCTAAGCTGAGCCCAGGACGCCTCGTACCTGCTCGCAGCCGCGCACCACGCAGCAGCACAGATGACCACAGGGCTTGGGGTTGATCATGGTGGGGACATTGTCCTTGCTCTGGAGGTTTGTGAAGTAGAGTTTTCCCCGCTCGGCCTTCTTTCTGTGGGACCCAGGCGCCCGGTCACCCACCGCCCAGCTCGGTCTGCTGGAGGATGGGTAGGTGGCCCAGCTCGGGGTCATGCAGTCCACTCCCCGAGGACAAGAGCCACTGTGCTCTTGGGTTTGCTTAGGGTGCATGGTTCAGACATGTCCCCAGTCCAGGGTCTCCCCACCATCCCCTGAGGGCCAGAAGTTCTTCCCATAGCCTAAATTTCTCACACTGTAGTAGAGAAAGGGTACATCCTCAAATGGAGTTGGGGGGGGGACAGTGGAACCCCTTCCTCTAACCTCCAGGATTTGCTCTTTCCAGAGCTGAACTGACAAGCGCTCCAGGGGTAAATTAAAATCAGATGCCCTGGGAAACAGCTGGAAGGGGAGCCAGACTCCTGAGTGGCAGCCAAGATGCCCCCCACAGTGGGCAGGGGGCCCTCCAATGTTGCCCTCCCACCCCCAGCCCCACTACCTCTCTGCATCGAGGAACATCAGACGAGCCACGTTGTAACACGGGCGGGCTTCCAGAACCGTGCAGTTGGGGTAGGCCTCCCTGAAACATAGTCCAGCATCACCCTCGGCAGGGACCCCGCCCCCTGCTTGTCCCCAACTTTCCTCCATGACCCCATCACCTTCAAGACACACAGCCCCAGTTCAAGCCCCCTCTTTCTGAGTCTGCAAAGACGACAGCTCCCAAGAATAAAATTTTGGAATTGCTCCTCCTGTTCATCCGCGTCGGGGGAGTGTGCACAGCTAAGCCTGGGCACGGACGCAGATGAGAGCGCGTACTCACAGGGAGCTGGGGACACCACAGCTGTGGTCTGCTGCTTGTCTGGGGCTGGGGACGTTACGTGGACAGAAACTGCCTTTAGTCTTGGGTGTCCTCTTAACCCTGTTCCCAGGAGACCTGGTGACAGTTCAAGCCTTAGCCTTGACCATCAGCTGATCCTAACCAACCCACAGCCCCGGGCTACAGAATGGTCTCTGGTGCAAAAATGACCAGAGGTTGATCCTGAAACCTGACCTGAGATTGACCTCTTAACACTGACCAGAGACTGCTCCTTTATCCTGACCCAACTGACGCATAACCCAGACCCAAGACTGACCCTCTAACCATGAGCCCAGGTTGACTCCACCTTGACTTGAGACTGACCAGACTCTCAGTAGCTGGTACCCAGTAGGGCTTGAGGGAGGCTTACAGCCTGCGTGGAGGAACACTTCCGTTTTCATCCTGATCACACACTGCTCCTTGATCCTAATCCCTAATCTAGATAGAGGTCCTGCCTTTTTTTGGTTTGTTTAATATTTAAAGAAGGAAATACCAAGTGTTAAAGATGTGGAGACATGATTCTAATGTAACAAGATGGATCTCACAAACCCATGAGAATTTGGGAACTTAAATCTGGGATGGTGTCCTTGAAAGGCACTTCCTAGGAGGCTCTGGACTCTTCCCCTGACACTGGATATAGGATTAGAATAGTGGGTGCATGCTCAGTTGTGTCCGACACATTGCGACCCCATGGACTACAGTGTGTCAAGCTGCTCTGTCCATGGGATTTCCCAGCGAGAATACTGGAGTGAGCTGCCGTTCCCTTCTCCAGGGGAATCTTCCCCACCCAGGTATCGAACCCAAGTCTCTTGCATCTCCTGCACTGGCAGGCAGATTCTTTACCACTGCGCCACCTGGGAAGCCCCCTGATACTGCTGTTGCTCAAACCATTTTAGGTTCATCTTTGGAAGGGCTGTCAGCCCTGTGGCAGGCTAAGTCCTCATTTTCACCCAGCTAATCTCTAATCCCCTAATCCCTACCACGCAGGTTCCTTGATTTTGCACACAGGTTATCCCCTGATTCTTCTGGGATAGTCCTCCAATCCAGATAGACCCCAGGCCTGGAACCCAGACCCTGGCGGATACTGACAACTAGCAGGGCCTCCACAAGGATGAGGGCTGCCTCCTGCTCAGCACCATATACCCAGGTGCTGGGTCAACAGCCTTCACATAGTAGGTGCTCAATAAATACCCACTGTGCTGTGCTGAGTGGATGAGTCAATGAAATAATGCTCATCATGACACTAAAAACTCCAGTGAGGACTGCAGTCTCCCCAAACCCCCTGGTTATAGGCTGATCGCTAATTTTTTTACATTATTTTCATTTTTAATTTTTACATTATTTTTATTTATTTATTTGGCTGCATCGAGTCTTTGTTGCAGTGTAGTGTGAGGGCTCTCCAATTACGGTGCATGGGCTCAGTTGCCCCATAGCGTGTGGAACCTTAATTCCCCAGTGAGGGACTGAAGCTCCATCCCCTGAACTGGAAGGCAGATTCTTAACCTCTGGACCACCAGGGAGTCCCCCTGACTGTTAGTTTTACTTTATTTTTTAAAATAAATTTATTTATTTTAATGGGAGGATAATTAACTTTACAATATTGGGATGGTTTTGGCCAATCGGGCTGTTTCCTAAAGAATACAACAGACTGACCCCTGAAACAGGAATCTTGGACTGTGAGTTCCTCATGGACATGACTCAAGTCTGACTCTTCTTTGTCTCCCTGGGACAAACCACATAGTAAGTTTACGACAAACGTGTGCTGGATCCATGGATGCTCGACTCACAGGGTTCATTCCCTCAGTGCAGAGGGCTCTGCTTCAAGGCTACCCTGTCAGAGCCCTCGGTGCCCACCCCATCAGAGCCCCGGTGCCACCCCATCAGAAACAGCAACCCTCCATGACCCCGCCCTCTGTCCCTCTCCCTCCATGACCCTGCCCTCTGCCCCTCTCCCTCCATGACCCCCTCCTCTGCCCTCTCCCTCCATGACCCCTCCCTCTGCCCTCTCCCTCCATGACCCCGCCCTCTGCCCTCTCCCTCCATGACCCCTCCTTCTGCCCTCTCCCTCCATGACCCCTCCCTCTGCCCTCTCCCTCCATGACCCCGCCCTCTGCCCTCTCCCTCCATGACCCCTCCCTCTGCCCTCTCCCTCCATGACCCCGCCCTCTGTCCCTCTCCCTCCATGACCCCGCCCTCTGCCCCTCTCCCTCCATGACCCCGCCCTCCGCCCCTCTCCCTGCTCTGGTTTTCTTCTAAGCACCCACCCGGGCCTGCCAAGGTCATTTCTTTGCCATCTGGTTCTCCCTGTTAGAATATAGGCAGATGTGGGCAGGCTTCCTGCCATACCCCCAGGTTCCTGCTCCAGTGTGACACAAGATGCTCAAAAGAGACCTCTTATTGGGACTTCCCTGGTGGTCCAGTGGCTAAGACTCTGCGCTCCCAACGCGTGGAGCCCAGGTTTAATCCCTGGTCAGGGAACTAGATTCCACATACCACAACCAAGACCCCGTGCAACCGAATAAATACATAAATAAAAGAAAGGGTCAATTAAAAAAAAAGATACTTGTATAGACAAGTTACTAAAGGACTTGTCTATACAAGTTGACAGCTGACTCCATTTGGATGGTAACATTAAGATGTCACTTAATTCTCAGCACACGCTGTCCTTAATTTTGACCCAGGCTGCCCCCTAATGCTGAGTATAGCCTGAACTCCAGATGGGACCCCAAATTGTTCTCTCATACTGACCAATGATTGATGAGCTAATTATAGCTGTTGTTCTGTGGGAGGGCAGGACCTGTTTCTAATTGATTTATGTCTGGCACACAGAAGGTGACCAATAAATGCACGTTGAATAAAAAAGGGGATTCATTTGAAAACCCTGGTCACAAACCAGTCATTCTGTAACACAGGGGTCTGGGATCCGACTCCAATCCCATCCTGATCCAGGACAACAACTGACTGCTCATCCACGTCAACCGACCTCACTAAATCCTGATCCTCACCAGAGACCGAGCCCTGATCCAGACCACCAATGGCCCTAGTCAGGACCACCGGCCAACTCCTAATACTGTCCCCAGACCAATCTCTAAGCAGACCCTGGACTGGCCTCTAAAGCTGGCCGCCTCACTGTGTAGCCCTGAGAACTCAATGGTCTTGCACTCATTTCTGTAGTCCCCAGGCCACCACATGGACCTCAGCAGCACCTGAGAACAACTGCTGAGTGGACAGATGGACAGATGCTGTATACAGACTGTTCTGGCCACTGGCGGTGGATTTCCTTCACTTTACTAAGACAGACTTCTGGCTGAAAAGCACCTTAGAGAACATGCAGCCCAGCTCTCCTGGGCTCCCTGAGGATACACTGAAAACTGAGACCCTTCTCCCTGCCAGTCCGCGTGCACAGTCTCCAGAACACCACGCACAATTCTGAGAAGGCCACATCCTCAAGGGCCCGTGGACCTGGGGTCGACAAACCATGACCCAGTTCAAGCCAGGAAGAGGAAAGGCCCAGGGACTCACTTTTCAAGTATTTTTCCAGCTCTTTGAGGGACCTGAAGTCCAGCCCAACTGCTAGACCACCTTGGAGTCAGAGAATTCTTCCTTAGCATAACCCCTTACCCTGTACCACAGCCCCTGAGCCCCCCCGGAGAGAGAGGGGCCTCCAACGATGCTCTTGGAGCTGAAAGAAGGCAAAGAAGGGTCCATGGGTCCTGGGGTTGGGGACGGGGGGAGGAGCTACTCACTCAAAATGCTTCTTGATCTTCTCTGACTCTGCATATTTGGAGATTCCGTTGATGAAGAGCGTCCGCTTCACCTGGGGAGTGAAGGGGGCCAGTTTGTCTTCCTGAGGCTTGACTCTCAGAGAGGGGGTGGGGAATGGGGGAGCAGAGAGGGGCAGGTGGGTGGGAGCAGACCTCGGGATAAGCCAGGGGTGGTGTTTCTAATAGAAATCAGACAGTGAGCAGAGTGAAAGCCCCCTGGCCTCTTGCCCTCTGAGGGCTTATGGGGGCACGGAGTGGGTGCTACTTGCAAATCCTCAGACCCTGAGGCCCCAGCATGGTGGGTGGCATGGAGTGGGTGTTCAGTGCTGGTTTGCGGAATAAATATAGGAGAAGAGGGGCAATCACTCCACAGCCATTTCCTGCCCCAGGGCCTTCCATGCACGGCCTCACCTCATCCCCCACCCACTTTAGGAGAGGGACCGTTCTCACCTCCTACAGAGGAGGGGACTGAGCCTGAGGGAGGTGACTTAACCGGCAGGATGGGGGCTCCTGAGCCAGGAATCAAAAGCAGCTGGCCTCACCTGGGGGCTGACCACACCTTAGGACTCAGCAGGAGAGTCCCTGGAGGGTGGGCTGGGGGGCGGGCCTGGCTCTGCTGCACTCACCAGGTCGTCCTCCTTGTAGCGCATTTTCGAGGTGTGTCTGCGCATGCTGTAGACGGTGAGCAGTAGGTACAGGAAGGCGAAGGAGGTGTGCAGCCACAGCAGGTTGTTCCTGGTGGGACAGAGCGGTGAGTGGGGCCACCAGGGCTGGGAACACTCGCAAACACCCCCAAACCTGCCAGTGTTCATGAAACCCTGGTGGACTTCCCTGGTGGTCCAGTGGTGAAGAATCCGCCTGTCAGTGCAGGGGACACAGTTCGATCCCCGCTCTGGGGAGATTTCACAGGCTGTGGGCGCTGCAGGGCAATTGAGCCCATGCGCCACACCTACTGAGCCCACATTGTAGAGCCCATGCTCCGCAACAAGAGAAGCCAGCGCAGCACAACTGGAGTAGCCCTTGCTCGCCACTAGAGAAAGCCCGCACACAGCGGTGAACACCCAGCACAGTCAAAAATGAATAAGTATTAAAAACAACCACCCTGGTACAGCGCCCCTTTAGAGACTCGGGTCTTCTGACACCCTCCCAAGGCAGGCCCCACACCCCACATCCTGACCCCAAGACTGTCCCATTCCAACCACACTGTCCCCAGAGGTCACCTCTTCACGCCCTCCCTGCTGGGTGCACTGCCCTCTAGCCACCACCAGCCAGCCCTCCATGGGGTCCTCTCCTTCTGGCTCCAACCCAAGCCCTCAAGGCCCCACCGTCATCTCTGCAGCCTCAGTACCTCTTCCCCAAACACCCCCCTTTTTCCTCCGCTCCCCATTCCCGCCCAGACTCTGCCCACAGACCCAGGCCTTGCTTGACCAGCTTCCCACTCTTACCCTGATTTCAAGTTGGCGATGGTGGTTCTCCCGAAGCTGTAGGCATTGTTCTCTGGGGGGTGGGACGAGGGAGAGGATGACGGAGGGGTCAGGGCATGTCCCCTTATGTCCCCTCCTCTTCCCACCACACCGGTCCTGGCCCTTACTGACCCAGCAGGTCCCCTGAAAAGTTGACGGGCAGCACGATGCCTACAGAGAGGACACCCACGGCCACCAGCAGCCCGATGATGTGCCGCTGGAAGGACAGGTAGTGCACGGCGTCGCCTCCACATTTATCCCGGATCTCGTCATCCCTGCGGGCACCGGGGACAGGCGGATGCGGTGAGGACCAGTGCACCGGAGGGGCCACGGCTCATCTGCCCTGGCCCACCCCAGCCCATGTCCACCCTAGCCCTGGCTGATCTGGCAGCAGGATGGGGTTGAAAGAGGGGAGGTGGGGCTCTGGGTCCCCCATGTCCTGGGAGGGGAGGGAGGAGGAAGTGAGAGGGAAGGGGAGGGAGAAAAGGGAAGGATGCAGGGAGAAGGGGAGGGAAAGAGAAAAGAGAGGAGGAGGAGAGGGATATGGGGAGAGAGACAGAGAGAGAGAAGAAAAAGAAGGCAGACTGCAGAGAGGAAGAGCAGCAAGGGATGGGGAGAAATG
Organism: Bos taurus; assembly: GCF_002263795.3. Classification (NCBI taxonomy): domain Eukaryota; kingdom Metazoa; phylum Chordata; class Mammalia; order Artiodactyla; family Bovidae; genus Bos; species Bos taurus. The sequence goes on along the minus strand of NC_037350.1, from coordinate 17,668,421 downwards.
GAGGTGAGAGAACAACCCGAGAAGGGCGGACAAGGATGGTGGCAGGAGGAGACAGAAGCGGGAGGGCAGAGGGAGGTCTGGGAAGCAGTGGTGCTCCCCCTTAGACTTGGGGAGCCCTGGGGCCCACGGGCCAGGACGGTGGTGGTGCTGACCTGTCCCGGCTTCCTGCCTCTCTCAAGGCTCACTGCCTGCCTGCCGCACTCTGGCTCCATCTCCTGACTTCTGCCTGCTGGATAATGGCTCCTGCCTGCAGCTGGCTGGCTGCCTCCAGCCTGCCTGTTGCCCCTACCCGCTGGCTGCACATGGCTCTGAGGTGGCAGCGCCAGCGCCTGCTTGCACAGGGCGGCAGGGGCGAGGAGAGCTGAGGGCAGAGCAGGCCTCCCAGGCGGGGGTTGGGGAGCACAGGAGACTGTTCGGGGGTCAAGTGAGACCAGCTCAGAGGAACAGCAGGGGCCTGGGCCCCCGGAGCAGGGAGGTGGGTGCTGGCTTGGCTAGGAGCACTAAGGCCCTCAGAGATGCCGGCCTCTGGACTTGGTAGGGAGACGACAGGTCTGCTGTTTCTCTTTTTCTTTAGAGCTTGAAGATCGTTCACTTACTTTATCCTGAAGATGGCTGTCAGCCAGGAACAGAAACCCTGTGGGGGCAGAGGACTGTCAGCTGGTGCCCCCATCCCACCACCCTCTGCCCCCCCGAGCCTCCCTTCCCCTCTAGCCTCCCTTCCACCCGACCCCAACCTCATGACCACCTCCAGGCCGTGGCTCACCTTGTCACAGCTCCCACAGCCCCCAGGGAAACCAGCTTGTCCCAGAGAGGGGCGATGGGGGTGCCCGCCCTCAGGGAGCAAGAAAGACCAAGGCCACAGGGGGTCACCTGTGGACTCCTGGGCTCAGAGTGCAGGTCCCCGCAAACACCCGAGGGCAGCGGAACCAGAGAAAAAGTCCTGCAGTTGTGTGGGCCAGGGTGGGGATCGGTGGGGTCCGGGGTCCGGGGAAGGGACCTCAGACCTGCAGCTTCTGCAATGTGGAGAGTCTGCAACGTGGCTGCCAAGAGCAGAGGAGTGGGCCATGCTGCCCAAGGTCCTGCCACCTACCTTCTGTGTGCTCAGTCATGTCTGACTCTCTCTGACCCCATGTACTCTCTGTCTATGGAATTTTCCCGGCAAGGATACTGGAGCGGGTTGCCATTTCCTTCTCCAGAGGATCTTCCCGACCCAGGGATCAAACCTGAATCCTTTGTGAATCCTGCATTGGCAGGCAGGTTCTGTACCCCTAGCAGCACCTGGGAAGCCCCAAGAACACCCCAGAGGGACCATCCCAGGGTCACTGTGAGCGGTGATCTCCTGCTCTCAAGCCCCCAGGCTTGTCTTCAGACAGAGACCCCACTCAGGGCAGGGTGGGGCTATGTGGGGAAGGGCTGGGCAGAGAGACCCTGACCCAACTTCCTACTGGGAGACTTCCAGGCATAACATGGGATGGGGGAGAGAGGTGCCCTCCAGCCAAGATACAGGACCGTAAGTCTGGGGACCATCTGGACAGCTCTGGCTGGGAGGGGTGACACCTCTGCTTTGTCACTTACCAGTATGAGTCCAACTCAGGAAGCTGACAGGCTTCTTCTGCTACGGGGGCTGCAGGAGCTGCTGCTCCCAAGGCCCCCAGCCTAAGCTGGACTGAGCAGGGCCACCCTACAGCCTGAGGATTAGAGTTCTGACCAGGGTGAGAGTTCTCACCCTGGCAGAATGACAGGTGGCCAGACAGGTAATGCCAGAGTGTTGGGTCTGATCTAAAGGGGCCTGGGGTCTGCTATGCCTCCCCAGGTACATGCCTTGTCTACAGGGGCCCCGCCCCTCAGCTCCAATCTACAAGCAGGTCAGCTGGCCCCAGATTGCCAGGGGCCACCAGCCTGCAACCTCTGAGCAGCACAATGGATTCTGCATGTTTTGCTAAGCAGGCCTGGAAGGCTCATGATTACTTCCAGGAAAATGTCTAAGGAAAAAGAGGTCCTTAGGATTGCTCACTGGAGAGGGGCACATAACTCTACTGCGGAAAATGACATTTATAAACCACAATGTTTAACCTGTGCTGGTTTGGAGGCTGCCATGGAAGACAGAGCCCAGAGTTCTGGGTCTGGGTGCTGTGGCTCTCAGACGAGCATCACCCTTGCTGGGCAGAAGGCCCCACTGCGTAGACCCCTGACCCCATATCACCTGAAGCCAAGGCTGCTGAACCCATGCCCCGGAGGAGCGGGTGCTGAGAAGCTGGGGGGAGGACACTCACATTGTCCCTTTGGTCAAAGTCGACGGAGCTGGAGACAGACGTGAGACGCTCATACCGGTCGTGACTGTCCCCGTGCATAGCTGAGGCCACACTGGGGGTGGGGAGACGAGAGATCAGAGAGTGGGTAAGTCTGAGTCCCTGGGGAGCCGGGTGGAGTGGGTGGCGTCCCACTCCAGAGCTCCAGACAAGGCACAGAAAGCACAGAGGCAGAAGCGCGCAAGAGTGACTGCCCTCTCCCTGCCTCCCTTGAACCCACACCTTCCCCTCAGGGGCCCTGGGGGGCACTGATGCTGGGGGAAGGATGGGAGGGTGAGTCTTCATCAGCACCCCATGACTGTTGAAGGAAGTCAGCGGGGCCCTGCAGTTCCGGAGCTGACCAGTGGGGGCTGGGGGAGCAGAGCCCACGCTGGGCACAGGGCAATGGTGAGGGGCGTGTGGTGATGGGGAAGGACACGCTGGACCAAGAGAGCCCCAGAAGGGCCAGGGGCTGGGGGGCTGGGAAGTGTCCCCCACCCTCCTCTTCCCTGACCCCAGCAGCTGCCGCAACTCCAATGCCAGGCCTATAGACAGAGATGGTGATGGACACAGAGGGCTGCGCTCAGAGCTTCTCTGGCCGCCCCCCTCCCAGGCCTCCAGAGCAGGTGAGCGGGGAACCCTGTAATAGGAAGAACTAGCTGTTAGGGGTGAGAAGCCACTGGAGACGCCCAGTCTTGTCTCTGCAACCAACAGGGTTACTGTCCTGTGGGTTCCCAAGGAAGATGGCTCCTCCACCCCAGCCAACTTGGGTGGCAGATGCCCGCACGCGCGGGGCGCACAGGGAGCCGGAGGGAGAGATGGGGGAGTATGGCAGAGACAAGCTGGGGAGCCCCCTGCTCTGCGAAGCACACCACCTGCGTTAATCCGAACACGAGCCTGCAGAGGAGAAAACGGAAAAGAGACACCGGCAATGTGGTAGGAAGAAAAGCATGAAAGAGAAGAAAAAGGAAAGCTGGTTTAGTGGGGGCGAGGGGGCTGCTGCCCCACATACTATTCCTGTTCCACTCGGTCTCTCTCCTGCCGCCGGCGCCTGGGGACAGAGAACAGACAGGGTTAGCGGGGGCTGGGATGGGTCTCCAGGGGCTGGCAAGGGACCAAGGCCCAGCTGTGGGCCCCTGTGCCCCATGCCCGCTCTGGGACCGGTCCCTCTTCATCCCCCGCCCCCACCGCCCCCACCAAAGAGGATGAGAGTGGGCTGACTCTCCTTCTATCCCTGAGGAGCGTGGACAAGGTGTATGTGCATGTGTGTGTGTGGGCGTGCAAGTGTGCACACCAGCCTGTGTGTAAGGGTAGGGGAGGGTCCCAGAGCCTTACCTGTCTGCATCTGTCACCAAGGCCAGCCGCCCGTAGTCCCAGGCCACCTTCCGGAGGATGGAGAACAAGAACAGCAGTGCCTGAGGAAGGAGGGGGTGGTTGGCAGGATGGGAGGCCATTCACCCCCTGGACTGGCTAGGAGGGCAGGGTAGAGGGGCAGGATTTTTGTCTGAGAAAAGGATAACTCTGGGTGGGATGAAGGTCCAAGGCTGAACTTGGGCTGGGTGATGGGGATTCCCACCTGCAGTCACACGTGGGGAGTCAGGGGGAGTGGTTAGAGTGGTGGGTGTGGGCCAGCTGTGATACAGGGTGTGGTGCCAAGGGTGGAGGGGGGCATGTGGGCACTCACAAGGAAGCACATGAAGTCCAGAGCCAGCACGGTGGGGACGCCCCCGAACGGCAGGCCCTGCAGGACGGTGCTGCGGATGCGGGCGCTGTAGCAGTAGTCCTTGGGGCTGCTGCTGTTGAGGGCCATGGTGCCCAGTGTGGCCAGCAGGAAGGGCAGCATGGCTGCTACTGCCGCATGGTCCTCCTGGGCAGGGGCGGAGCGGTCAGCCAGACCTGGCCCTTGCCCCCTTCACGGGCCTGCTTGAGGCTTCGGCAGGGTCGTCGTGGGGAGGGGACAGCGAGGACAGATCACCGGGCTGCCTGGGTGGGTGGAAGCTCTGGCCTCTGGAGATAAGGGCCCAGGAAGGGAGGGTTGAGTCACACAGACTTACTTTGCCTGGCTCTTGGGCTCTGGGTCTGGGGAACTCAGCCTGGGTCCGGACTGGGGCGACCGGTTTTTCTAAGCTGGAAGATGCTCTGAGTCTCTAGCAATTCACCTCCCACCACCTCCATATACACACATACACCCTTTCTCTCCAAACACAAACTGGCTCTCTCTGTCTCTGTATCTCTGTCTGTCTCAGGCAGGGGGCAGAGCTGAATCTGAGGGAAGATGGGGAGGGGTCTTAGGTCTGAAGATCCAAGACTAAGTGGAAGGGTCTCTAGGCCAGGGGAAGATGGGTCAGGAGCCAGTTACCTGACCCTGACTGTCTCTTCCTACCCCTGTTAGAACAATGGCATGGTTTCATCTGCTCAGTTTTCAACTCAGTTGACCACCTTCCCAGTATAGCTGGCTTCACAGTGAGATGTTCAACTTTAAAGTTGGCCATCTGTCCTCAGAGTAGGGGTCTGAGGATGGGGTCGGTGGGAAGTCCGTTAAAAAGCAGGACTTCTGCATTTGTGCCACCTGTCTCACTCAGCCCAGCCACACCTGTTTACCCTCCTTTTTCCTGGGCCACGGCAGGAGCTACACCTTTCTCTCCTCTGGTTTCCTCATCTCTTTCCAATTTCCTTTTCATCTGAGTTGTAAGGACTACAATTCCCAGCGTGCCCTGCTCCTGCCCCCAGAGCAGGGCAGGCTGGGAATGCCGTGCCCTGCAGCGAGCTTTTCCATTGATTGGCAAAGGAAGGAAGAATGAGCCTGGGGGCCTCTTAACCAGCCCAAGCTCCCTGTAGCCAGGGAAGTGCCTTCTGGCCTGCTTCCCTGACACTGCCAGGCTTTCAAGCCTTCAACGGTCCCAGTGGACGGGTGGGGAGGAGGAGGGAAAGGGCAGCTAGCCCTGATGCCTGGGTTCTGGAAGTGCCTGGGGACCAGCTGGGCAGGGCTCTGGGGAGGCTCTGGGGTGGAGGAGGTGTGTGGGTGCGGTGTTGTGGCCCCACCCCCCGTCCTATAGGAGGGCCCCTGGAGGCCCCTTCTGCTGACAACACTGAAGCTCTGCTTTGTTTGGGGGGGGGGAATCCCCAGGGAAGAAAGGAAACCAGACAAAGAAAGAGAACAACAAACCTAGGAAGGTTGACTGCAGCTCTGGGAGCAAGCAGCCCCCAGCCCCCTGGGTGGCTCAGAGAGCTTCCCCTGCCCACCTGCCAATCTCAGATTTCCCGCTGCCTCTTCCTAACATTTTGACTGCAGGGCAAGAGGCACCAGAGGAGAAGCTGGGGTTGTCTGTGTCTCACTTGGTTCCAGGGAGTCTCTGAAAAGCCTGGGTTAAGAAGGCTAAGGGAATAACTGCCCTGTGTTCTATGCCCTCCCTCTTCCTTTCCAGCCCATGTTGCCTTAAAAAAAAATTAATTCAGTAACTGTAGCAGGTGCCATGTATAGAGTGCCCACTGTTTCAAGAAAACATACATTTTTCATTTAATCATTAACACTTTGGAGTTGGAATGTCATTCCCATTTTAAGATGAAGGCACAGGACTCAGAGAAGTTAAGTAAGTTTCCCAAAGTCACACTGCTCATAAAATAATGGACTTGGGCATCAAACCTAGGTCAACTTCTTTTTTAAAGCCTGAACACTTTTCAGGGCACCTTGATGCTTTTCTGACATGTCTAGAACAGGATGCTGCAGAAGCTTTGTGAATGCTCATTATGTGTTCTCGGGCTAGGGAACACCAGAGCACTGAGAGAATGTGTGTGTTTAGGTGTGTAAACTTGTGTTGATATGTGTATCTGTGTGTGTGGAGGTGGGGAGCTGGGTGACTACATGGCTGTCCTTGGAAATGAAGAGAGTTGTTAGTGTCTAAGTGGAGGTGTGTATGCGGGTGTGTCTGGGAGCCCGGGTATGTACATATAAAAAGCCCCAGGAAAGGTTAAAGGTAGGTATAGGTATCTTAGGGCTGTAATAATTGGGGGGCCTCTATACTAGTCCCCCCACCTCTAACTCCCAACTCAAACACATTTCAGAAATCGGTCCAGCCCACACAGACTCCTTGCCTGTCTGTCTCTGAAATTCCAAGGCTCCACCAGGTCAGAGTGTAATGGGTACAAACCCCTGGAGTTACATGCCCCACCTCCCCCATTCTATCTTCTCCACTCGGAGGAAGGTGGAACATTCTGGGAGCTCCTACATAAGAGAACCCGGAGAGTAGTGAGGGTCAAGGTCTGTGCTTTAGTAACTGAAGTCACCATGTCCATCTGCCACCTCCCTCTTTACAGTCACAAAGACTCCCTCCTCAGTTACACTGCTCTTCCCACCTGCACCCTGAAGTAAGCAGGGCACACTCCCCATCAGCAGGGGAGGAAGCAGGGACCTGGGAGGAGAAGCCACTCATAGGGAGGTCACAGGGCAGGAAAGGGTGGAGCCAGGGCTGATGGCTCAGCTTGCCAGCTTGCCGACTGGGTTACTCCAAGCTCTTAATTGTGGAGGCGGGGTTGCTGGGCTGAATTTCACCCTGGGCAGCTGCTCTCAAAGCCTTCACAGAGAGCAGCTGAGAGAAGGGAAGAGACTGAGGCAGAATATTTGGGGGAGAGAGGGACATTTCATCCACTCTACAGGGTTGTCTGAGTCAGTGGTATCCTAGAATTTCTCTGGTCTGACACTGAGGCTTTAGCTGGAAAGGTGTAGGGAGAGTGATGGAGGGTTTTATTTCTAGCTCACTGAAGGTTATTTTATCATCAAGAAGTGTGTGTATGTGGGGGGTGGGTGGGAAGAAAGCTATAAATTAAAAGTTTTTTTCTTAAAGAGTTACTAGGGAAGATTTAATTTAGGACTTGGGATCATAGGAAGGCAGTGTGGTCTGTTGGGAGGAGATAAAGATGGAGACTAGCTCTGTTACTATGTAACCTGGGCCTCAGTCTTTCACTCTGTAACAAATAGATATTAATATCCTCACTCCATCCCTACTAACTTCTGAGAGATGAGCAAAAATGTATCCACAAGTGAGGATAAAAGTAGTAGGAAAAGAATGCATTTATCAAATACTTATTTAATCCTTATTTTATGCCAGCACTGTTCCAAGTGCTTTACAAATATCATCTCATTTACTCCTCATCACAACCTTAGGAGGACGATGAGGTTCAAAGAAGGTATATCACTTTCCCAATGACACACAGCTAGTCTGTGATAGATCTGGATACGGACTTAGGCAACCTGGCTCAAGTCTATGCTTTTAACTACAGCACTTTGCGGCCTCAGCTAACAGAGGAGTCACTTCCATCAGGAGGCTGGGGGCTGGGGATTGCCAGTTACAGCTCTGGAGAAATGCCACACCCTATTTCTACCTGTTTGCCTTCCCTCTTTCTTCCAGTTCCCTGGGTTTGTGATTTCGGGTTTTGAAGCAGGTAGAGGGGACAGGCAACAGAGCCTGGTGGCTAAGATCATGGGCTCTAGGATGAGATAGATAATGGCTTCTGACCTGAGCACATTACCTCACCACCCTGGGCCTTGGTTCCCTCAACTATAAATGGGGATAATAATTCAGTCACGTGGTTGTTTTGCAAATTACACAAGATGATTTAGGTGAAGCTCTTAGTACAGTTAAAGGCATAAATGGATTCTAAAAAAAATTTAGCAATTGTTATCAATAAAGTGTGGAATGAAAGGGATTGGTTTAGTGGAGAACTGGTACAAATCAAAATAAAACAGTACTTAGTATGCTAGAACTCCTCAGTCTAGATGGGCTTCTTGTCGAGACATAAGGGCTTAGACTGCTTTCAGGACTCAGCCAGTGAGTGACAGGGGAATGTTTCTAAACTCTTCAAACAAACTGATCCATCCCCAGCAGGCTGGCCGGGGTTGGGGGTGGGGGGAGCATGGGAGGGTGGTGATACACCAGGATGGGTCAGAAGTTCAGAGAGGAGAGCTCTTATTGATCAACTACCAGGCAGGGTGCCAGGCTCTTTACCTGTACTATCTAGATTTAATCTTGTAAGGAGGTGGCAGTGAGCATACTTTTTATATTGACACTAAGGTTCAGAGAAGTTAAGTAACTTGTCAAGGTCACACAGCTAAAGAATGGCAGAGCTGGAATTTGAACCCAGGTCTCCAAGACTGTTATAATTGGAGGGAATTTGTAAGATGTCTAAAAGGGGCTTCTTGGCTACTCACCACCTGCCTTCTGCCTTCCCACATCCCTCCCCTCCCAGAGGCCAAGACCCAACCGGCTGAGCCAACAGCAGGTCCCAGCATGTGCCACCTGGGGCATGCCAGGGCCTGGACCCTCTGGTACCCTGCAAGATAATCACGCTGCCAGTACATCCTCATTGGTAGCCCCCAGCTGGCAGGGCCACTCCCCTCCTCACACGCGCCTGGGAGGCAGGACTGGGGGCTCCTCCTCAGGAGGGGCTGGGGATGCAGACCCAGGGAGAGGCTGGAGAGTGGTCTTGGGAAGGAAGTCCTGGTCCTCCCAATTGTGCGGCCCCCAACCCCCTCACCCCCTTCCAGGAAAGTGGAGTGCTGAGCGGCCAGTCTTCCACCCAAGGGACCCAGGCAGGTGGCAGCACAGAGCCCCAAGGGCAGCCGGCCCCTCTGACCTCTCCTCTCCACTTCCCAAGGGTCCTTATCTTTTTGGGGAAGAAGGCGCCAAAGCTTTGGGACTGTCCTCCCTAGGAGGTTAAGGAGGGTTAGGGACAAAGCACGCCCCCTCCCCCCAACAGGGCCTTTGCCCCACTCCGGTTCCGCGAACCAATCCTTTCCCCACCGCACCCTCCAACGCAGGCCCGGGCGGCTCATGAATGAACTGCACTGTGTGAGGCGCAAGGAGAGGACACGCTCCCGGGTCCAGTCGCCTCCCCAGCCCTCCGACCAGTCCCCAGACCGGCCGAGGGCAGCGGCCGGCCTCGCGCCAGCTCTCGCAAACCCTGCCCTTGCCCGAGCCCAAACCCCCTGCCCCGGGCCGGCTTCGGGGGTACTCGGCCCCTGGAGCCGGGGAAAAGATAAAAAGACGCCGAGGACATTGGACTTGGCGACCCATGAATCCAGAACTCGGGGGCGGGGGCGGCAGATTCCCTACCGCGGCGGCGGGCTGATCGGGCGCAGCTGGGACCCTGGAGGGGCGCGGAGGGGACTCGCACCTGGACGGGTCAGGTGGGGAGAGTGGTGCTAGGGGACCGGGGGCGGAGGTCCCACCCCTTGGATCTCTCGAGGGGTGGGGACAGAGGCCAGAGTACCTCTGGACCCCAGGCAGGGGTCGGAGGACTCACACGATAGGCTCCGGATAGTGCCGGGGTTGGGGGCAGCGCGCGGCACCCCTGGGTCCCGCGGGCCCCGGGCACCTCTGGGTCCCGCAGGAGGTTGAAAGGGAGGGGACGCGCAGCTGAGATCGGGGTTTTTCTTTAAGGTGGTGGTGGGATCCTCAAAGAAAAGAGACGGGGCTGGGGAAGGGTCGCGTACTCACCCCCAGGCGCAGACTCGGCTCCTGCTCCGAGCCCCGGGTTGGGGCGGGGCGGGGCTGGGGGAGGGGGAGGGGGAGTCGCTGGGCGGCTGGAGCTCCGGGCTCCTGCGGCGGCCGCGGCAGTGTCTGGGGGAGGGGGAGTGGGAGAAGGGAGGGGGAACTGGAGGAGGGGGCGGGGCCGCGCAGGCCACACCCACACGCCAGGACACGCAAAGCGCGCGCGCACCCTCAGATTGCCTCCCTCCCGGCTGGGTCCGCCGCGCAGGCCCAGAGCGAGAGGCCGCGTGGGGGGGGAGGCGGCGCCCAGCCAGTGGGGCCCGCGGCGGGATATTCCTGGGCGGCGAAGGCGGTATGAAGTGTGTATGGGGGGAAGGGACGTCACGCTCCTGACTTTCTGCTTCCCGTCTTCCTTTCTTCCCGGCTGGAGCCGTGGCGCGCTCCCCCGGGGTGGGTGAGGAAGAGCCGGGTGCGGGGATCGTGGGCCTTCTAGGGGCAGAGGGTCCCGACGGGGAGGGAGGCCTCTGACCCGGACCCTGCTCCCTCCCATTCTTAGAGGACGGCTCCGCTCTCTGGGGCCTCTGAGACCCCGCGTCCCCGGCCCGCTCTCACCTGCTTTTTCTGGGGCTGGGGCGGGCTGCCGCCAGGCTTCACGAGGTGGCCTAGGCCGATCAGTCTGGCACGGCTCCTCCGGTTTGTCTTATTTCTCTCGTTCTCCCTTTCCTTTCCCTACTTGAGTCTTGAGATGACTTTGTGACTCTTTTGCCAGGCGCTTCTCTGGTGTGGAGAGTGAGTCCACCGCTTTCACAGTCATGCCGATGAGTGGCTCCCCTGGCTCCAGGGGGTTCCCTGGTTTCTCATTTCACCCGAGGCTGCATCTGCCAGGGATTAAGACTGGAAAGATGAGAGAGAGAGGGGGATGTGTGTGTGTGTCTGCGCGTGTGCGTAACTCCTGTGTGTTACCTACAAAATAGACGACAAAGGCATACAGAATACCAACTTGTTCGTTTAATTATGGGCTCATGGAAGGCTTTCTTCAAGCTTGAGAACAAGCTTGCGGACAGAAGGGAAATACTGCTTTACGTGGTGGACAGTAAATGAACTTTGCCACCCTAAGGGATTGATGGAATTTATAAAGAGGTTAATAAGACAGCATATGATGGAGTCACTTTGGGTTACTGGGGGAAAGCTGGAAGTTGGCAGATACTTGTGGGGTTGCTGGACAGAAAATGGGCACTGCCTATTTGGTTGTGGTTGGTTAGTGTGTCTTCTCTCTGCTGGGTTTTTCAAGGGCTCATTAGTAGCTTGTGGAAGGCACTGGTAAGGTTTACATGAAGTTCAAACTGAATTCCCATTCCAGCTGTGCCATTGGTTAGTTGGAAATCAATTTAGTGGATCATGGCCATCATTTAAGAAAAGTGAAGTAGAATAGAAAACATCAGTGCATTGTACTTAGGAAGGGTAAATATTGTTTCTGGACACCTGCTTCAAGTATACACATGTGAGTATATTAGGAGGTGTTATACAATGTGTTTCTGTGTGTCACAAAAGTTTGAAGCGCTTTGATTTCCTGTGTTTTCCTGTTTGTGGTCCTGCCTTCATCAGTCTGAGTTTTCAGTCATTTAAAATTGTCTTGTGAGGATGCAGTCAGGACAGCAGGGATATGTAGTAAGGAGGAGGGTAGGTTGGTTTTTTCAGGGAGGCTGTGCTAGAGGAAAATTCACTTTTCACTCATGGAATTATGTACAATGGAAGAAAGAGGATTTTGTTGGAGTAGGAAATGTTACTTAGGAAGGACAGAAAGGGAGATGGGGTTAAGCCATGTTTGGCAGACTGCCTGGTGGGAGGAGTCTTTGTAGGCTTGGATTCTGGGAGCTGTTTTGGGTAGGAGAAAGTAGTTTGGAGAAGGCAATGGCAACCCATTCCAGAACTCTTGCCTGGAAAATCCCATGGACGGAGGAGCCTGGTAGGCTGCAGTCCATGGGGTCGCTAAGAGTCAGACAGGACTGAGTGACTTCACTTTCACTTTTCACCTTCATGCATTGGAGAAGGAAATGGCAACCCATTCCAGGGTTCTTGCCTGGAGAATCCCAGAAACGGGGGAGCCTGGTGGCCTGCCGTCTATGGGGTCGCACAGAGTTGGACACGACTGAAGCAACTTAGCAGCAGCAGCAGCAAGCAGTTTGGATGACAAGGAATCTTCTCTTTGTGTTGTTGTTTTTCCCTTGTGTGGAATTGTCCATTTTACCCTTAGAGCTTCTTGGATGTGTATTTCCTATGGAACTTTTCACATATTGTGTTGATTTTATGGTTGTAGAGCTGGTGCAATCCCTTGCCGAGTAGCACTTGTAATGGGTATCTGGAAAGTGGAAGTGGAGCCCATGTTACCTGGTTTGGGGACCCCTGAGGATCACTAGAAGGTGTTCCTCATGTATTATTATCTTTTTACTAATGCAGTTAGGTATGTTAACATGTGGTGGATTCCCGATCGATTTCTGCCTGTGCCTAGTTAAGGGTCACCACATATTCAGAGGAAACATTTCAGAAAACCCGAAGTGAGAATTGAATTGAGTACACTGTGGAATACATGAAGGGACAACGGCCAAAATGTTTTATTATTGCCCCTGAGTATGAATGGTACAAACCTTCCCTGAAATTCATATTTCAGAAGGGAGCCTGTTGGGCACTGAACATAATTATTTAGACTCTCCGCAGTATTTAGCATCTTACATGATGCAAGAGTCCTTTGAAGCCTGTCTCACCCCACTCTTGTCTTGGTGTTATGACACCTGGACCCACATAAGATGGATTTTCCTATTATTACTGGAATAGTTTTTAAGGCCATGAAGGGGCTTGGGAGGGTCTCAGAAATCAGGTTACAATTGATCTTCCTTTTTAGAAGCTGACAGTTTGTTCTGGGTTGTGGCTCACCCTGGTGCAATTTTACACATGTGTTAACAATGACAACCAGCTGTGTGAGAAGGCTATGATTCAGATCCCAGAAACGTTGCTCTGGGTCAAGTAATATGCCCTCGTAAGAAAGGTGCCGGGGGACTTCCCTGGGGGTCCAGTGGTTGAGACTCTGCCTGCAATGCCTGAGACACTGGTTTCATCCCTGGTCTGGGAACTAGGATCGTGTGTGATGTATAACAACTAATTCCGTGTATGGTAACTATGCGTCCAGATAAATAATTAAAACAAAAAAAGGTGCCAGGTAGCCTATTATTCCCCAATGAAACACAACTCAGAATGGGAAAGTTTCCTTGTCAAAAGCGTAAAAAAAAATCAGCTATGTCATTAGAAAAGAGGGACCACTTTTCCATATCTACCTTTTAAAAAAAACTACTCATTTATTTGGTTGTGCTGGGTCTTGGTTGTTGCACGGGCTTTCTCTAGTTGTGGTAAGCGAGCTTCTCATGGTGGTGGCTTCTCTCGTTACGGAGCACAGGTTCTAGGGCACAAAGGCTTCTGTAGTTGGGGCTCGTGGGCTTAGTAGCTGTGGCTTCCAGGCTCTAGAGCACAGGCTCAGTAGTTGTGGCATGGTTCATGGGCTTAGTTGCTCCAAGGCATGTGGGATCTTCCCAGACCAGGGATGGAACCTGTATCTCCTGCATTGACAGGTGGATTCTTATCCACGGCTCCACCAGCAAAGCCCTTCTGTGTCTACCTTAAGCTGAAACACACTTTTAGGACTGAGTGATCTTTGATACCCATAATGTTGCCCTGAGAATCAGGAAGTGAGGCTGTTCTCACTGGTCAGAATCCAGAGAGGGATTCCCCTGCTTGAAAACAGTCCCTTTTGTGAGTGAAGCTAAAACACTTTGATTTCCATGCCTCCTTGCTCTTCCCAATGACCCTTGCTTGACAGAGTCACTGAGGCCTGGAGAAGTGGATTCCAAGGTCATAGACTTGGCAGGAGAAGAGGGGAGGCAGGGGTGGAGGAGATACCTTTTCTTTGGGCTTTTCATCCCACCCCAACCACCTCCCCCCCAACTTTGCCTGCCCATATGACATCTCCATAAACCTAGCTCCTTGCCACTGGCTTGGTAGAGGTGATTAAGTAGAATTTAACTTTGCCTTGTACAGTTTTTCCCAGTTTGACCATACCAAGAATGTTACAAACTTCTGGAAATACAGGTGTTTGCACACCTGTGAGGTGGGGATGGCAGGGGATCAAAGCTAGAATAGATTAAAACTTACATATTGAAAAACCAACTTGAATAATCAAGAGCTGTCAGATATTTTTAAGAACCATGATTTTAAATACTCCTGTAACAAAGTGGAACAAACAAATACACAAGTTAATAAACACATAAAGGTAAATAAACAGAGACAAGAACCCTGGAAATGTTTTGTTCTTTGTGAGTCAGCTTGAGAACTGGACGGAATCCCCTGGTGGCCCAGGGGTTAGGATGCCAAGCTCTCACTGCTGAGGGCCTGGGCTCAGTCCCTGGTCGGGGAACAGATCCCACAGGCTGTGCAACCTCATGGAAAAGAACATACCCCACACAGTCCAAGGACTCTTTCTCCTCTCTCAAAGCTGCCATGTAATCTTTTAAAATTCAAAACAGTTGTCTTTATTTTCAATAGCTACCTCCTGTACACACAGCACAGCCTAGGACCAACTCTGAAGCTGATTCTGATCCACCTGCAAAGGTGTGAGTGTTCACAGTTGCTACTATCAAGAAGCAAACATCCAGGATTTCCCCAAAAGGAAAAAAAAAATGGAGAGTTGGGGTCCTCATTGGTAGCCATGGTAGAAACAGCACATCGAGCTGTTGAGGGATGTTTGTTTCTTTTTTAAAAAATTTGTTGGCTAAGCTGCATGGCATGTAGGATCTCAGTTCCCCAGCCAGGGATCGAACCTGTGCCCCCTGCAGTGCAAGTGCAGAGTCCTAACCACTGGACCACCAGGGAAAGCCTGGATGTTTGCTCCTTGATAGTAGAAACTGAAAACTCACACCTTTGCAGGCGTATCAGAATCAGCTTGAGAGTTGGTCCTAGGCTGTGCTGTGTGTAGAGCAGATATCTATTGAAAAGATGGCTGTTTTGAGTTTTAAAAGATGATGTGGCAGCTTTGAGAAAGGAGAAAGAGTACTTGGGACTGTGTGGGGTATGTTCATTTCTGTAAAGTTTATTGGTGGTTAAAGCAGCACTTTACCTGCTCGGGTATTGTGCGGGGTGTAGTAGAGACAGCTTTCTACCCTTCCTCCATTCCTAGGACAAGTCACTTAGCAATTCTGACTTAATTTCTCCATCTACAAAACAGCACTCTGTTGAACCTTCAGAACTGTTCAGAAATCCTTAGTGGAATCAACCCTCCCCAAATGGTTGCTCTTTGTCATCTATCTTTGTGTTTCTGTTGGGTGCTCGGGAATGAAGTCAACCAAGAAAGTGATCTGTGTGAAAATACTTTGAGAATTGTGAGATGGTGTATAAACACAAAACTACTGAAAGAGACTCCTTCCCCAGCAAAACAGTAATGAGTATTTAAGCAACTTATTAAGAGTACTTTTTGGTCCAGAATGATTGGGGCGAAACCTGCAGGAGATGGGAGGAGCTGTCTGCATGACAGGATGAGGGTCCAAGAAGGTCTCTCTCTCTCTCTTTTTTTTTTTGATTTGTTGAAGCTGCCAGGCCTCAGTGTTTTCCTGCTTTAATGAAGAAGTACATTTATATCTTTATGCTAGGCAGAGTTTGTCTATTTTGTGGCCAGACCTTGCATTTAATTTCTCTTAGTGTTTCCCTTCTTCCACTCACTAACAGAATCTCCTTTAAACTGTCACTTGTGACTGTGCTGAACTCTGTTTTCCCTCTCTTCTTTAGAACCCAGACCTAAAGAGGGAAATTGGTAGGGTAGAAACAATGTATAAGTGTACATGGATCTGTGATACTAAGTACAATATTTTGCTGATCCTAAAGCTCACATAGGCTTCCCCTGTGGCGCTAGTAGTAAAGAACCCACCTGCCATTAGAGGAGACGGAAGAGACACTGGTTCGATCCCTGGGTCAGGAAGATCTCCTGGATGGGGGCATGGCAACCCTCTCCAGTATTCTTCCCTGGAGAATCCCATGGACAGAGGAGCCTGGTGGGCTACAATCCATGGGGTTGCAAAGAGTCGGATACGACTTAAGTGAATTATCACGCACACATGCAAAGCTCAAGTAATGGTACTTTCTAGCTTTCTACAAAGCATCCCTCTGCTTTTTTAGTTCAGTCTGTCTGTATTAAAATTAGCTAAAAATGAGCTCTCAGTTTCTAGGAAGCTCCCCCAAGCCAGTGGAAGGCTGAATAAAGGGCACAGGAAAGACCACCAACTCTCCGATATTGAGTCTTTCTAGATCTGGACGGTGAATTGGAATTGCAGGTAAATAGTATTCATTTAACAGATACTCACTGAGCTCCATTTGTGTGCCCAGCACTGTTGTACATCCTGAGCAGGCAGCTCTGGACAGGGCAGGCACCATTCCTGCCCTCACAGAGTCCAGTGGGACCCACCCTAACCTGAAGTGAAGCCAAGTGAAAAACTCACCTATGTGACCCTGAAATTTGCAGTCCTCCTTGACCTCCACAACTGAAAGGAGAGCTTAAACCAGGATGGAAAATAAGCACGACTCTTGGGTTTTATTAAGTAATTTCTCTGTCTCTCTCATCTTCTTCCTCTTGCCCTCCCCATTCCCCCACCACGAGCGGTTGTGATTCATGTGCTAAACCTGGAGGACAGTACTCCACGCTAACCAGGAAGCGGCCTGAAAAGCCATCTCTGGCACCATAGTCTTCCAAATACTTAGCCTCCTCTGAGTGAGAGTGTAGAGGAGGAAATACCATTGGAGTTAGCTTCCTGTGCAAACACAGGGCTCAGAATAACGTTGTTTGTGAAACAGAGCAGTATATATAGTCTGATCTGAAGTGGATCAGGGCCTGTGTCTACAGGATGGATTTATCCTAAGAAATAACATCAAGGTCAGTCAGAGTTGCTGTGAAGTAAATTACTGCCTCCATCACTCCTCCCTGATCTGAACCAGTTGTTCAGTGGTGGGATGAGGTGTTTTTCCACAGTGGCAGTGATGGCGCCAAGCCCAGGAGATGATTCCAGGGGCCTTTAGACGTAGCATGGGCTCATCCTCCCACGACTAGCACCATGGGTCTCCTAAAGCCTGTTTGCATGTGATGTGTGGGTTCCTGATAAACAGATAAGATTTCCCTGTGTGGAGCCATGGGTGGGGGAATCTGTCTATTGGCTACCTCATTTATTTTATTCATTAAATATTTATTGCATTCCCAGTCTGTGAGGACCTGCTGGGATCCTTTGCTGGGGTGGCTGTGGAGGGGACCACAGCTTTTTTTTTTTAATATACAAATATATTTGGTTCTTTTATGCTTTCAGGTGTGTAGGAATGCTTACTGCTGTCCACTGGATGTCTTTAAGTCCTTTGGGTCTGGAGGTCACTATCAGATCCACCAAAGACCTAGTGAAAAGTCTCTGAATTGGGCCTTAAATGGAGGTGCTCCCTGGAGATGGGAATGTGTTACTCTTGTGTTTGAGGGCAGTACAAATGATCCTCTGTGTGTGTGTGTGTGTGTGTGTGTGAGTCCTGAATTCTTGTGGAGAGTTCAGATACCATATTGTCAAGATCTCTGTGGTCTCTGAGTTTTGGATAGTGAGTAGCAAGAACTGGAATGTTAAGGGATATCAGCCTTATCTAAAAAAAAAAAAAAATCCAAATTTATTCCACGTCTGAGTTTGGTGATGAAAGTTGGAGCCGTGGAGTTCCTTGGCACAGACACCCAGATGTCCTTGGTGTGCAGGAGGGGCGGCAGTGGACGCTGCAGCCTCATACAGAGCGGCTTGGAGGAGGTGTGTTTGGAGCCAGGGCTGCTGAGTTGGGCAGAGGTGAGCCCAGAGGGTGGGGGTGGCTTTGAGCAAGGCACAGAGAGGCGGGCCGGGGTGTAATTTGTGTACAGACTGCCCTACAGGCTTCTGGGAGGTGCCTTGAATGGGAGAGTTGTTCCCAAGGCAGGGAAAGTTCTGGGCAGCCCGTAGGCTCCTCTGCACTTGTTGGACTCCCATGAGTACCGTGGAGGAAATGGTGCCGAGTGGAGAGGCTGGGTGTTGCAATCCTCAGGAGAGGGAATGTGGGTGCCACCGGGCTCGCTTGGGGGTTCTGAGGAGCCTCTTTTCTCCCAGGAGAGCAAGCAGGGGCCCCAGAGTGAGATGGGGAGGCTTGGCTGAGACTGAACATAGCGGCAACCTGGGCCAGGAGGACTGCTTTTCAGAGCTCTTTTTTAAAAAAATGCCAATTTTCCATTATTGTTCAGTGTGTGGAGCTCTTCTTGCCACCTACACTACAAATTGTCTTCAAAACCTAAATGGATAAAAGCGAATAAGTTTCACCTGCTGTTTGTCTACGTTTCAGTTGACTCAGCAAGCACTGAGTTGGTTGGGGCGGAGTAAAACATGCCTGTGATAACAGTATTCCTGATGGAACAAAAATGATCTAATGATTGGAAAAATACTAACATTTAAATTGAAGTTACCATGTTAACTCCACTGAATAAGAGAGTGTGGGTTTGGGAAGCCAACTACTGCCATTCAGATTTCAGCTTTTGTCACTCCTGGCTGTGCAACTTGGGCAGATTATCTAACCTTTCTGGACCTCATTTCCTCAAGTATAAAATAGGGTGAATAATAGTGCCCATTTCATAGTTTTGGGGAAACTTAAATGAGATGATAATGGAAAGCGCTGAGACACAGTGTAAGTGCTCTACCGAATCCATTTTCATAAAGGAAGCAGCAGAAAAAGACCAGGTGACCCCCAAAGCTGTTCCTCGGCCCGAGCCCCACTGTGAAGTGGGCTTTGTACAGAGAGTGAGGACACCCCGTGTAGAGGGAAGACCCGTGGGCAAAAGCTGGGTCCACTTCTGGTTCTGCTTGTGCCCTTGGCTAGTTATGGGGCAAGTCCCCGTCTCTCTCTCTCATCTCAGCTTCCTCATTTTCAAAGTGGATGTGATATGATGATGGAGAGGGCTGATAGGTATTGAGTGTGGACATTGGGCTCCATGCTTTGCGTGGTTTACCTTGCCACTGCCCTGTGAGCAGGTGTTACTGGTGGGGAAACCCTGAGTTGGGGAAGCCGAAGCTGATAATTCCTTGTCCAGGGCCACGGAGCTGTGAAGGTAAAGCTGGCGTCATCTGGTAGTCTTTGGTTCTGTGTCATTTGTTAATAGTTCTATAAGTTGACCATCTTCTTTTGCATGTAATTTTCTGATCATTTGGGCCACTCCTCCTTGGGTTGTCTTAAGGAAACACTGGCAAATAAGCTTGAGGTTTGAGGTTAAATCATAGTTAATAAGCATTTCTGGAGTGTTTAGGTATTTCTGTGAAAGTAAATAGTGAGTTTTCCCCACCTTTACTAAATAAAATCTTATCTAAGGTGCTTTGAACTTGGGCAAGGCAGAGCTATGTGTAAATACAGTGGTAGAGGCTTTCTCAGCAGAGCTCTTGAATGAGGCCCTCTGTGGCCAAACATTTGGGTGGAAAACAGGCATGTTTTGCAGCTGGAATTACCAGTCAGTTGTAGATTTTTCTTAAACATTTCCCCTCACTGACACCCGGGCATTGCGGAAACCTGGGGATGGGCCCAAGTTTTTGGTGCCAGGGAGCCTCGGGGTGGAGGTTCTGCAAGCTGGAGTTACCAGTGTTGGACTGGTGTTTACTCTTTTATCCCCACCTTGTTCTCCCGAGCCCCACTTGCAGCTGCCGTGTGGGGTAGGTAGTTTCCCTGATCCAAATAGAGACCGAGGTCACTGACTTGGCGAGGGCGTCCTTTGCACTGCTTTGCTAACCCTGAGCTGTCCAGGTGTCTGGCTCTTACCTTTGAGGGAAAGGTGATGTGGTGGCGGACAACCTGCGTGGTTCCTCCAGGTAATCTGCTCTCCTCCAAGGAGTGGAAGTTCTGGTTTCAAGAGGCACTTGAGTGTCAACAAGGGGCCAGTGTCCTCCGTGGAGGATGTGGGAAGTGGTCACTGCCTGGCTGTGTCCCATGGGATTCCTTTTTTCCTCCTGCCCGTGGAAGTGATGTAATGGTGAAGGCACTCACTGTGCTCTTGTGTTACCCACAGCAAGAACTGCTGTGGCCATTCCAGCCCTCTGACCCCAGTTAGAATATGAATCAGCAAAACTGTCGCTGGAGTTCATCTAATCATCTGCCTATCTTTTAACCACTAAGATTTATATTTAGTGACTAATGATCTTGTGCTCGAAGTGCCATCTCCCACACAAGTCCCCAGTAGTCTTTCAAAAAAAACAAAACAAAAACCAAATATACCAAACTATTGGCTCTGAGTGAGGACACTGACTTAGAAATAAATCCTTGCCCCTCTCTTTCCCTGCAGGAGTTGCCATCTTGGGATCCCATGGCTTTTTCTAGCGGGCTCTGGGGCCCCTGTGTCCACATGAGCAGAGCATTCAGCCAGCGCTGTTTCAGGTAACTTTTCCTAATGAGGTCTTCAAGCTGTGTTTTTGAGTAAGCCTCCCACCAGGACTGGGTGTTGTGATTAGAGTGGCAGTGGACACTCAGGGAGGTGGGCTGGGGGTCCAGGGAGACTAGAGGAACAGATGGGGCTGGGGTTTGGGCAGCCCAGGTTGGGGAGGGGGGCAGGTAAAGGGGCGATGGTGCTGTTGGGGGCGGGACTGGGAATGGACCTGGAGGAAGATGAAACCTCCATGCCTACCAGACTCTTCCAGTGAAAATGCTGTCTCTTGACCCTGTTGTTCCCTAAGTGCGTTAAAACCTTCTCTTTTAAGAATAAATATCTATGTATTTATGTGTATAACTGAATAACTTTGCTGTGCATGTGAAATTAACACATTGTACTTCAGTTTAAAACATATATATAAGTGAATAAAAGTAGAGGGCAAAACTCTTTTAAAAATGGAATATATGTATTTTTACATCACAGGCTTATGACCACTCAAGCATGATGAAAGTGTGGCAGCCTCCCCCTTCCCGTTTAGATGCTAAGCCAGGGCAGAGAGTGCAGGTTGCATTCCTGTTGGCAAACATGCCTTTTGGCCCTGTTCATGCACTCATTCCGCAAGCGTTTACTGAGCCCTGTGCCTGGGTTTGGTCATAGAGAGATGAATAAGACTTGCTTCCTGCCCTGGCAGAGTTCTCACAGTTGGCCATGGGAGCAAAGTTGGAAACAAATAACTCTAAGAAAAATGTGACCAGTTTAATAATAGAGGCTTGTACAGTTCTTTGGAAGGCTCAAGACAGGGGCTGCTAATAGAAGAGGAAGAGGGGGGAAGGGGGAGGAGGCGGACAGAGGCCGCCTTCCTGGAAGGGAAGTGGGGGCAGGCCCTGTCCCAGCCCCCAGAGAGGGCCATGAGGCTGGGCAGGCTTGGAGAGCTCCAGGGGTTCCCGGCCCTGGGGCTCAGAGCAGATGTGTGAGTGGCAGGAGGTGGAGGACCTGAGGAGACAGGTATGTTAGGACCAGGTTGTTGACAGTGTAGTCAAGGGGAACCACTGAACAGTCCCCAGCAAGGGAGTGGCCTCCACTTTATATTCTAAAAAGAGGTCTTGTTCGGCAGAGTGAGGTGCTCAGGGAGCCGGTTAGGACACAAAACATAATGGTTTGGTGTAAAAGTGTGAGCTGCTGGATGAAGGAATTTGTTGATGGGGTGGAGGGGAGGGTCAGAGGTGTTCAGGAGGTGGTGCCAGTAGAGGTTGGATGGAGAGAGGTTTATGGCTCGCGAGCTAGAGTTTCTGGAGAAGCTGCTGTCTAGGCAGAAAGCCCACCAGCCGGAGGAGGCTTGCGGGGAAGGCGATGAGGTCACTGTGGAACCGACCGACACATGAGGAGCTTGGAGTGGAACTGCAGGACTGGAAGATAGGCAAGGCCTGGGGCTGGAGATGGAGTTCACTAGGTGGGAACAACAGGAATAGGTGACATCGCCCAGGGCAGGCAGGTAGAACGAGAGAAGAGGACCGCGGGTCACCCCAGAGAATCAGCACTAGGGTCCTAGTGGCAGAGGAAACTAGAATTCCACTGTCATCAGGTGGCTCAATAGTAGCTCATTTGCCTTTAATAGTACTCTTTCTAGTGGGGGGAAATCAAAAGATTATTAGCTTATTTTCAGTTTCTGCTGTGCTGTGTTATGGGACTCCCTAGGCAGACATACCCACTCGGATCTAATGGTTCCCAGCACCATGTAGATGGGACATCTGGGAGTCAGTGTTTTCAGGGGGAGCAGGTTTTGCAGGCTCGACAGGGGCAAGGCCTGGCCTGTAAGGTATTCCCTTAATCCTCCAAGGCCTGTTGGAAACCAGAGGCTTTAAATTAGGGCTGCCATGCCACTCACTGTAACAGAATATTGGGTTCCCTCTAGAGCCCACCCAGATCAAGGTCCTGACCCGGCAGCAGAAGCTGTAAGGAACTTCTTAGAGTGAGGACACCGCCGGTGTCAGGGCCCTGCTGATGTGCACGCTGCCAAGCCGGGCCTGGCAGAGGCCGCTGCGCCCTGACCGGCAGAGCTGCAGGCCTTAGACTTTCCTCCTCTTCCACCAGCACCACCGGCAGCCTTGGCGCAATTCAGAAGATGACGCGGGTGCGTGTGGTGGACAACAGCGCCCTGGGAAACACTCCTTACCATCGCCCTCCTCGCTGCATCCACGTCTATAACAAGAACGGCGTGGGCAAGGTGGGTGACCGGATCCTGCTGGCCATCAAGGGGCAGAAGAAAAAGGCGCTCATCGTGGGGCATCGCATGCCTGGCCCCACAATGACCCCCAGGTTTGACTCCAACAACGTGGTCCTCATCGAGGACAACGGGAACCCGGTGGGGACCCGAATCAAGACACCCATCCCCACCAGCCTCCGCCAGAGGGAAGGCGAGTTTTCCAAGGTGCTGGCCATCGCTCAGAACTTCGTGTGAGCGGAGCCCAGGCGCTGGCCACGGGGGCTCGTGAATGGAGCCGTTCTGAGAACTGCGCCTCTGCTGAGGGGGAGCCCGGGAACGGTGTCCTGTGGGAAAATAAACGCTTCCATGTACATCTCTTCTGAGCTTTCTGGCTGTGGCCATGGGGTAAATGGCACTGGAACGGCTAAAAGATGCCACTCAGGACGGTTGGTCTTTGCCCTCAGTAGCCTGTGAGCTCACCCGGGATTATCAGGTGCTGGAAAATTGAAGTACAAGCTGAATGCCAATTTGTAGATAAACAGTAGAACCTCACTTTCTAGCCAGGCAGACTACTTACTTGCCTTCCAGAATGTCATCTCCCTGCGTCAGAGGGCTGGAGGTGCTCAGTAAAGGTGACTGGATTACTGGGTGAGTGTGAGTGAAGCAGGGGACCGATTCTTCCAGCGGACCATGGGCTCCCCACTCTGGGAGAGCCCGCCCAGCCTTCCTTCCTCCACCACAGGTTGCCCTCTGCTAGGCCCCCACTAATGCTCTGGGCCCAGAGATGACAGCTGCCCGCCCTCGCCGCAGGAAGTTGCGCTAGCCCCGGTGTTTGCAGAGCACCTAGTGGTGGAGCTGTGCAGGGGATTCACTGATAGTTTATCTCCCATTTTTTTTGCTGGTCTCCTTGTGGAGGTTTGGGCGGGGCTCCTTCCATCCCTTCACATGGAATCTCTTCCATTCATTTCTACAGTCACTCTGCACTCCCATTGCAGAGGAACTAAGATGCTGCATCCCCACGACATGCCTCAAAAATAAAAAATAAAGTCACTCCTTTATTCATTCAAAATGTCCTGGGCACTTCTCGTTTATTAAACATTCCAGTGGCCTCTAGGGGCAGAATAGCCTGATGATTAAGAACACAACACTCTGTTCCTGACTCCACCACTTGCACTTAATGCCTTTAGGCAGATTATTTCACTTCTCAGTCCCTCAGTTTCCTTGCCTGTCAAGTGGGGATATGACAATGGTATATGCTTGATGGGGTTGATGTCAGACTTCAGTGAGTTAGCACCTCTGAGTGCCTGGCAGTCGTAAGCACGTGATAGGCATCAGCTGTTTTCCATCATCGTTGCTTTGCAGCTGCCAGTGCTGGGAAGCAGGGTGAGGGTAAGCAGAGGTCCCTGATCTCCTGGGCAGATCGACCCCGGTCACCTAACGACTCCGACACGCGCAGGTCCCCAGGTGTAACAAGTGCCTGTGATGGTGGGGAGAGACTTTTTCAGTGGGACCGGAGGCAGCTTCCCCGAGGAATGGTTGCACTGGCTGCCTTCTGAACGAAGGGGCGTTGTGATAAAAGTCAGAACAGCGGTCACTGGGGGTGGAGGGGTCGGGGAGGAGCGTAGACTGCCAAGGTCACAAGGCAGCCTTACAGTATTGGGGACGTTCTAAATCTAGATCTGGGTGGGAGTCACATGAATGTACACATCTGTAAATAATTGCTGAGCTATGTATTTCAGTGCACTGTATGTACTTTATACCTTAGGAAGAATAAGTGGACAGGCATTAGCTTAGTGAGAGGAGGGGAAAGTGGTCCAGACAGAGGGAAGAGGATGTGCAAAACCCCTGTGGCAGAAGGGGCTGGGTAAGTCCCAGGGACTCGAAGGAAAAGCGAGTGTGGCTGCCGCAGGTGAGCAGGAGGGACTGTGGGGAAGGATGGGGCTGGAAAAGGCAGGGCTGGCTGGGCCTGAGAAGTCTGCCGCATCCTGAGGGTGCTGGGATACTGGTGTAGGGTATTTAGCAAGCAGGGTTGGGGTGGTGGGAAGGAAGATACAGGGAGACTGACTGGAGGGGCGCTGGGGGAGGCACGCATGCACCATGATGTGCTGTAGGCCTAGGGTGGAGGAGGGGCGCGGAAGCCTTTAGTAGGCGCAGTTGACTGGGCTTGGTGATGCGCTCGGATGCTGGGGAAGGGCCAGTGGTCCCTGGTGTCTGGCTCCCTTTGCTGGAGGGTTGGTCCTGCAGAACCCTGAACTGGGTGCTCGGGGAGAGGCCCAAGGGTGGGGGAGGAGGAACTTTGGGGGATCCGCACGGAGGCGCCTCTGAGGGGTGTCGGGCAGGTAGCTGGATGTAAACAGTCTCTTCAGTTGGAATAGCACTTAGGGTGTGTCCTGAAAGCATTTATATGGATGTGCATTTTTTGATTTCCTCATGGTCCTTAGGTTTGGTACCCCCTCATCCTGTGTTTTCCACAAGGATTTGCCTTTCAGAGGTAACGTGATTCCTCAGGGTGATTCTTGCAACTAGTAGCTGATCTCAAGGGCAGATCCTATCAGTGACTTCAGCTCAGGGGGTCCTCCCATGACATCGTGGGTCTTTCGTGGTTGGGGAGTCCTTGCCGTCTTGAGCAGAGTCTCACCGGCTGTGAGTCTAGGCGATGACTGGTCTTCCGAGATTCAGTGGCTTCACTTGGAGCCTCACCAGCTCCGCCTTGACTGCTTGGAAGCGGAGGTTCTTTATTTCCATCTTCCTGGTTGAGGTGTGCACGGTTGCCAGGGCTCCTCTGACCAAGCCTGATTCAAGGGCCTCCGGGTATTTTAGGAGTAACCGCCCTCTTCCTTGGGCCCTCTGGAGGGGCTGGGAGACTGGCTGAGGTCTCTGCCCCACACTGGGGCCTGCTTGCCCAGTGGGGAGGGTCTCTGCTGCAGCAGCTGCTACTCGGCAAGCCCTTAAGGCCTCTGCTTTCTGGGCTGCTTCCCAAGGGCTGCAGGAGAGAGAGACCCCTGTCCTGAGGGAAAGGAATGGCGGGCTTGTCCTTCTCAGCCTGGCACCACCTGCTCCGGGCATCGCCTTTGCTCTGACCAGGGCAGCTTGACCAGAGCTGTCCTCTAGCTTGGAAGGGCACTTGCTTTCTGGGGTCGGGCTCACTTCTCCCCCCACCCTTAGTCAGCAGAATGCGTGTCCATCCTTTCATGGGTCTGCAGGGCACCGGCCCGCCTCCCTGCTGTTGAAGTTTGCCCTAGTCATTCAAATGACCGTCCTGCCACCCACTCCCCGCCCCCACCTCCCCGCCATGACTGCCTCCCAAGGTGTTCTGTGCTGACCGTGGGAAGGCTGTGGTTTCCAGGGGCCGGGGGCCAGAGCCCGCTCCCTGACTGTGACCGTGACGCAGGGCCTCCGGCTCACAGCCCAGAATAGCCTAGGCTGTGCTCTATCCCAGCTGCCCTATCACTTTGCAAACTGGAATCTAATTTGCTGTCCACCCTCCCCACCCCAGTCTCTCAGTCCGTACCGCTTTCTTTGCTCATGAAATATTTATAATCACAGATTATGTTTCCCTATGAGTATAAACTTGCTTTTGTTTTTTTCCCTCCTCCGCCCTTAAGAAGCTGCCTCTGACAAGTCAAAGAGCCTCATCTCTCTGGGTTCATAGACCTCATCCACGAGTCTGCTGCAGCCTCCGGCTCCACCCTCGGGTTGACTCCCTCTGCTGCCCCACCGCCAGACAGACCTTGAACATCGGGGCTTGTGGTTGGGAGACTGGCTTCCAGTCAGGCCTGTGCGGTGACCACTTCGGGGAGCTGGCTCCTCCACTGGTGGGCGTGCCTCCGGGGTCACCAGGCATGGCCCTCGCCCCAGCCACCTGGAAGGGTGTGCCCTTGGCGGCAGATGGGGACCTGGCCAAAGAATGTGCAGAATCAGCCTGTGGCCGTGAACACTCCTGGAAAAATAACCCAAAGCCAACCACCTCTAGCAGGGATGGTGAGGCCACATCACTGCCTGGATGGCAGGCAGTCCCTCGCCCAGCCTTGCTTTAGTGAAGTAGGGGGATGTGGGGGGCACTGGTGGGCAGGACCTGCCAGAGGCCGGCCTCCTCCCTCTGCAGGGGTGGGGCCAGGGCGTGGCTGGGCCTCAGCTGATCACAACCTCCTTGGCTTCTCTGCTCCATCCTCCTCTTGCCTTTCTTGGCCTCTTATGTCCTCTCTCGGCTGCTGAGAATTCTTGTTTTTGATGAAAATTGCATAATACTGGAATCAGATGCTTAACTGAAATTCAAATCTGTCCAAACAGCTGCTTTTCTTTCCTTCCCCTAATTTTGTAATTCAGTCTCTTAACAAAAAAAAAAAAAAAAATTTCAGGATTTCATTTTATTCTTTCCCATCTGCAGGTCGGTTCCCCTCAGATTTTGGACATTTGCTGAATTGTTTTTGCCAAATGCTAGTAATTTCCCAAATTAGTTGGACTTCCTAGGCTCAAAGTAAAAATGAGTTCGCTTCTCCATTTTTACCATCAAGCCAGTTTCTTTATGATTTCTTAAAGCCAGTGGTTTCCAGTCAGATTCAGTGATAACCAGCTGTCACTTGCTTGATATAGGCTATCTCGTAAGACATACCACTAGCTTTTAAAAATTTTATTTTTATTTTGTTAGCCACACTGTGCAGCGTGTGGAATCTTAGCTCCCTGACCAGGGATCGAACCTGTGCCTCATGTCTTGGAAACGTGGAGTTTCAATTCCTGGACAGCCAGGGAAGTCCCTTTTTTTTTTTTTTTAAAGGAAGTGAATTTAAACTTATTTTGAGAATTTCATCAGAGCCCTTGGATAATTGGGATACCCCTGGGTATTATGAAACTGTGACTGGCAGTTGATTTTAGGCCAAATAATTACATGACAAATAGAGGCAACTCTCGGTCAGTTGAGACTGATGATCTGGTGGGCGGGCGATCAGAGCCACCCTCCTGGCTCCCTGCTCTGGGCGCCTTGTTGATTTGTCTCTCTCCTGAGGAAGAGGAAAGAGACCTTCCTTCTCTCCCAGTGCTGGCCTTTCCTGGGGATGCTGTGCCGGGCCTGCCAGGATTTCCCAGGCTGGGAGTGGGCGGTGCTGCCCTAGCCCCACAGGCTCACCCAGTGCCCTGCCCAGCTGGCACGTGTCCATGTGCCGTACTGGCACTGTCCTTACCCACTTACATTGACTCATTGGTTTGCTGCCGGTTCTGGTTAAAGGTTTGCTCATGAAGAAGAATGAAACCCTTGCTTGAAATGAGATTTTAGAGTTCTCTGCGAATTTTGTTTCTCCAGGCAGGGTCCCCACAATAGACAAATGATTAAGAATTCCTTGCATGGGTGCTCGCTTTGCAGCACATATACTAAAATTGGAACAAGACACAGATGTAGAGGGTAAAGTTGTGGTGCATAGACACAAATGGATACCAAGGGGAGAAGGGGGAAGTGGGAGGAATGGGGAGATTAAGACTGACATGTGCACACTGCTGTGTATAAAATAGTTAACTGTTGAGAACCTACTTTACAGCACAGGGAACTCTGCTCAGTGCTCTATGGTGACCTAAATGGGAAGGAAATCTAAAAAAGAGGGGGGATATATACACACACACATATATATATGTATATATATACCAGGGAAGCATATGTATATATACGCTTCCCTGGTAGCTCAGCTGGTAAAGAATCCACCTGTAAAGCAGGAGACCTTGGTTTGATTCCTGGGTCAGGAAGGTCCCCTGGAGAAGGGATAGGCTACCCACTCCAGTGTTCTTAGGCTTCTCCGGTGGCTCAGCTGGTAAAGAATCCACCTGTAATGTGGGAGACCTGGGTTTGACCCTTGGGTCAGGAAGACCCCCGGGAGGAGGGCATGGCAACCCATTGCGGTATTCTTGCCTGGAGAACCCCCATGGGCAGAGGAGCCTCGTGGGCGACAGCCCACGGGCCACAGAAAGTTGGACACAACTGAGCGACTAAGCGCAGCACAGTGTATATGTATATATGCTGATATATATATGTGTATATATATATACTGATTACTTTTCTGTATAGTATAACATTGTAAAGCAACTATACTCTAATAAAAATTAAAAAAAAATACTTACATGGTTATCCATTTATTTGAACAGTGTTTGCTGCAGATCTGCTGTCCCATAGGCTTCCCTTTGTAATGAATTAAATTGCTTTTTAGTAGGTAACTGCTTGCAGAGTGATAGCCCACTTACGTGTATTTTTTCTTTTGTTACACATAAAAATTGATTTTAGTCTTACCCATTCCCTTTATTTATAAGATGTATTTATGGTTTTAAAAAGTCTGATACTGAAGCAATGTCGGTGCTTCAAGATATCTGAATCATGATATCTGATATCAGTGTCATGATACCTGAAAGAAATTACCAATCGACATATCTAAATGAGCATATGTCGATTCTACTATTTTTTCACGTTTTCAAAAATGCTAGGGATAAAAGAGATAAAAAGGAATGACTTAAAAAAAAACAACTGAAGTCTAGGGACTTCCTTGGTGGTCCAGTGGTTAAGAATCGGCCTTCCAATGCAGTGGGACACAGGTTTGATCCCTGGTTGGGGAACTAAGATCCCACAGGCCTTAGGTAACTAAGCCCTCTCGCTACAGCTACTGAGCCCACGTGCTCTGGAGCCCTGGCGCCACAACTAGAGAGAAGCCTGTGTGCCGCAACCATGACGCAACACAGCCAAAAATAAATACTTTGAAAAAATTTTGGGAGGAGGAATCAAGATGGCAGAACAGAAGGACATGGAGATCACCCTCTCCCACACACACACAATTCTGATGAACACCAAACCTGTGTTCCAAATGTGTTCGCATTAGCTGGGACCCTGGCTGGCCCTGAGCTGTGGCTCTCTGCTGGCCCATGGGGATGGGATGGTCCTGGCAGCAGGAGCTGTGGCCACCAAATCCACTCACAGCTGCCCACATGCCAGCTGCTAGCCTGGCCAGTCCCACCTCCCTCCCTGCCCTTGGGCTAGGGCTCAGGTTGTATTCTGTACGAATATGGCTATAGTATTTCTTTTGTTTTTCCTCTTAAAAATTTTTTTTTAATAATTAATTTTAATTGGAGGATGATTACAATATCGTGGTGGTTTTTGCCATATATTCACATGAATCAGCCATGGGTGTACATGTGTCCCCCATCCCGAACCCCCCTCCCACCTCCCTCCCCATCCCACCCCTCTGGGCTGCCCCAGTGCACTGGCTTTGAGTGCCCTGTTTCATGCATCGAACTTGGACTAGTCATCTATTTCACATATGGTGATATTCATGTTTCAGTGCTACTCTGTCAAATCATCCCACCCTCGCCTTCTCCCACAGAGTCCAAAAGTCTGTTCTTTGTGTCTCTTTTGCTGTCTCGTGTATAGGGTCATTGTTACCATCTTTCTAAATTCCATATATATGCATTAATATACTGTATTGGTGCTTTTCTTGCTGACTTACTTCACTCTGTATAATAGGCTCTAGTTTCATCCACCTCATTAGAACTGATTCAGATGTATTCTTTTTAATGGCCAAGTAATATTCCATTGTGTATATGTACCACAACTTTCTTATCCATTCGTCTGCCAACGGACATCTAGGTTGCTTCCATGTCCTACCTATTGTAAACAGTGCTGAGATGAACACTGGGGTACACGTGTCTCTTTCAATTCTGATCTTGTTCTTCCTCTTTTTAAAAAATATTTATTTGGCTGCACTGGGAGTTAGTTGTGTCATAGATAAGATCTTGCCTTGGCATGTGGGATCTTAGTTCCCCGACTAGAAATTGAACCCGCATCCCCTGCATTGCAAGGTGGATTCTTAACTACTGGACCACCAGATAAGTCCTGCTATAGTATTTCTCTTAACTCTGTATTTCCAGCACCTGGCACATAGTAGATGTGCAGTAAATGTCAAACTAATAGATTCTCTGTGTTCAAGTTGGTGGTGAGTATTTAAAGGAGAGGAGAGCTTTGTGTTTCCTAAGCGTCACTGCTGGTTGATGTGTAGTTTGTTTTGGGGAAGGCGTAGGGTACCTCTCACCAAGGACACGTCACAGCTAACCCAGATGTGGCCTGAGTTCATTTCCAAACATGTGGGGGAACTCCCACCCATGTGGTTTGAGCATTTCACTATGACTCTGTCAATCTGGGGGCTAAGGATTTCATTTCACAGAGGAAAGCAGCAGATTCAATCGGAGCTGGGGCCCAGTCCAGTTCTTTTCACCTCACAGCATGACTGAATACTTTCTTTCACCACACAGTTTAGAGACATGATGAACTTGCTGAAAAATACATTTGCCTGGGGCCTTAAGGTACCCAGCCCGCAGGGGTAGGAAGCCACATTGCTTCTGAGAAGCTTGGAGGATTGGGGTTCCCCAGTGACTGTGATTTTTCCTGAGGCATGGTGTGCAGTGGTGATGGGATCAGAAGGAAGCAGGTTTGTGTTGCTGTGGTCTGAAACCTCCCCTCTGACCCTTCATATACTCACTGGGTCTCAGGGCTTCAGAGGCCCCCTCGCGGCCCTCTCCTCCTCCCCCTGGATAGCCAGGAGCTTCCTCACTGGGGTCAGTGTGATCTCTGAACTTCACTGAGGGCAAACCTCTACTTCTGCAGTCCTTTTGCTGTACAGATGTCTCTTCTGTTGTGATCTCACCTCGTGCCTACTGCAAAGGCTTCCTGCAGCCTCGATGATGACGCTGGGTGGCAGGCGGGGCTGAGGTCCCTATTATATACATGGAGTAAGTGCACAGTGGAGTTGAGCCCAGCATCCCTTCTTATTACTCTATGAGGCCTCTGCTAAGCCTGGTACCAATCCCCCAACCCCAGCACAGTGCTGCCACATCTCTTTGTAACTGATAACCGCCCCCCCCAGCCCCCGGGCTCAGAAACAGCATCCGTCTTGTTCAGGGCTGTGTCTCTGGTGCTCCGTAAATGCACACAAAAAATATTGAGAGCTCAAAGGTTAAAATTTGGATTCTCAATTTAGGAGTCAGTACAGATGTCTAGTATAGGAGTCGGCAGACATTGGCATTTATGATATATTTCCAGGGACTGGTACAGGACAGGGTTGCATGCATGCATGCTAAGCCGCTTCAGTTGTGTCTGGCAGCTTGCAACCCTGTGGACTGTGGCCCGCCAGGCTCCCTCTGTCCATGGAATTTCCCAGGCAAGAATACTGGAGTGGGTTGCCATGCCCTCCTCCAGGGTTTCTTCCTGACCCAGGGATCAAACGGGTTCTTTACTACTAGCACCACCTGGGAAATCCACAGCGTTGCATATCTGCATGGAGATCCTTCCCCAGTGGACTTCGCCCACACTGGCTGGATGCCCAGCGATTCCTGCTCATAGGCTCTCTTCCCATGCCAAGTCTGGACTGATATCCCTGTTAAGCTGGAGTTCATGTTTGCATCCAAAGAATCTATGTGTGCTTTTCTGGAGAAAACCCATAATGAAACGTGACTTTTGGTCGTAACTTGGATATATCTTACCAGGATTAGCCAGGCATGAACAAGGAACCCTTAACTGGAATTTGTTTTCTTTCTTTTCCGAATATAGAATATTCCTAAATTTGCTTTCAATCACACACACACAAATTTTAAATATCTTCAAACATTTAGAAAACAATAAAGATAGTTACGAAGCAGTTTATGAGGCTGCGGTTTCTACAGGGTTCAGAGGGCAGCCATCATTTCAGACGGGTGAATGGGAATTATCGTGAAACATTGGTTCCTAAATAGCAGTGTAGATTTGTAGGAATGAAACCCACATAGAACTCGTGCAGCTCTGCACTTGATTTCTGTTTATTGGCCCATTGCCCTGATTAAGCCCTAGCGGTAGAGCAGGTGATGGAGAATCTAGAAGGCTGCAGCTTGTTAAACGGTTGAGATACTAGAGCAGCAAGTCAAGGCCATCAGAGCACTGGGTCCTTTGGCTCACAGAGTGCAGATGGAGGGACTCAGTCCACACGAGACACTCTGGGCTGGGGGTCAAGGTCAGCTGCTTGTGGGGTTGCCCGAAGGTTGGGTCACTTTCGTTTAGTCACTAAGTCATGTCTGACTCTTTGTGACCCCATGGACTACATGTAGGCTGCACCAGGCTCCTCTGTCCATAGGGTTCTCCAGGCAAGAATAATGGAGTGGGTTGCCATTTCCTTCTCCATGGGTTACCTTGGTGAGTCACTTTTCCCAGAGTTTTGCAACCCCACTCATTCCCCATGACTGTCCTAGCAGTAACCTTCCTACCTTACAAACTCACAACTTTGGGGTCACTTTGGGGTTTGTCCCTCTGTTCCCTGTCCAGTTTTATTGATAGTGTTCACAAAGTGCTGCCTATTCTCTTATAGCACAGTGGCCTTTCACCCCCGTCCCATCCCAGGGCCCCAGCCCAGGCTAGGCAGGCTGCTACACAGCTCCTGTCAGTGTCCAGCCGCTCCCCCTGCAGAAGCAGCTCTTGGTGTACACACTCCATCTCTTCATCCGTCACCCCATCTAGAGGCCTGGGGTCTCTAGCACACGGTAACAGGAGCAGAGACCCCAGTGTATTAAGAAAGCAATGTATTAGGGGCTTACTTGGTGCCAGTTTGTGCCAGGCAATTGACAGATTCTATCCCAAGCAGTCCTCACAGTGACACTGTGGTCACTGTGCCTGAGACATGGCTGAGAAAACCTAGCTGAGAAGGGTCAGGGGAGAGGGGGTCAGGTGTGGGCTAGGGTTTGAAGTCAGTGCATCTGATCTCATAGCTCCTGCTCTTTCTGCAGCACTGACTCTGGTGGAAATATTTTTTGGTTACGTGCCCTCGCTCAGCTATTAAAATTGTCTTCCGGAAGCGCCAGCTGCATGAGCTCTGCGGACACTGGCAGTCACTTCCAGTCACCTCCTAGGCCAGCTCCCTCCAGCCGGCCAAGGGCAGCTCTTCCCGCTGGAGGCCAGCTATCTGCAGTTTCCTGTCCGTTGCAGCCCCCGGGGGCTACGCTGGCCGGGGAAAGGAGGAAACGGGTCTCTGCCTTTCATTGCGTTTGCCCAGCTGCCTGCGGGCTCCTTGGCAGTGCCCTGTCTCACGGTGCAGTCCTTGGCACCCAGTCCTGAATGGGTTCCCAGACAGAGAGTGTGGGTCCTTCCCCACCCCCCACCAGCCCCCTCCTACACCCGAGGAAAGGCTGTCTCTGCTTCTCCAAACCCATCCCTCAGTTGGAACACCCAGGCAAAGCCAGTGGGGTGGGAGGTGAGGAACGGGGCAAGGGAACTTCTTCAAGAGGAGAGGTGGGCTATAGCTAGAGGGTGCCCCCAAGGAGCTTTTTGTTTATTAATTTGTTTTTATTTGGAGGATAATTGCTCGACAATATTGTATTAGCTTCTGCTGTACAACATGAATCAGCCTTAACTGTGTTATATGCCCTCTCTCCTGCACCCACCCCTGCCCCCATCCTACCTGTCTAGGTCATCACAGAGCATCAAGCTGAGTTCCCTGAGTCACAGCTGCTTCCCAAGGAGTTCTTGAGGTTGGAGAGACCCAAGCACCTCTTTGCAGACATATGGGTTCTCCCCTTACTGTGCTGGGTCTTTGGTAAGAAGATGTTAGCGAGGTGAGTACCAGGAGGTCACCTTAGCAGCAGGAGAAGACCCACGTGTGTGGGCCTCCAAGGATGCCCAGGCTTCAGGAAGTTGACTCCCACCCCTCATAGCAGAGCGGCACAAAACTGCCTGGGGGCAAGGTGGGGCTCTGGGGGAAGACCCCAGGAGGGAAGGATTTAGGGGTTTATCTGACTTAGACTGAAAGATGACTCGAGGAGAGCAAGCCATCACTTGGTGCCATGCCCTGGTCTTTGCATCCCTGATCACCCAGTGATCATTCAGTGGTGCCTTCGTGCCCTTCAGATGCTGGGGGTGTGCCCAGGGGCCAGAGCGACAGTGAGCACTTTGAGGACCACTCTCTGCCCAGCAGCCCGCTTCCAATCAGTTCGTGCACTGGCAACTTGACTTCCCAGCACCCTAGGAGTCAGGCTCCAATAGTCTTACGGGTTTCATCCTGTGCTACAGATGCAGGAACTGAAGCTCAAATTGGAGGGGTAACTGGTACCTGTCTAAGGAACTGGGGTGTTCAGTCTCCATGATGCTGTTAGAAGGGAGGGTGGGGAACTGATGGCCGAGGCCCCGGAGCAGGCAGGAGGGGTAGGGCGGGATACCTGGCAGAGGTGATTTTATTCTGTCTTCACAACAACCCCACCAAGCAGGTATTAGTCATCTGACTTTGTAAAGTAGAAACTGAGGCTCATATATTACTTAGTTGCCCACAATGAGAGTTGGAGCCAGACTTTTGACCTAGATCTGACTTGAAAGGTCACCTCAGCACTAGGTGGAATCCTTGTTGGCACAACCTCTGGGAAGGAATATGTTTTATGCTGCCCGCCCTGTCCATGTGAGCTCATCACATGGTATTAGGGAAAGGCACAGAAGGTAGCATGGGACAGCACTTTCAGCTTTTATAAGGCCCTTTGGACACGTGAAAACCGGTGAGGTTTTCTGGGGACCCTCTCCCCAGAATAGTCCACACACATAGATAACTCTAGGTGAGATTTCAGGGGTTTGAGGCTCCCCAGAGCCTTCAGTGGCTCCCAGTTGAGAACTCCTATGACACGTGTTAGAAGCGGCGACTGTCCACACCCTTCACAGGGCATATCATAGCACACAGGGATGGCTGTGTGAGGGTGGGCATTTCAGCCTCATTTTTATTATTTTATTTTATTTACTTGGCTGCCCTGGGTCTTGGTTGTGGTATGCAGGACCTTTGATCTTCCCTGTGGCTTGTGGAACCTTGAATGGCAGGTGAACTCTTAGTTGCAGCACGTGAGATCTAGTTCCCTGACCAGAGATTGAACCCGGGCCCCTGCCTTGGGAGTTCACAGTCTTCACCACTGGACCACGAGGGAAGCCCCTCAGTCTTCCATTTAATCATGAGAACTGTTAACAACACGTAGAGGGCGGTTCTGGAAGCAGTCTACCTGCTCTGGAATAGCGCATGGCAGTTCTAAGGAAAGATGGCAAGGCTGTAAGCAGGCGCAGCTCCCCAGGACATATCGTTGAGTGGGGAAAAGCGCGTTGAAGAGTGATATGCAGTGCACACATCATGTATGGAAAATCAAACAAAAACACTCAGCAATATTATTTATGCCCTACACATGCAGAAGGATGCCTGAAAATGCATGGAAAATGGGCTTGAATGATATACAGGATGCTGTTTGTAGTGGGATTCTTTGGGCAGAGTGGAAGATCTTGGTTCCAGGTGACACAGCTCTGTCTGAACTGCTTTAACATTTTTATAAGGAGACTGTATCCCTGCTGCTGCTGCTAAGTCGCTTCAGTCGTGTCTGACTCTGTGCGACCCCATAGATGACAGCCCACCAGGCTCCCCCGTCCCTGGGATTCTCCAGGCAAGAACACTGGAGTGGGTTGCCATTTCCTTCTCCAATGCATGAAAGTGAAAAGTGAAAGTGAAGTCGCTCAGTCATGTCTGACTCTTCGCGACCCCATGGACTGCAGCCTACCAGGCTCCTCTGTCCATGGGATTTTCCAGGCAAGAGTACTGGAGTGGGGTGCCGTTGCCTTCTCCGAGTCTATCCCTAAATTATGTGTATACCGAAAACTAATTTTCTTTTTTTGAATGCTAGTTAATATATTTTTTAAAATTTAAATTTATTTATTTTAATTGGAGGCTAATTACTTTACAATATTGTATTGGTTTTGCCATATATCAACCTGAATCCGCCACGGGTGTACACGTGTTCCCAATCCTAAACCCCCTCCCACCTCCCTCCCCACACCATCCCTCTGGGTCGTCCCAGTGAACCAGCCCCAAGCAGCCTGTATCCTGTATCGAACCTGGACTGGCGATTCGTTTCTTATATGATATTATACATGCGAAAACTAGTTTTCAAATGCAGCACACCCACAGGGTATATACGGGAAGGATAATGGGGAGAAGGAATTCTGAAGGAGGTGGGCTAGGGTAGGGGGAAAACATTTGTGTCAGACAATCCTATATTCCAGCCCTGACCTTGACAATTACCTGCCTGTGACCTTGGGCAAGTAACTTTAAGTCTCCAATTTCTTCTGTGAAATGTGGATGATAAAATCTGCCTTCCAGGGCTCTGGTGAAGATGAAGTAGGATAAAGAACTCTTAGCACATAGTCGGTGCACAATGAATCACAGCCATTATTGTTATTTTAAATTTTAGCTCCCCAGATATTTGAGTTCTTACTAGGTGACAGTTGGGTTAAGGGCTTCAGGAGCATATCTGGTTCAATCAGAGGTGACTTCCTGCAGGAGGAGGAGTTATAGCTACTTGAATGTGTGAGAAGCAGGGCATCAGTGAGTCGCAGAGGGAGCTGAGTGCAGCAGCCAGGAGGGATCATGTCTGTGTGCCGATTATGAGTAGTGATGTTACTATCTCCATATTACAGACAATATGAGAATCTACATAAGAGAATACAGAGAATCTAAGTAAGTTGCCCATGGACATGTAGCACAGAACTGATCACATGGGAGGGACGGGCTGATGCAGAGACCTTGAGGAAAATGCAGAAAACCGGGGTATTTCAGTGGCAGGGGGGAGTAGGAAAGAATGGGTCTTAGCACCAGAGAGACTCCTGAAGACAGGGACAGGGACATGTCATGGACCAGCCTGGCCTTGGTGAGGCTGGGTGGAGATAAGTAGAGCAGGCCATGGGAGACGCAGCAGGACCTAAGGTCTTACAATCACAAGGTGCTCTTCTGTTTGCTTGTTTTGTTCTGGTTTTTGGCCATACCATATGGCTTGTGGGGTTTTGGTTCCCCGACCAGGGACTGAACCTGGGCCTTGGTGGTGAAAGCAGAGTCCTAACCATTGGACCAACAGGAAATTCTGCAAGGTGCTCCTGACAGAGGCCACCCTCCAGCAGCCCTCCAACTGCCCTGAGGCCCAAGAGGAGAGTTTGGGCCAGCCCACAGGGAGGGTGCCAGGCCACATGGTCCCATGAGGCCACAGACTTTCCCCAGGAACCTTCCAAGAACTGGGTGAGTTGAGAGCTGGCTGGAGGTGTGCATTTAATTGTCAACGCATGCCCTGTGACCCAGCAATTCTGCTCCCTAGATTCTCTGGCAAGACCACAGGGCACACGGGCAAGGGAGCTCGTACAGGACTGTTGAGGGGTGTTGAAGGGGATGTGGGTGCCTATCACCATCAGAGTGGGTAAATACATGTGGAGGGCACCCACCATTGCAACATGAGTGGGGTTTAAAAAATACGGTGCTGAGTGACAGTGAGAATATATGGTGTATTAAATATGAAACTAGAAAATACAGGCTGAGGTTTTCCCAAGAACACATGAAAATGGTTGACTATGAGGGGCAGGAGGTGGTGAAGAATGGGGATAAAAGTGAGAAAAACACCGGTGGCTGTGAAAATTCAGCCCCTCTGAGGGTGAAGGGGCAGCCCAGCGATCAAACCTCATTTCTGTGCGCATCACGCCACCTAGTGGGCACAGGACCTCAGGACATCCTCGGCCAGGGCGTTGCCTGGCTGGGCCCTGGAGCAGAGGGGTGGAGGAGGGCCGGCTGGGGTTGGTTGCGGGCCTGGCTTTCAGGTCTGGGGTGGGAAGGGTTCAGACAGGCTTGCCCTACTCCCAGGGGGCCTTCCCACATCACGTGAGCTCCTCCACACAGCTTAAACTGTTCCAGAAGCTTCCTTGGGTTCTCATTGCCTGTGAGTCTGTGCATCCTGGTGACACTCGTAATCCGGACCCCACCCTACCTTCTCACGCTGTGACGTCTATGCTCCATAACCCTATAGCCCTCAAACAGGCCACGGACTTCTTGCTTTGAATGCTCTTCCTCCCACTTCTCCTCATGGTAAAGTCCTCCTCACACTTAAAAAAAATTTTTTTTTTTATTTTGACTGCACCGCATGGCTTGTGGGCTCTCAGTCCCACACCGGGGATTGAAACTGGGCTGCAGCAGTGACAGCACTGAATCCTAACCACTAGACCACCAGGGAACTCCCCAGAGTGCTCCTCACTCTTAAAGGCCTTGTTCAGTTCCTTCACAAAGACACCCCTGGCAAACCGGTCACCCCAAAGCCCCTGCCATTAAACCCATGGTCATAAATCAGGTGCCAGTTACCCACGAAACAGCCAGCTCAGTGCTTTTAATGGGTAGAAGAAAGAAAACAGGGGGCTTTGATGTCAGCTTAGGTGCTGGAACCTCAGCTTGGCCACTCACCAGCTGTGAGACCTTGAGCAGATAGTTAAGTATTTGCTAAATGGAAATAAAGCCCTTATCTTCTTGTTGTTCGGTCGCTAAGTCCTGTCCGACTCTTTGTGACCCCATGGACTGCAGCCTGTGAGGCCTTGCCTGACGTGTCTCCTTCCTCTCCCCGTGGCTGCCCCCACTCCAGCCACACTGCCCCACCCTGCTCTTCCCTGAACTCACCAAGTCCTTTCCTGCCCCCTGGCCTTAACACCTGCTGCTCTCTGCCTAGAACAGTCTCCCTTCTCATCCTCCTCCACTTCATTTCCAGTGTCATCTCCTCAGAGAAACCTTCAGCAACCCCCCTCGAAATTCCTGCCCCCGCTCGGCTTTGTCTCACCTCCTGTGTATTTTCTTCTAGGATTTACTGCGACCTGTAATTTCCTGACTTTCTTTTTTTTTTTTTGGCTGCACTGGGTCTTCGTTGCTGTAGGGGCTTTCTCTAGTTGCTGCTTGTGGGGGCTACTGTCTAGCTGCGGTGTGCGGGCTTCTCCTGTCATGGAGCAACAAGGACTCCTCTGTAGGGCTCGTGGGCTCAGTAGTTGCCCCATGGCATGTGGGGTCTTCCTGGATCAGGGGTCAAAGCTGTGTCCCCTGCATTGGCAGGCAGATTCTTAACCCCTGGACCCCCAGGAAAGTCCCATTTTCTGACTTTTTGACTTGGTCGTCGGCTCTGGGTGGATGGGGGTCGTGAGTCTGGGAAGTAACAGACTTGCAAGGTGTCACTCCTGATCTTGGCTCTTCCCTGGGTCCACCTGCTCACAGGGAGCCCCTTAGGGTAGGGGTGCGTCTCACTGCCTCACTCAGCTTTCCCCTTGTCGGCACCCAGCCCTTTCCCCGCCCGGCGCGGACCCTTGGTTATGCTTTGCCTCCTGTCTGTCCTGTTCTCGTCCATTCTTTTTTCCCTTTGCAGGTCCTCATGGTCCCTGACGGTCTCTGATGCGGGTCAGGTTTGAGCCTGGCATCTCCCAGAACGCGAGTATCCTGGGAAGGCCGCAGGTCTCTATCCCTTACTTTGTTTCCAAGTCAAACAGGATTTTAAGTGGGGAGTTTGGGTTCCACTCCTGACTGGAGTTTTAAGGTCTTGGGTGGTAGGACGGTGACCTAGAATGGTCTGGTCTAACCCAAGGGACTTAGAGAGGCCAGGAGGTCCCAGTGATGCCCACTGGCCCCTCTCAGGTCGAGGGGCTTGTGCTGTGAGTTGCCCAGGCTGAGTGGGATCCACACAGTCTCATGAAGCATCACTTGGCCCAGAGGCAAATTGCTCCCTAAACACAGCTTGCCCTTCCTGATGCCGAACCAGAGGCCTGGTAAAGGCGGCAGTGCCATGGCTCCATGTCACCCATGTGGCAGCTGGAGGACGGCCCCTGGCACCAGGAAGCAGGACGCAATCTGTTGGTATCCAGTTGCTGGCCTGGAGTCAGTCTGCTGTCTTGGGTGGGGGTGGAGAGAGCCCCCCCAGGGTCCTGCCATCTACCAACCCACCAAGCAAGTGAGGCAGGATTCATACCCTCCCCTCATGGATGAGCCGTACTTGTGGGGGTGGGGGGTGGGAGGGTAGAGAAAGTCATATGCCTCAAATTTGAAGATTTACAGTAAAATTTCAAAAAGTCATTTTGGGAACTGATGTGAGGACCACTGGTACCTTATTTTGTTAAGTGAAAACATAAGGATAATTTATGAAACATACACTACTGTATGTAAAATAGATAACCAGTTGGAGTTTGACGTATGTCTCAGAGCACCCAAAGCCAGGGCTCTGTGACAACCTGAAGGGGTGGAGCAGGGGAGGTGGGAGGGGGAGTCAGGATGGAGGGGACACGGGTATACCTGTGGCCGATTCACGTCGATGTATGGCAAAACTCATCGCAAATTTATAAAGTAATTATCCTCTAATTAAAATAAATAATGAAAAGAATAATTTAAAATTAATTTTCTATTATCATATCCTAAAAACTGAACATGGTCATACCAATAAAAGAGAAATAAGAAATAGTCATTCCCTAGAGGAACTTCCCTGGCGATCCAGAGGTTAAGATTCTCCCTTCCAATAAAGTGGGTACAGGTTCGAGCCCTGGTCGGGGGGCTGAGATCCCATATGCCTCATGGCCAAAAAGCCAGAACATAAACAACAGAAGCAATATTGTAACAAATTCAGTAAAGACTTTACAAATGGTCCACGTCAAAAAAGAAAGAGTCTTTCCCCAGCAAGACTGACAGGCATTCTCACACTGACATTTTGAGCTGTGGGCAGGTGAGAACACGGTTGGGGACCAGCTCTCGAGAATGTTGGCTTAGCAGTTTGAAGGTGTGTGTGTGTGTGTGTATGTGTGTGTAGGAAAGAATTGTGGAAGCTGGTAGCTGCCTAAGTGGTGTGATTAGGGGGAAAAGGAAGTGCTTCTCACAACTCAAAGAGTTCTTGGACGAACCCACAATGTCTCCCCTTTCTCTGTATCACTTAGACTTCCTGTGGATTAACTGGTTTTCTTTTTGAAAGTGCAAATATCCCATGGGCAGGGTCCATTGAGCAAGCTGGACAGGGGTTGGGTGTGTAGGCAGCCTCTGGGACCGTGTTTGTCCAGGGGCCGTCTGGTTGGGATAAACATCAATGGTGCATGTCGGGACAGCAGGGGAGAAGAGGGTGGCTTTCCTGAGCCCTCAGCGAGTGCACTTCGGGTGCTGTCCCTCAGACTGCCCCATGTGGGTCAACTCTCTGAATTTTCTTAGCAACACAGACAGTGTCTTCTTCTGTCCACTTTCTAGATGAGAAAATTGAGGTCCAGAAAGGATCCAGTGTGTGTCCAAGGTTACACAGTCCGTGCTGGAACCAGTGTTTATATCCACATCAGTCTGAACTCAAGCCCAAAGCTTTTATTTCTCTAGCTGGCCAGGTCTCAGAAATGTTTAAAACCACTTGAGGGGAATTCCCTGGTGGTACATGGTTAAGACTTAGAGCTTCCACTGCAGGGGGCACCGGTTTGATCCCTGGTCAGGGAACTAAGATCCTGCATGCCAAGCGATGAGGCTAAGAAAAAAAAAAAAGGCAAAAACACCCCACTTGCATCCCATGTCTCTGTCAGCACAGTGTCCAGCAGACTTGTTTTTTATTTGTTCTGTCTATCCCCAAACACTGTGGCTGACCTTGTTGCCCGCTTCCAGGCCAGTGGAGGGAAGGGGCACAAACTGTCCTGGTCTGGGCCAGACTCTGTCCTTCAGTCATTATTTTTTTTTAAACTTAAAAAAATTGGTGGCGGCTTTCCTGGTGGCTCACTGATAAAGAATCCACCTGCTGGTGCAGGAGACATGGGTTTGATCCCTAATCTGGGAAGATCCCACATGCCTCGGAGCAACTAAGCCCGTGGGCCATAACTCCTGAGCCCATGCGCTGTGATTACTGAAGCCTGTGCATCGTAGATGCACTGCAATAAGAGAAGCCACTGTAATGAGAAGCTCTCACTGCCACCAGAGAGTAGCTCCTGCTCGCCACCGCTAGAAGAAAGCCGTGCAGCATTTAAGACCCAACACAGCCAAAAATAAATAAACTAAAATTAAAAAAAAAATTTAAAATGGTGGTGAAATGCATGTAACATAAAATTTACCATTTTAACCATTTTAAAGTGTACAATTTGGTTCTCTGAATTCAGCAGCACTTGGTGCGTTTGAGGGCTGTGCAACCCTCCCGTCTCTAGTTCTGCACCCATCAGGTGGTCACCCCCGTATCTCCTCCCCCAGCCCCTGTCAACCGCAGATCTGCTTTCTGTCCCTATGAATCTGCCCATTCTGGACATTTCATAGAAACGGGATCACACGGTATGTGGTCTTTTGTGACTGGCTTAGCCCGTGGCTTTGCATGAGGTTTTCAAGGTTCATCCACGTTGTAGCAGGAACCAGCATGGCATTCCTTTTTGGGACTGAATCATATTCCATCGCATGGGTAGACCCCACTTTGTTTATCTTTTTATCACCGGATGGACACTTAGGTTGTT
This sequence comes from Bos taurus, assembly GCF_002263795.3. NCBI lineage: Eukaryota > Metazoa > Chordata > Mammalia > Artiodactyla > Bovidae > Bos > Bos taurus. Next base: position 17,625,685 of record NC_037350.1, on the reverse strand, counting down.
CCTACCATTTAGCTACTGTGCATAGTGCTGCTATAAACATTTTCATCCAAGTTTTTGTCTGGACACCTGTTCTTAATTTTTTTTGGGGGGGGTCCCTATTAGGAGTGGAATTGTTGGGTCATACGGTAATTCTATGTTTAACTTCTTGAGGAGCAGCCAAACGGTTTTCCACAGCAGCTGTAGCATTATACATTCTTACCAGCAGTGTATGAGGGCTCCAATTTCCCCACCTCCCTGCCAACACTTGTCATTTTCCTTTTTATAGCCATCCTAGTGGGTGTGAAATGGTATCTCATTGTGGGTTTTGTTTGCATTTTCCTAATGACTAATGACATTAATCATCTTTGCTCCTTGGGAGGCCTGAAGCAGGTCCCTCACCCTCTTCATGCCTCAGTTTCCTCATGTCCAAATTAGGACACATCTAAGGAAGATACGAGGATGAAATGAGTGAACCGGGGTGAAGAACTTAGCGTTTGTGTCAGGCACAGAGCTGGGGCTCCTAGACTGTCTCAGGCAGCCCCAGGCCCGCCCTTGCTCAGCTGGTGGGGCGGCTGGCTACTCAGAGGACCCTCCTGGCTCTGACCAGCTGGGACTCTGGGTAAGTTAAAGCTGCTCCCCTCTGTCTCCACCACCCTGGACTCCACAAGGAACCACAACCCTTAAGGCTGGGCCGGGGCTGATTTCCATTCAACTGAGAAGACAGTTACTGAGTGTAGCAGATCCCCTGGGACCTCTTTTCCATTTCCGAGAACCAGCTGCCCTTCGAGCGTTTTCCCTTCTGTGCGAGCTCTCTGCAGACTGCTTTCCGCTACTGGAGCAGCAGAAGTGCCCGGAAGTTCATGCCCCAGGCGGCCCTGAGCCAATGACTGTGACACGGGGGAGGCAAGACCCAGCTCTCTGGCCTGGCATGGGAACAGCTTTCAGTCCCGAGTCCCCCATACAGCGTGGACTGCAGGCATCCTCCGTCCCCTTCCTGGCCTCTTGCTCTCCCCTCTTGCTTCCCCAGTCCCTTTCACGTCCCCTGGGAGCACTCCCTTAGGAACTTGCCTAGCCAGAACCCTCTCTCCGGATCTGCTTCTGGAAAACTCAGCTTAAGACATGGAACGCTGGGACTTCCCTGGTGGTCCGGTGGTTGGGAATTCGCCTGCCAGTGCAGGGGATGTGAGTTCGATCCCTGGTCTGAGAAGATTCCATGTGCCCTGGGGCCACTGAGTGGCCACTAAGCCCGCATGCAACAGCTACTGAACCTGAGCTCTAGAGCGCGTGCTCCACGATGAGAGAAGCCACCGCAATGAGAAGCCCACGCACAGCAAGGAAGAGGAGCCCTCACTCGCCCAACTAGAGAAAGCCTTCACGCAGTAACGAAGACCCAGTGCAGCCAAAAAAAAAAAAAAAAAGATACAGAGCATCTGTGTGCTAAGCCCTTTGGAAAATGCTGAGGTAGACAAAGATCAACAAAATTTTCTTCCCCAGTGGAGCCCACAGCTTGGTCGGGGCTGGTGCTGATGGCAGTAGTCATGCCAGTAGCCAGTCTTGTGTACCTACTACATGCCAGGCACGGGGCTGATCGTTTTACACATGTTACATTCGGACCTACTTCATTTAAACCTGTAACCATTGCTACGGGACGCTATTATCATCCCCACTTTACAGATGAGAAAACTGAGGACCGGAGAGGTTAACGAATATGTAGCCGTTTATCGCAGAGGGATAAGCTCTGGGGGGTGGGGAGGGGGAAGGCGATGCCCAGCTGCTGCCGTATAACAGAGGATAGAGATTCTCCAGGGCCACACTACCACTGGTTGTGAGGGTGTTTCAGAATTTTAATTTGTTACTAACTTTGGTCAACTTTGTAGGAATGATTCAAATTAAGAAGGAAAAAAAGAAAGGGAATTCAAGTCCATCCCACTGATACTGTCTCTCTCAGCTTACTTTCTCCTACTCTGCTTTCCTGAGCAAGAGATGGGTGGAGGTCCTGCCCACAAGACAGTGCTGGATGCCCTAGCTGAAGACCCTGCTCCACGCATGTGGGTGCAAATGGGGTACCAGCTGCTGCCTTGCCTGGTCTCCCCACCATCTGAGCTCCCAGGAGGCCTGGGGGAGCAGATGCCCTAGGTGCCCATGGGGGAAAGAGGCATGGGCTGTGCCCCTTTGTGATTGAGCCCCCAGTATCAACAACCACCAGACCCCTGGGAAATGAGAAGCACCATCTGGGGAGGGCTATCACTCTCTGAGTGTGTATTGGGGTGATTAAAGACACAGACCCAAGCAGACAGCCTGCGATCAAATCCTAGCTCTGCTGTTTACAAGTTCAGTGACTTTGAGAAAACTATTTACCCACTCAGAGCCTTAGTTTCATCTCTAAAATGGGAACAATAATAACACTGGCCTCTTAGGATTGTTGTGAGAATTAAATGAGATAATATACACAATGTAGACAGAATGCTGCCTTGGATGTAGTAGGAGCTATACACTTGTTGGCTGATTATTACTTTGATTAACTATTGTTGTGAAAAGAGAGTCTGGGCCCAGCTAAGACACTTGGCTTAGGTCTCACCCAGCAGCCCGGATAGAGGCCCTGAGTCTGGACGCATTCTCCCACAGATATCCCATGACCCCTGCGTGCTCCTGGGGGAAGGATAAAGGCTTCTGTCTCCCTCTTGCCTACCCCTCCCCCACTGGCTTGCATCTTGCCCCACAGGGTTTCTGGGGCTCCCCTGAGTCGGAGGCTCCAGGAGTAGGACTGGGGGCTGGAGCGGGGATGGTCCCAGGGACACTACCCTGGACTCTGAATGAAGACAATCTGTCTACCAGCCCGCAAGCCTTCTGGGAAGAGGAGGGGATGGCAGCTGGCTCTGTGTCCTGCACCTGTGAATAAGCCAGCTCTGCTACTACCTGGCTGTGTGACCCCGGCTGGCTCCCTCCCCTGGTCCTGGTGACGAATGAGCGTTTATGAAGCACTTCCTCATTTAATCTTCATCCCCATCCCCCTGCCAATGATTCTGGTCCTCATTATCCAGACATAGAAGCAGAGGTAACCAGAGGTGAACAACCACAATAAGACCAGACAGACTGGGTCAGGGAGGGGCTGGGCCAGTGGAGACAGCCTAAGGTCGGGGCTGAGATTCCTGGAATGTAATCATGAGTGGAGTTACTGGGTTCGATTAAGCACAGCCCACCCCTGTCTGCGCTGCACAGAGCTCAGGGTCACTGAGTCCCCACCTCCTTGCAGGGCTGGCCTTCTTCCTCATTTTTGTCCATCCTCCAGAGGTGATGCCTGTGATTGTCAGTGCCTCTTCTTTTTTAAAAGTTACTTTTCATTTATTCGGTTGCACCAGGTCTTTGCTGTGGCATGAGAGATCCTCAACCTTTAAGTGAGGCAAGTAGGATCTAGTTCCCTGACCAGGGATTGAACCCAGGGCCCCCTGCATTGGGAGTGTGCAGTCTTAGCACAGGGAAGCCCCTGTCAGTGTCTCTTCTCTTGCTTGTTATCTCCATGGGCCTACGTCTCCTCTACCTGCCTGTTCGTGGCCTTTGTTCCTGCTGGGGTCGGGCTGCTGTCCTCTTGTCTGCAGGTGTTCCTTGTATCCTCTAGTCTAGATATTAATCCTTGTCTGTTTGGACAGGGCGAGGATCCGCTATCATTCTGTCATCTTCGGGCACTTTGAAACCTAACTCCTCTCCCTCCGGCCTGCTGCCAGGCTCCTCTCTGAGCGGAAGGCACAGGGTGAGGCCCTTCTCACTGTCTCTGCCCTTTTGGTTAATGCCAGGCATCCAGGACAGGGTAGAGTCTGTGCCAGGAACTTGCTCTTAGCTCAGGGATGGGGCACAGGGGCAGGGAGGGGCGGGCCAGGGCCAGACAGCAGCTGCCCCAGGGCCCAACCCCGGGGGCCCCTGGTCAGGGCCTCTGGGCCCAACTGGTCAGGCTTCCTTCCTTCCACACACACCAGCGCTCGGCTGATCACCATGTTGTGCCTGGGGTCTCCAGCTTGATCAAGACCCTGCCCTTGGCCTCAAAAACGCCCACTCAGTGCAGCAAACGGCCTGGCCGCTGCCCAAGGTGGTGGCTGGGCTGAAGCCACAGACAGAGGACATTGCAGGGCGCAGACTTGGACCCCTGCCAGCACGGGCAGGGAGGGCTTCCTAGAGGAGGTGCCTTAGGTCTGGGCTTTGCAGGAAGCCCGCACATTCTCCAGGCCTCAGCAAGGTCTTCGTTCAAGCCCAGGCAGGAACGGGAGCCCAGCCTTTCATCTTCCTTTCCAGGAAACGTGCCTTCCAGGTCTTTCCCTTTCATGGAGTTGAGGGGGGTCTTTGCTCCTGGATTCTCCTTCTAAACAGGGGTCAGTATGGCTCACAGGGAAAGGAGGCAGCCTGGGTGTTAGCAGACCTGCCTCCTGTCCTTGCTGTCCGAGTGACCTTGGCCAAGCCCCACTTCCTCTCCGCAGTCCCCTGGTGCGAATGGTGAGAGCGTGGGGTGAGCGTGTGTTCCCAGAATCCTCTGGGATTCAACATGGCAGCTGTGGCATCGTCCCGTCTTCTCCACAGCCCTCAAGGGACGGGGACCTGGAGGTCACCCGGAGTCCGTGGCCCCAGGCCCTCCTGCGTCTCTGCCCTGTACACCACCTTGCCAACAGCCCCGGGTTTGTTCTCAGACCCCTTCGTGCACTTTCCTCACAACAGCTCCTGTGAACAAGGGAGGTCCTGTGGGCCAGGCGCTGTGCTGGTGCTTTGCGCCCACGGCCTCATTTACTTCCCACAAACCTGCAAGGTGGGTACGATGCCTGTCCCCTTTTTGCACGTGATATGGTGGGGCTTAGAGAGACTGAGCCACACACCTAAGGTCACCCAGCTTTTAAGAGGCAAGACAAAGGTCCCAGCCCAGCTCCGGCTGCTCCAGAGTCCTTTTCCTAATTGCCTCCTCCCACATTGTGACTCCCTCCTAAATTCCACCTACCCGGTTAGCATGCCCCGGCCAAGCCCTCCCTGCCTCCTTGGTTCCCAACCTCGATCCCACACAGACATTTCCACCTCTCCCAGGCCCACTCCTGCTTTCCCCTTGGTCACCTGCTTTCCTGGTGGACCCCCATCTGCCCCCCTCTTCCCAGCCTCTCCTCACTTCTCTGTACCCCCTAGAGTGTGTCCAGGGGCCAGGTACCCACAAAGGGTGCCTGAGGCCCCTTATGAAGCCCCCAGGCCTGCAGCACAGGCTGAGGAAGGGCTTGGGTGGGGGCTCTGGGTCTCACATTCCGGGGTGTCGCCACCCCACCCCGTTCCTGAGGTTGAACAGGTCAGCCATGGAGGAGGTGGCCCTCTAGGGCCCAGAGGGGCTGGGGACCTGCGCCTTGGCAGCTGGCCTGGCACGTGCCCAATGTGGCCAGCCTGAAGGGGACGTGCCTGTCTCTCTGGAAGCCACTGGCTTATCAGAGGGGAGTGAAGGGGCTGGGACAGCCCGTCTCCTGGGACGTGCCGGGACTCATGCCACCCGGGGGTGTGCATGTGTGCGTGCGTGCATGTGCCCGCCCAGGGCAGCCAGGCTGGGCCCCGGAGGAGGGCTGGTGGGAGCTCTCGATTCACCAGTGGCTTCTCCTGCGTTTAACAAACAGTGCAGTGTCTGGGACCCAGCAGGCCTGTGGCCTGCTTTCGCTGTTATTATTTTATAGTTAGGAGCTTAAATCACATTTTCTTTCCCCCTGAGGCAAACCCATCTTTCACGTGAAACCCCAGCTGATCAGTGTGTGTGTGTGTCTGTGTGTGTGTACGTGCGCTGGACCGGGAGTACGGCTGTCCAGGCTGCATCCTGGTTCCACTTCTCTTCCAGCTGCAAAGTCATTCTTCCACTCAGACTCAGCTTCCACTTATCAAGAAGGCCCGCAGCACCTGGGATGGTTGTTGAGTGTGAAATGAAACCCAGGATGTGCTGGGTGTAAACACCGCCGTGCAACAGAGATGTGTGTGTTGGGGTTTGCTGGTCAACATCTTCTATTTCTACTTAGAGCTGTGCCATGGCTGGCAAGAATGGCTGATGGATTCCTGGCTCCTCTTGTTAAGGATTTAGCTTGTGCCCTTGAAAATGAATCGGGTTGCCTCGGCCCCTGAGATGTAGAAGCTGGTGGGGTGAATCCATTGGGTAAATGAATGAAAAGAATGAGTGAAGATACCTGATTCTGCAGGTGTTGAGGCAGAAGGTCACCCCCAGATGGGAGGTTATGTGGGTGGGTGGGGGAGAGGCTAGACCAGATGGTTTTTGAGGTCACTTCCCATTGCTGGTTCTTTCCAGATTCTGTGACCTGAGCTGACTTGTCCCAACTTTCCAAGAGCCTCTCACTCCAGACCCTCTGAGCAGCTAATGCTGTGCTGGGCGGGTACTCTGTCTACACCCTCCCTCAGGGTTTCCTGGGTCAAGGAGAATTCCCAGTGAGCAGAGCCAAGGCTGATGCAGGACCTACGTGCTGGGCCAGGGGTGAGGCTAGGGAGTGGAACACCCTTTGGGAGGTCATGGCTGGGTGTGGGGAGGGGGACTTTCGATCCTCTGTGGATCAGCCTGGAAGGCTTTCTGGAGGAATCTGTGTTGAATCTCAGTGCGAGCGCGCCTGGTCCCAGCCATCACAGGTTTATGGTAACTAGCACGCCCCTCCCCTCTGCTTGCCATGCCCCACCTATGACCCTGCAGGGCAGGAGGGTGCTGGCTGTGGCGGGCGTGGGGACCCTGGAGCCCGCAGGTGTCAGTCCTTGCTCATCTGGGCCGCCTCTAGGGAAGCTGGGGCTCTTACTGTGGTTCTGATGCTACGTGGTCTTTGTTGTTCAGTCGCTAAGTCCTGCCCTTAGCTGGTTCTAACCTCTCAGAACCTGTTATCTCCCCTACAAATGAGTGGTCAGCAAAGGGACCACCAGTGTGAGAGCTCTGGGTGGGGGTCTGCTAGGAGCTGCAGCCCAGCCCCAGACCTCGTGCCCTGGGCTGAGTTGGGGGTGGGGTGATCCCTCCTCTCTTTGCGCTGTCACCTCCTGGAGGGCCTTCTGGGGGCTGGAAATGACCCCCAGCAGAGTCGACTCCCTGGCTCTGGCGCCCCCCACCCCCACCCCAGGTCCCTCTGCCCCATTTTGTCCCCTCGGTGTTACATTCCGCAGAGGAAAGTGATCCCTCACTCAAGGCCTGAGGATTACAGGCTGGAGAGAAGTCGGCGTTGCCCTGGGAACGCTCACGTAGCCTTTTTCCGTTTTCCCATCAGTGCCCTCCTCTTTCTGCCAAAGGCTGGTGGGGAGGGGAATGATCCTGGCTGTGGTTGGGGGCCTGGTCAGCCCTTCCCTCCCTCCCTGAGGGTCAGCAGCCCTGGAATGGGGGTAAACTGTGCTGAGCTTCTAGTAGGCCCTCTCAGGAGGTGGTTAGGGGTCAGGGGCCCTGGGGTCTCCATGTGTCTGGGCTCCCCTGCCCCCTCACTTCTGCCGTGACGCCCCTCCTAGGCTGAAGCCCCTCCACCCCTACTAAGCTGGGGATTTCCGCAGGCTGAGCCAACCGCCTGACCCTCATTATGGCGCCTTCATCCTGTTGGGGTTAAGCTCCCGGTGGCCTTCCCTGCCCCCCACCCCAGAGGCCAGGCCGAGGGTCAGAGATTCAGGAGGCTCAAGCCTGCTAGGCCCCCTCTGGGAAGGGCTGGTGGCCCGTCTTCTCCCCGGGGCCCCAAGGGTGGAGAGGCAGCTTGCCCTGGGGGTCTGGGTGGACAAGGGAAGATGTGCAGGGAATGCTCAGGGAGGAGGGGCTGGTCCTTCAGGGAAGAGGGAGCTGATGACCTTTAGAGGGCAGTGAAGTTGAGAGACGAGAAATCCCAGGGGCTGCATTCACAAGTGCAGAATCATCTAGAAAGATTTTTAAAAATACTCAGCCCCACGCCTCCTGATTTTTATTTCATCAGCCAGGACTGGAGCAAGCATTGGTATTTAAAAAATCCTCCTCAGGTGACTCTCATATTTAGCCAGTTTGAAAATCACCACTCTACCTGACGCCCCATGGTACTGTCAAGGAGACTGATGAGCCATCAGAATGCCCTTGAGCGAGGTAACTTCACCAGTTGGGCAAGACTGGGTTGGAACTCGGGGCGGGCCACTTCCTCTTGGCCTCCTCCATCCGCCTGAGGCTTGCCCGTTGTCCCACTCACTTAATTATTTGGGTCCTTAGGAGCTGTGTGACTGAGAACAAGTGGCTTAACCTTGATGTGCCTGGTGATACTAGGCCCCAGTGATAAGAATAGAAGGAGATGATGCCTATAAGGCCCCAGCAGCACTTGGGGGAAGGGTAGCCATTGTCCTGCCTAGGGCCAGGGTCTGGGCAAAGGCCTCCATCATCTTATGCACCAAACAGGCGCGACCCTCAGAACTCCAGCAACTCTCAGGTAGAGTAGGGTAGTGGATATCCTTGAGGTTCCCTGGGCCCTGAGAGGGAGCTGGGAGGTGCAGAGGAGGTGCGGGAAAGAATGGCTCCCTCACCCTCAAACCTCATACCTTTCTTGTTGGGGGTCACTGTGTCCTGCAGATATAGGAATGGCCACCAGGTGTCACCCTCAGCTCAGGCTTGAAGTGAAGGCAGTGCAGAAAGAGGGAAAGGGGCTGGGTGGAGAGTAGGGCACCTCTCAGGGAGTGGGTGAACTTGGAGAGTGCCTGATGCTTTTGATGGATTGGGGGAGGGTGGCGCTGTTAATTTCTGCAGGAAGGTACTCTGCAAAGATTCATTTGTCTACCTTCAGAATTCTCCTTCCCATGCTGATGGCAAATCACAATTCAACAGGTTCTTTATAGGGTACCTGTTGCACACAGGGGTGGGGAGGTGGAAGGGTTGGGGGACAGGGGTGGAGAGGGGAGGCGGAGGGAGGCTTAAGAATCTTACTGAACACCTACTCTGTACCAGATCCTATACACACAGGAGGCCACTCAATATTTACAGCAATCTGGTATAGTAAGTACCATGATTAGTCCCATGTTACAGGGCAACTGAGGCTTATACTGGTTATGTGTTGGGCCCAAGGTCACCCAGCTGGACAAAGTTTGAGGCCTATCTGGAACCTAAATTCTTCCTCCTTTACCCAGTCAGTCAGGGGACAGGAAACCTGCAACGGTCTTCCCACCAGGCTGGGAGAGGATGTGGTGGGTGGCGACCCATCTCTGCCTGGCTCTGCTAATCAAGAACCAGTGAGGAGCTCGAGAAGCCTGCTGCCAGCGAGCTGGGTGCGGGTTGGTGGGCGGGGGGTGGGGGGGGGGGGGAGGCGGGGAACCTGTGCTCACTGGGATGGGTGGAAGTGGGGTTTGGGTGCAGGCTGGGTGTCGGGCAAGGGCAGGCTGCAGACACAGCAGCAATGAGAGGCTCTCACCACCTGTACACATACTCCTTGGACCAAACTTCCCACCTCAGAGTTATTTCAGTTTCCTCATCTGTCAATTCTAGGGGCCAACTTTGTTCATCCAATACCTTGTCCCTGCACCCTCCTGGACTCTGAGCTGACTGCTCCTCAGGTCAGGTACTAAGATGGACATGATCTCAGCTATCCCTCACCTGCAACCCTCCACTTTAAGCTTAGATCAGTTTTAAAGTTTCTTTGATCATGCCACCTACCAATGAAACAATTGCTGAGCATGCATCTGTAATAAGAAGCATATTTTCATATTTTTTACTTTGTACAACACACTCACACTAAATGGAAAAAGGTGAGATGAAAAAATAAATGTTCCAGTATTTTCCTGCTGCACCTCTGTTACCCACACTCCCCACCCTCCAAGGGCACTTTAGATCCAACTGCTCCAGGAAATGGAGGGTAGTCAGTCCAACCCAGCTCAGGAGGGAAGTGTAGTCAGTGTTCCGGAACATCGTTGCCCACCCCTTCATGCCCCAGCACCAGAAGAGAGGCACTTCAGTGACAGCAGGTGGGAGTATGGGCAGACAGGAAGCGTGAGCAGGGCCATGTCAGGGAGGGGCTTCGATGACCTGGACAGGAAGCAGGTTTTTATTTTATGCCCTGATGCTGACGAAATTTTGTGATTACTTTTTATACTGTCCCAGAACATAGAACCAGGACATTGTGTCCAGGTAGTTATCTGACACGTGTCCTTCAGGTAGTTCTATTCCGTTCCCAACAGTTCAAAAGTCCACCCCCGCCCCCCCTCCTGGAGTTGGGAGCACTCCTTCCAACACACACACACACACACACACACACACACACTTGGGACAGGAAGGATAGACACTTAGGCGCCCCTTCCTCAGGGCCTTCATCCTCCACTGCCCCTCCTGGGTTGGAGGCCCCTGTGTCATCCTTGCCTGGACAGGTCTTCCTGCAGGGTCAACACCTGGGGACCTGCATGAATAGGAGATGGGGGAGAGGAGGGGCAAGAGGCTGTATCTGGGGTACAGAAGTGAGCCCCCCTGACTGAGAGAAGCCCCCTGTCCCCCAACCCAGGCTTGGGGCTGGAAAGGACCAAATGGCTTACAAAGGCATCTGGCTGCCCCCCAGGGTGGCAGCCATGGTGGCTGGCCCAGTGTGGGCGCCTTTGTGTTCCCTGACTGTGTGTCTGTTTCTGCAGTCACTGGGTGCTTGTTCTGTGGGGTGAGGGGTGTGGGGGTGGGGGCATGGCCTGTGGCTGGGCAAGTACGTGAGGCTGGGCACGAACAGCCTCACCTACCAGCCCTACTCCTGCCAGGTACAACCAGCTACTGCGGCTGCCCGCCATCCGCCTCCTCCCTTCCCTGGGCCTGGCCAGGCCGGGGGGCAAATGACTTGGCGGGCACCTCCCCTCACTTGGACCCACTGGGGCAGGGCCGGCTCACCTGGGCACAGGCATGGGTCCCAGATAGGTGGGTGCTCTGCTCACCCCCCCCCCCCCCCCCGCAAAACACCTCACCAGGGAGATGGCGGGGGTGGGGTGGGGTGGGGGTTGGGTGCTGCGGCCAGGGAGGGGGCCAGGGAGGGGGCGCGGGGCAGAGCTAGGGCCCCCTTCCTCTCCCAGACAGTAGATGCCTACAGCAGGGCATAAGGGGGGCCGAAGGAATGGGGAATTTCTCTGTTTCGGGCCAGGAAATGATTTCCATGCAAATAAGATGCAAACTCCTTAATGAATTTGCAATTAGGAACGGAGGCTGCCAGGTCCGGGCAGCGCCTGCGGGTTTTATGAATGGGCCCGCGTGGGGCGGGGGTGGGGGGCGGCGCGCCGGCCCGCCCCCACGTTTCCCTGCCGCTGAGCCCGCGACATGCCGCGCCGCACGTTGCTGCCTCCCGGCCCCGCCGCGACCTGGCCCGCCGCCAGCGGGTCAGCTGCTTCGGACCGAGCGCGGGAGGCTGCCGGCCAGAGTCCTCGCCGCGCCGCCGGAGGCGAAGCGTCGGGCTGCGGCACGCCCCCTGGGGCCTGGAAGGGGTCTTCCCTCTGGCGTCCCATTCCTTGGTGTTGGAACGGTTTTCTGAAGCTGGAGGGAGTGAAGTGAGCTTTCAGGCCCCTGAGGATGGGCAGGCCTGAGAGGTCACTGACCACCAGAGGAGGGCAGGCCCCTAACCTGGCCGGGGTTGGGGCAATGATCTTGGGAGGGATGGATGTACAAGGAGAGGAGAAGAAAGGGACGGTTCCCATCCCAGAACCCGCTGCACCTCCCCAGTCCTCAGTTCCTATCTCCCTAACCTCAGCAGGCCTTGGCCACCACCCCAGGGCACCTGCTTTATTTTTTTCTTCTCCTGCAGGGCCACCCCAGTCTGCTCTGGGCCTTGCTCTGTACCTGGGCAAACAGTGGGTGTCCTGGGTGGGTGGGTTCGCTTTGGTCAGCTCTGGTCCGGAAAGAGACTCACCAGGTTGAGTCTGAGCCCTATTAGGCCACAGACTCCATCCCCTCCCCTCCCCCAAGCTTTCAGAGTAAATTAACCAATTACCTCTAATTAAAGCGCCATGCTTTCTGTTCCCTCTTGGGCCTCAGTCCCCACCCTGGGAGTCCTCTTACCCTGGCTCCTCTGGAAGGGAGCCTCGCCAATAAGGTGGAAGCCAATGAATCAGTGAGTAGAGCTGGGCGGGGTGTGGAGGAGAGGAAGTCACAGTGCCATTGACTTCTGGGGAGTGGTCTGGGAATTGGGCCTTTGTGGGGCCTTGGAAGGCTGGGAGCCCTGGGCTGCCTTCGGAGGTCGGACCTGTGTAAAGCCCTGTGAGGATGCTGAGGCCTTGGGGGCGACCCTCCTCGGAGGACTGGCAGGGCAGTTCTAGAAGCTGCCAGTTCTGGGTGGCACCTGCTGCTCGCTCACCCACCACACCAGGAGAGACTCTGGATGCCTGGGGGGCGGCGGGGGGGTCCATCCTCTCTCTAACCCAGCTCTTCCTGTGCAGTGAGAACCCCTTTGTTCCTCTCCTCCTGCCCTCCATGGCCCTGAGGCGCAGGCCCCAGCGGCTTGCATGGCCTGCACTGCCCTAGCACTTCCCTGGCCCCACGTGTGAGACGTGTTGGGGAGGATGCCCAATGGCCAGAGGCAGGGTGATGGGCTGTTGACCTAGGTCTCACCTCTTGCCAAGCTGGCCTTTCCTGAGACAGGCAGTACCCCGCCAGGCTGTGACTCAGGCCTGTACCCTAACCTTGAGCTCTGCCATGCCAAGGACCTGTGTATGTGGGGTGGATCTGTCAGTTGTAGACTCCTCTCTCGGGTCACTTTCCCTGCCAGCCCTGAGGAGCCAGGTGGTGACTAGGTTCAGGCCTTCCAGCTCTGGCTGTTTCTCCCAGCCCACCACCCCAGTAGAGGCTGACGGTGAGGGTAGGCCCCCTTGCAGGGCACAGCAGTCATCAGACTCTGCGGGGGTGTGAGCCGCCCAGGGCAGGGGCAGGACTCAGCACACAGGTAGGGGTGCCCCTGGGGTGTCCTGAGCCCCCATCTGCCAGCTTGGTTGCCCTTCCCTGCTCAACGAAAGCTGGCTCAAAACTCCCCACCTCCAGCAAGGTTTCAGCATGCCTCCCTTATTTGTGGCCAGCCCAGTCACTACTGTTCACTGGCTCCTGGTTTTCGTTTGTTTCTCTGACTTGTGTCCCCTTCTCCAGACCCTCCGAGAGCGCCTCTGCACGACTCTTGTTCTTCCCTGCATTTCCCAGTGGCCAGCAGAGGGCGCCTCCTAAAAGACTGCCAGACTAAAAGGAGCGGATCTGCTTTCCCGGATCCAGGCACTGTGTAAAGCCCAGGCTCATGGTCCGTTTGCGTAAACTGAAACTGACCCAGAACCCCTTCCTTCCTGGCGATCTAGACTTAACCTGCCTGCAGAGGGCTAGAGATTAGACCACAGGTTAAACCCAGGTGGCTGTCTCCGACGTGAAATCAGGTGGCCCCACTCCAAAGGACAGAGAGGATAAGGGAGTTGCCCCCACTGCCAGCAGCCCAAATGGGGAAGGGGCACCGGAGGTTGCCGGCTTTCCTCCCTTGACCCTGGGAGAAGAGTTGGGAGGGGCTGCACAGAATAGCTGGTGTCCCACCCCGTGGGAGGGGCTGCTGTACACGTCTGGGCCACATCTGGGTTCTTGGCAGCAAAGGGAGCTGGTCTGTTTGGGATCCTCCAGGGAAACACGATCCACCCCTTGGTGGCTTCTCACCATTACATTCCTGGGGAGCCCTTTACACACAGGTGTATGGGACACAGATCCGTAATGCGGGTGAATTCATGCCAATCTAGAGGGGGACCCTCCAGACACTAGCTCCTTTTGACATGGACTTAGTTAGGCTCCTGGGCAGCAGCCTGTTCTGGGCCACCAGGCCTTTCCGCCATCCTATGTTCGCGTGTGAGATTCTGGGCTTCCTCTTCTGGAAATGCTGGGGACTAGACTCTAGCTTCCATCCTGTCCGTTCTCCTTCCTCCAGGTGGGGGGTAAGAGAGAGGAGAGTGAGGTTACAGCACCTCTTAGGGACTCCATCATCATGCAAAGCGGAGTGGGAAAGGGTCTGCTTTTGGGTCATTTCACACAAAAGCCTGGGAATGTGATCGGGACAGAAAGAGGGGAGAGTGGACAGCAAAACTGGTTCTTTCTTAGGTTTGGGTCCTGGGTTTTGGGCAGGGGACAACACGGAGAAAACCCCTCTTGGTCGGCTGGGTTCCTGGACGTCCGAGCAGGAAAACAGAAGGCTGGCCGGAATGGCCTTGAAGTAGGGAGCGACAGAGAGAGGGGGAGGGGAAGGGGGAAGGGAAGGAAGGCTGCGCCCACCCAGGGTCCCCCCGCCAGCCCCTCTCCCCAGCTTCCCCCCGCCCGGCCCGCCGCGGCCCCTCCTCCAGACCTGGGCACCGCCTCCCCCCTCCCCTCCTCCTCCCCCTCCCACTCGGCGCTGCAGCTGCTGCCGACGGACCATTCTGCACGTAGCGAATGGAGGAGACGCACAAGGGAGGCCTCAAGTGCGCGCGCGCGGGAGCCGGCGCCGCGCGGGCGGGGGAGCGGCTGCGGGTACGCGTGCGCGTGCGGCGCCGGCCCCGAGCGCGCGCGCCGGGCTCCGGAGCAAGCGGCTCCTCTGCGTGCCCAGGTTGGGGATGCTCTGGGGTGGGGTTCCCACCGCTCCGAGTCCTCCAATGCACTCTGTTTGCCTTCCAGCGAATCCCACCTCTACCCAGCCCCTTTTTCATCATGCACCCCAATAGCACCGTCCTTCACGCGCAGTAGCGCTTCATGGTGACTGGGTGCTGAAATGAACTGATGCTCTGGCCCTCCTCATCCTCTGCGTCACTGCTCTACAGTCCGCTGGGCCCTGGGCTGAGAGGCAAGAGAGGGCTGAAAACTCCGGTCCCTTGGGCACTCGATTCACAACCCTACAGACCCACAGGGCTTCCCTGGTGGCTCAGAGGGTAAAGAATCTGCCTGCAACGTGGGAGGCCTGGGTTCTATCCCTGGGTGGGGAAGATCCCCTGGAGGAAGACATGGCAAGCCACTCCAGTATTCTTGCCTGGAGAATCCCCCTGGACAGAGGAACCTGGTGCGCTACAGTCCGTGGGGTTGCAATGAGTCCGCCGCGACTGAACCACTAAGCACAGGTAGTCCAACCTGTGCCCGAGGAGAGCTCTCAGCCTCCTGGAGACTCTCACCCTGAGGCCTCTCTGTACCTGAATCCAGGGCAGGCCCCATAAGGCTGGTAGAGACCCTAGACAAATGGCTGTCAAGGAAAAACAAACGAGTTCTTTGACCTTTATCTCTGCTGGGACGGGAAACTCCCAAGGGAGTGCCTGCCACCTCCTCCCTGTGTGTCACCTGCACAACTCCCTCTCCCTGGGGCATCCAGGACAGGACTGGGCTCTGCTCACACCACCGGCGAAGGTGTGGTATGGTGAGCACAGATGTCCTGGGATGGCCAGGGAGTGCAGAGAGGCCATGTCAGCCTAGGGTAGGCAGTACTCATCTTGGAGGTGTCTTCTGAGTCTGCAGAGCACCCTCCCCACTTTCTGAGCCCCTGATCCTGGTGGGTCTGGAGGCTGCGCCTTCCTTCCCTAGATGGCCCAGGTTGGCACCGCATTCTACCCTCCGCACCGCTCAGAGGCATGGGATAGGGCCTCTTCAGGCTGTGTGGGCCCTGGGCCTGGCAGGTGCAGGGCCTTGCGAAGAGGAGCTTGGACTGCATTGGTCACCTGCTGGACCTATGGGGGTGGGGGGTGAGTTGAAGGGCTGAAGGTGACTGAGAGTTCTTTGTCACATGATAACTTGACCTTGCCCAAATTTGATCTCTCTAAGCCTAAATTTCCTGTCTAATGGGAACACAGCCTTATCTAATGGGGCTGTTGAGGACTGAAATGTAGTCTGCATATAACATGCCTCACGTGTTGGAGGCAGGTGCCCAGTAGAGCTAAATCTTTTTTTTTTTTAATTACCGTGTGCGGACTGGCTGAAAGGCTGGGCACATTTTCTTCAGCTGTGTTTCCAATGGGTAGAGTGAATTCAAATCCCAGAACTCCTTGGAATTTGGAGGTTGGGTTTTGTGAAAACTATAGAGAAACCAGTAATATGTCATACTTTTGTCATCATCCAAGAATGAACCATTTCACATTAGTTTTCCAGACGTTAATATCCGAGACCTTAAAAAGGGATATTTTGGATGGGTATTACACACTTTCCTGCCTTCTTAATCAGAGGTTAGAGGACATGTGAGTCCTTATGACTCAGACTTGTGGTTACAAGTAAGTGTCCCTCATGGTCCTGGTTGTAACAGTGAAAATCCAAGGTCTTGTTTGACCCCACACTAATGGCTCATTCCGTGATGTCTTTATTTTCATAGTTCTCATGTCTTTCCATAGTTCTTCATCACTTCATCAGCTCCCTGGAAGCTGTCACTTCCACCACCATCACTGCGTCGGTCGACCAGCATCCCACCTCTTTCTTCTCAACTTGTTTCTATTCTGCTGTGGGCTGAGATGTCAGAAAATCACATCTGTTAGAAGATGTGAAAAACAACAAATCTTCTGAACTTGACAAATTATATTAAAATTCGTCTGGAAAAATAAACATGCAAAAAGAGCCTGGAAAATCCTGGAGGAGAGGCATTTATAAGGGGCAAATAGAGCTACTGAAATGTTGTATAAATCTTCGGTAATAAAACAGCTGGGTACTGGCACACAGAGTGTCACATCAAAGGAACAGAACAGAACCCAGACACACACTGTGAACAAATGGAAATTGAATATATGGTAAAGTGACTTTTTAGATCAGAGGAGAAAAGATTCAATCAACTTGAACAACTGGCTAGCTGTTTAAGGAAAAAAAAACACACACACCAAAAAACCAGTTCTCCACTTCATTCCTTATTCTGAAATCAGCCTCAGATGAATCAATTATTTAAATGTAAAAAGAACACCATAAAATTACTAGAAGAAAACATCAACAAAAATTTCTAAGTGTATTGATATATTCTTAAACTGGGGAAAGGAGGACAAAATATAGGAGTCACAAAAGGAAAGATTTTAAAAATAATTTTATTTATTTTATTCGTTTATTTGGCTGTGCTGGGCCTTCCTTGCTGAGCGGGCTTGTCTCTAGATGCAGTGAGTGGGGCCTACTCTTCACTGTGGTACGCCGGCTTCTCGTCGCAGCGGCTTCTCTTGTTGCGGAGCACAGGCTCCAGCACATTCAGGCTTTGGAACTTGCGGCTCACAGCCTCAGTAGTTATGGCTCTCGGACTCTAGAGCACAGGTTCAGTAGCTGTAGTGCACACGCTTAGTTGCTCCATGGCATGTGGGATCTTCCCGGCAAGGGATCGAACCCGAGTCTCCTGGATTGGCAGGCGAATTCTTAACCACTGAGCCACGAGGGAGGCTCACAAAAGGAAACATCTTTAAAAACTGGTTACATAAACAAGTAACATCTTAAAGTTTACAGGCAAATAACAAACCAGAAAAAAAATATTTTCAATATATATGACAGATAAGTTCATACTAATCAATAAGGAAAAGAGAAGCAAATAGAAAAATGGGCAAAGTTCATGAACAGGAAAGGGAATATTAAAGGCTAATGAACAGGTGAAAATTCCTACCCTCAGTCAAAATACAAGAAATCAAAAGTAAGAGATGATAAGAGTCTCTTTTCCTCCTTACGAGGGACAACCACTGAAACAGGAGACCCCTCAATTTGTGTACACAGGCATCCTCAGAACTGGTGGGAGGGCATCTGCACCCAGGAAGGGGGTTGGCAATTACGTGGGAAGAATTAATTCACAAACCACTTGCTCAGGGGCTCCACACCTACAGATTTATTAGCTATGCTGTCACAAATGTTGAGCGTGTTTAAAGTATCCGTACTACTGTATTCATGACAGTTTTATTTCCGAATCTTAAAAACTGGAAGCAACGTCAAGTCCGTCAGTAAGGCACTGATTAGCTGTGTTCTGGAGCATCCAAAATGCCAGAGGTGTGTGCTGGGATTAAAAAGAATGAGGTGCTTGGCTGGTAAAAAATCTGCCTTGAATGCAGGAGACCCCAGTTCAGTTCCTCAGTTGGGAAGATTCCCTGGAGAAGGGATAGGCTACCCATTCCAGGATTCTTGAGCTTCCCTGGTGGCTCAGCTGGTAAAGAATCCGCCTACAA
Source organism: Bos taurus (assembly GCF_002263795.3). NCBI lineage: Eukaryota > Metazoa > Chordata > Mammalia > Artiodactyla > Bovidae > Bos > Bos taurus. The sequence goes on along the minus strand of NC_037350.1, from coordinate 17,607,652 downwards.
TGTGGGAGACCTGGGTTCGATTCCTGGGTTGGGAAGATCCTCTGGAGAAAGGAAGGACTACCTACTCTAGTATTCTGGCCTGGAGAATTCCATGGACTGCATAGGCCATGGAGTCAGAAAGAGTCAGACACCACTGAGCAACTTTCACTTTCACTTTGACAGTGTTACGGGCTGATATTCCCTAATGAGAAAGTAAGTGGCAGGACAGCTCTGGCCGTACTAGTCCACAAAGGGAGACCTTCGGGCAGTATCGAATCTTGAGAAGCCTGCTGGAGACCCAGAATCTCAGGGTGGGGGATGGGGAAGGTGGGACGGAGCGCAGAACACGTGGGCTGGGAACCTGGGGCTGAGGTAGAGCAGTCTGTTCTAACACGCTCTCTAGAGAATTCTGACTTCATATTTGGGAAATACGGTGAGGAGTATGTCACTTTTTGTGTAAAAATGAGATAGATATAAATCTATCTGCCCTCTGTTTTGGAAATTTCAGGATTTATTCTAAGCCGAACAAGGTAGGGCTAAGGTGAACTTTCACTTTTCATTTTATCTGTTTCTGAACTCCTCAGATGTTTACCCTGAGAATCTGTTACTTTGATTTTCTAAACGAGTTCATCAACAAGATAGCCAAACGGAGAAACAAAATGTGGTCTATACACACCATGGAATACTATTCAGTCTCAAAACGGAAGGAAATTCTGACACATGCTACAAGGCAGACAAACCTTGAGGACATTATGCTAAGTGAAATCAGCCAGTCACAAAGGGATAAATACTGCATGACTCCGCTTTAATGAGGTACCACATTCATAGAAACAGAAAGTGGAATGGGGATTGCCAGGGGCTGGGGGGAGGGGAGAATGAGGAGTTATTGTTTATTGGTACAGAGTTTGAGGGAAGATGAAAAGACTTCTGGAGAAGGACGGTGGGGTGGTGGTTACACAATAATGTGAATTACTTCATGCCACTGAACTGTGCATTTAAAAAGTGGCTAAGACAGTGAACTTTACCTTCAGTGTATTTTGCCATGATTAAAAAAATGTTTGAAACAAAGAAAGCTACCTGACCAAAAAGGTGTGTAGGGCTTGTGTTTGAAGCTGGCAGGTTCTGGGAGAGCCTTTCTCTAGATTACAAGAGTATGAACTTGAGGGTTGGGCTTGATGACAACTTTTTCTGCTGTAGGGTCGGGTTGCAGCAAGTCTTGGCTTCAGATAGAGAGACCACATCCTCACCCACACAATGGGAAACAGACCTAACGAACTTGCTCTCTTGAGAGATGGCAATGGGGACAGAGAGTGGTTTGGGTGGAGTACAGAGACCTGCGAGGTTATTGGGCTGCGTCGTGGCCCCTTCCCTGTTACCTCTGCTGAGACCCTTCCCTGGGCTGGGGAGGGGCTGACTCTCCATGTGGGTCAGAGTCTGCAGAGAGGGTGGTGAGCCCACTGGCTGCAGGAGATGGCTTGTGTGAGGAGAGGCGAGAGGGCAGGATGAGCAGAAACTGCTAGGATAGGGCACGAATTTCTTGATGACAAGTCTGCTCAGGCATCTGGCTGGTGCAAGGACTGTATCTGAAAGAGGGATGATGGGGAGGGGTGGGGACTGGCCAAGTTGGACCAGGCTCCAGTCAACTGGCTGGAGCCCAGAGGCAAAGGACATCACGTAGGCTGCTGTCTATCCTTCTGCCAGCTTGGGGGACAGGGCTCCTGGTCCAGGCTCTGGGGGCTTCTGCAGGTGGCCCAATCTGGCCCAGATGCAGGCCTGCCTGTGCATCCTAGACCCTCCCTCCCCCAGGCGCCAGGAGTCTGGGGCTGCCAGGAACCAAGCAAGGGGACCTGTGGCCCAGGAGGGGACCGGAGTTGGGGAGGCCCTGTAGCCAACCTGATCAGACTGAGGGGGTAGTGCAAAGCAAAGTGGAGGGGAGAGGATCTGGAGACTCTTCTGAGCTTCCATGTGTTCTCTAGTACTAGGACAGGAGACACGATGAGGGGAACTCTGATTGGAGACTTTCTGCAAGAATCCCCCACCTCCCAGGGCCAGCCTAGGGTCTGCATTCATCCTGCCCTCATTTAGCATGCTCCTTTCAGGAAGCTAGGGGCTTTCCCGGTGGCTCAGCGGGTACAGAAACCATCTGCAACACAGGAGACACAGGGGATGTGGGTTTGATCCCTGGGTCAGGCAGATCCCCTGGAGGAGGAAATGGCAACATACTCCTGTATTCTTGTCTGAAAAATCCCACAGACAGAACAATTTGGCAGGCTATAACCCAAAGGGTCACAGAGTTGGCATGACTGAGTGATACTCACTCACTCACTTTCAGGAAGCTGGTGACAGTCTCTGACTTCACAGAGCTCACAGTCCCACTGAGGGGTGGGGGTTGGGGGGCGCCCTGACACTGGCAGTCTCAGGTATGGCCAGCTCACTCTAGGGCTGGATCTACTCTGCTCTGCAAAGTCACAGGCCTCAGTCTCCCCTTCTGTACAGTGGGTTGCTGGCTCAGGGTGCCCTCAGCCATGGCGATACTCAATTCTCAGTGCTAGACGGGGAGTAGAGACTTTCCAGTAGCACCTGGAAGTCTTTGCTTCCACTGTGGCCTCATCAGCCCCAGTGATGCATGGTTTCATGGTTCATTTCCCTGAAAGAGGCGTGGGACGTGAAAAGGTGACAAGGGGAAATGGAGGAAGAAGGCTGGGGAGAGCCCTACTCTTGTTATGGAATGGTGATTAAGAGAGTGGGGTGGGATTCCCAGGGCCCATCTTGCCTGTTTCCTGCTTCCTTCACTCCAAAAGTCTCTGCTGCGGGGCAGGGCTGCAGTGACCATGGGGGTAGCAGGCCTCCCCTCTAATCTGTGGGAGATGTGTGCAGAATAAGGACAAGCTCATAGGAGTTGAGACCCACTTCCTTTGCTGATTTGGACTCATGGAGCAAAAGCCTCCCTGATCCAGCCTCCCCAGATGCCTCACACAGATGCCTACAGGCTCGTCCGCCCTGCCCCAGGCTCAACTGCAGATCTAGTGGGAACTGGATCTGCAGACTCTCCTCCGGCTGAGGACGGCTGGTTATGATGCCAAAGAATGCCTGCTCTCTCCCGCTCCAGGTCCCGCACGTGTCCTGTGGTCCACCCTGCCCAGCAGGTGATTTAGTATGAGAGACTGGGACTAGACAGTGGGAGGGACCACCCAGAGAGGTGAGTAGGTGTAGGGAGAGCAGGCTGCTCTCTGCGGGAGCCCCTGCCAGTGAGTACAACTGGCCTCCCTCAGGAGCCAGCTTTGTTGGGAAGTTGTTCCCTCCCACCTCCAATCCTCCAACTAAGTCTGAAAATCCCAATGATGTACATGGTGCATGAGTCACCTGTATTAGAGCTAAATGAGATCCAGTTCAGATCCACTTTGATGGGAAAGACACCGTCTTGCCTCAGGGACCCAAGTCTGAGGGGGAGACACAGCCCTGCTCTTTGGGAACCTCAGTCTTGGGGAGGGGATCAGCTCTGTCATCAGTGTCCCACTTGACGGGGAAATGCTGTGTGCTCTCTACTTACTCCCTCCCTGGCATGTTCCTTTTCCTCCCCAGCCCGATCCTCTACTTTCCTGGAGCTTTTCTTCCCCAGAAAGGATGGGTCAGGGCCTGGGGGAGGGGGGCATCGGGAACTCCGGCGCCTCTTGTCCGCTGACTCCAAGCCGGCTCACCGTGCGTGCGTGAAACCGGTGAAGCTGAGTGTGAGGGTTCCAGGCGGGGAGCCTGAGTCATGGTGACTCAAGGGTAGACTAGACCCCCTTCGCCCCGACAGCAGTGGCTGTGTGAGAGGGGACCAAAGAGTCAGAGGTAGGAAAGAAAGGGGCGTCCCCCGCCCCCGCTGTCCTCTCTGTGAGCACTGGGTGTGCGCATGCGCGTGGGAGAGCTTGGGTCGCTCCAAGCCCATGTCCTCCCATCTCCGGAGACACGAGGGGCGGGAGTGAATCACTGAGCAAGAGATGGATGTCTGGAAGCCAGATGTGGCCCAGCTGTTCAGGGCAGCGAGCCCAGCCACCCTAAGACCAGATGTGGCGGTACTTCTGTTTCTCTCCACTCTCTACGGTCCAGGCGCTCAGGAGGACTTCTGGGGAAGGTCCCCTGCCCTGGGCTGATGGAGGATTCTGTCTCTACTGTGAGGAGTTATCTCCCCGCATCAGGCGGGTGTTCTCTGAGGAGGTTCCACACGGGTATTCACCTATGCCTGCACACCTTTGCTTAAGACTGAGTGCTTAAGGCAGAAAGCGCCCTGAGGGCAGAGTCCACGTTTTTTGCTCAGATTAGAGGGTCTGAAGGAGGACGGAGAGGGTGCTCCCCATAGATGCCCAGAGCTGCGGGTCCCCAGGAGCAGAGGCTGAGTCTCCCGTCACACTGTAACTCCTGGAGGCAGACGTCCTTACCACTTCCCCATCAGATCGGGAGTTCCCTAAAGGCAGATTTCCTCTCTTTCCCCATCAGACTTCAGCTTCCGCTAGGGCAGGCCTGTCTGTCCTCATCACCCCGGGGTCCCTGCGAGGTCAGGACTGCTGCGTCTCCTGCTCAGGCTGCTTCCTCCCATTTCCCTGGGGGACTCGGGTCAGCCACTGTTCCCTTCCTGTCCTGTCCGGCCACCACCTCATTCCTTGAGGCTTCTGGGTGTCTCCTGTGGTCATTTCACTCTCAGTGGCTGGGAAGGCAGCAGATTCCCAGCATCTCTCGCATGGCCGGTGACTCAGCCAGCTGCCTGAGCAGCCTCAGGTCCCACATCACGTGGGGAAATCCCTCTTCTTCCCTCCTCTGACGTCTGTGCCTGTCTCCCAGGTCCTCTCAGTCAGGAGAGCCCCCTCCGTGCCTCACACACACACTGTCATCCTAATCCACCAGCAGAGATCATGAGTAGGGGGCTTGTCACACACACAGACACATGTGGCTTCATCTCATCTTCACTAGTCTGGGATGCAGTGCGTGTGTGTGTGCTCAGTCGCTTCAGTTGTGTCCAACTCTTTGTCATCCTATGGACTATAGCCCACCAGGTTCCTCTGGCCATGGAATTCTCCAGGCAAGAATACTGGAGTGGGTTGCCATGCCCTCCTTCAGGGGATCTTCCCAACTCAGGGATGGAACCCGTGTCTCCTGCTTTGCAGGCAGGTTCCTTACTGCTGAGCCACTGGGGAATCCCCACCTGGGATGCAGATAGGAAATGTCATCTCCACTTGACCATGGGCCCAGAGAAGCTGCTCAGGGTCACACATCTCTTGGGTGGTGTGGACTGGAAATGGAACAGGGACAAAATACGCATGTTCCCCAGCTTGGTAGTGGGATGGCATGGTTTGTTCAGCCTCTGCTCTCAGGGAGCCCCAATCTGGGATGTCTGTAATGAGGAAGTACCTTTCCTTCAGACCCTCTGATCTGATGGAGGCGGCATGGCCTCTACCCTCAGACCCCTGGCAGGTACTCATAGTCTTCCTGGGGAGAAGGAAGACAGGGAGCACCCCATGGCCGTGGTGGTTTAAATAATGATGCTGGGGCTGAGCCAGCCATGCCACTGGGGCTGCCTGGCTGGACATGCTGGTGGCTTGCAGCAGAATCCAAGTGCCAGGGAACATGGGTTTTGCCCGAGGGAGGCTGGGATGGCAGACTTCAGCCAGCCAGATGTTCTAGAGGACATTCTAACCACTTGGTGGAAGGATACTCTGAGCTCTGCTAGGTGAGGGCGAACACCTTCTCTGGGTGAGGTCGCTGTTCTTTATCACTGTGCCTGTTTTATGGGTGAGGAAACATTGGCCTAGAGGGGATCTTCACTTGGCTTAGAGCATGCAGCTCCTGGCCTTGAGCCCATATCTGTCAGGTCCCCAAACTCTCATTCCCCTGGGCAGGAAGCTGAGCATCGCCCAGTCTTGTCCCTGTTCCTATTGTATTCTGCTGGAAGTGGTTCGGCTCTTGCCTCAGTCTGCGTGGTTTGAATCCTGATTCTGTACCTACTAGCTGTGTGGCTGTGGATAAGTTGCTCAACCTCTCTGTGCTTCTGTTGCCCCATGTACTCAATGGGTATGGTGTAAAAGTATTTATTATATTGAGGTGTAACTGGTTTTTGTGAGCTGACCCAGAGTAATCATAGGAAGAGGTCAGCCTTTTCCCTCTTCTGCACCCCGATGCCCTCAGTCCAAGAGAAGAGTGGTTGAGAGCTGGGACCTGGCAAGATGGGGCTAAGGTCTCTCTGGGGGTGGCACTTTCCCCAAGGGGAACTCCAGGCCTGCTCAGGGCCCTCCTTGGGAGTTTCCAGAGGCAGGAGGAAGCCGAAAGCCTTACTCCCTACCGATTCCATCTGTCCCGGGCTCCCAGTCCTCTCCCCACCGCAGAGTGTGGGCATGTGGGCTCCTGGCACGTACCCGGTGATAAGGGCCACCCAGCAGGCAGGACGTGGGCTACGTGAGGGGCCAGCGGAGGCGGCTGCTTCGGCCGGCAGCTGCCTGCCCAGCTCAAGGGGCCAAGGCCGGGAGGCTGGGCTGTGGGGTCCATTGTCTGGCGAGCACAGACTCAGCAGCAGCCGGCAGCGGGCTCTTGGCAGAAGCTCTGGTCCTGCTCCCCCCACGCAGGCACGCCCTGGCCCGCACGTCCTCGCCTGGGCCTCCAGCCACCATGGTGCTGCCCGCTGCGCTGGCCACTGCTGCGGCTGTCCTCCAGGGGGCACTGCTTGGGCACCTGGGAAGTCCTTGCAGGGTGAGTCAGGGCCTGGGTCCACCAAGGTGGAACAGACCAGGCAGCGGGGCAGGACAAGGCAATCCCCGGATGCAGCCGTGGAGAGTTACTGAGATATCCATGTCAGACTTCGGGTGGACCAGGGGGCGGGAAGCTGGTGCTAGCCAGTGGTGTGACCTTGGGCCTCCTCTCTCAGGTCACAGTTACCTGCAGGATGGGGACAGGAGAGGCCTGTCTCCAGGTCACATCCTGTGATTTGCAGTGTACCTTTGCTCTTCCTGGCTCAGCTCAGCCCCAGTTGAAACCAGCGCACAAGATGGGGCATGTCCTGAGCTGTGTCTGCCTTTCCCTGTCTCCGTCCAAGTGGGGTGAGGGCTGGGGTTTCCACCACCCAGTGCCCTTGAGGGTCATTGAGGGGAAGCCTGACGATTCACTTCCCCCTGAGAACCGGCAGCTCCAGGCCTCCCAGGGCCAGAGCTGTGGCCTCTGATCAACAGGTTAAAAATAACTCCCACGGGCTCTTCTGCCTCCATAGGAATGGTGTTTGTGTTGGCATCTGTGACCCTTCTGGGCCTGCCAACTTCCACAGCATGTGACATTGTCAGGGGACTATAGGTGTGAGGAAGTCAGCCAGAGGGGCTCGTGCTGCCCTGACTCCAGGTGAGGGCATGGTGCAGGGCTCAAAGACAGCTGGCAGGGCCACCTGGGGCCACGGGGCTGCCATGGGGCTGCCATGAGGCTGGGGGACATGTGATGGACAGGGTGAAGCCCACTTCTGGCAGTAAAATGATGTGGGTTGCAGGCTGGACTGTTAGGTGCTGCACAGAGCAGAGCTGTGCAGACGTGTCTTTCTTGGTCTTCAGATCTCAGAGTCAGAAATCAGGAACCGCAGGGTGGTGAAAATCAAGGAATTCTAAACTGGAGAAGAATTCCAAGGGACCCTTGCAGTCTCATCTCTGCTTAGACAGGAGAATAGCAGCGGCCCACAAGAGAATAGTTATGGAGCTTGTCCTGGGTGCCTGGTTTCAGCTGCCACCCACTGAATTAATCTTCCCAGTGGCCCTCTGAGCCCAGCTCTGGGTTATTTATTTATTTATTTTTAAATTGAAGAAGAAACAAAGGCACAGAGCAATTAAGTAACTTTGTCCAAAGTGTTAGTAGCTCAATCATGTCCAACTCTTTGCGACCCCGTGGACTGTGACCCGCCAGGCTCCTCTTTCCGTGGGATTCTCCAGGCAAGACTACTGGAGTGGGTTGCGTGCCCTTCTCCAGGGGATCTTCCCGACCCAGGGATTGAACCTGCATCTCCTGCATTGCAAGCAGATCTTTACTGTCTGAGCCACCAGAGCTTTAAACTCACCCCTATGATTCCTAAACCCAGTGATTCCCAAATCATTACCTTGTGTGTTTTTGCAGAGGTGGGAGCAGAGATCTGAGGACTCAGATGCTGGCTGGAGGTTCTGCTTAAGGTGCAGGACCCTTTCATTCCTGACTGTCCACAGCTCCCTCCACATCAGGGTTCGTCTCATGGACAGTCAGAGTTCTCCCGTAGGCCACCTGGAATCCTGGTGACTATTTCGTAAGATCGTTTTTTCTTGTTTGCTGCTCCAAGAAGATACGATAGCCCCCAGTTCCCCTGGTAAATAAAGTCCCTTCTTACCCTGAACAGCAGTCTCGCTCAGATTATAAGCCCTGGGGTTTTAATGGGGAGTTTAAGGAAAGACATCCCTGTGAAATCGGCTCGTGGACCCACTGAGGCTGGCATCAAGGTGGACCCCCGGCTTACCCCTCCCCAGGCAGGACAGACCAATGCGTTTCCCTCCCTCAGGCCTGTGTTCACCCTCCTTGCGGCCTCTGTGGCCCAGTGTGGTGTCTCACCAGCTTCTTGTGACCACACGTGGACCTGCTGAGGGTCTGGTCTCACTGCGGTGGGACCGCGGGCTATGCCCTGGCTGTCCCCACGCATCCAGGTCTCCCTGCTACCTCCATACCCACCTGTGTCTGTGGGGCCCTGATGCGGTGGGAGGGTGGCTCTCCCAGGGCATTAATGTTCCTTGATTTTTAGGTCCCTGAAGACTGGAGCTGTTGCTGTGGGATGAGGAGACCAGCCAGGTCTCTCTCTAGACTCACACCACAGGTCACCCAGTGGCAGTTCTGTCCCTCACATCCCAGGGTAGGATTTCATGAGCGGCTGTAATGAGCTCCTAGGATTTCCTGCGAGCTGAACTGCGCCAGGTGCTGGGGAGGCACGTCACGGAGTCGGCTCCTTGAATCCCCACGACACCCAGATGCGTGGGCTCCAATGTGATCCCTGCTTTCCAGGTGGGGAATCCCAGGACGTGGACGGGCTCTGGGCTCTGTTGGCGCAGTGCCACACTGACACCGCCATCTTAAAAAAAAATTTAAAAATCACTGCTCGTTGCCCTTGAGTAGTGAGGAAGTAAGAGCCATTCCCGAAGCACAGATGGAAAAAGAGAGTCAGACATGAACAGTGGGTCAGGCTGGCCATCCTGCCTCCCTCCACCCAAGCCTGGCTGGCTGAAATCCGAAGCATCTTATCTTCCCAGAGTATTTCCCTCTTTCTGGATATCTCTCTTCAGTGCACCCACTTATCTGATCTTTCCTTCCTTCTGTTTTTATCCATCCATCCTCAGCTCCTCTTAAAGATAAATCCTCCCACCAAGGCTCCTCCTGGCCTTGTAGCTCACACAGAAGGAAGTGCTCCTTGAGGGGATGTCACATCCTCGGGTGACTCCTCTCTCCCCAGGCACCCCATCCATCCCCCCTCCCTCTGGCACCCTGAGTCTGAGGGAATTCCACCGCGGAGGGGCCTATCAGAGTTAAGTTTGAGAAGAGAGATGTGCATTTTTTTTTTTTTTTTTTGCTCCTGTACTTGAAGGTGGTCTTGCCATCTATGTGCTATCAGGGATCCAGGCTGCTTCTAGCTTATTGATCTGCTGGGTGTCATTTCCATTTCCAAGGTCACTCCAGTCACTGGAGCTCCAGCCAGAGGGAAGGAGGAAGAAGAGTGAAGAAGGGCCTGCCCCTTCCCTTTACCTTCCCTTTAAGGGAAACTCACTGGAAATCACACACGCGGCTTCTATCCCACTGGCCACAGGTCGGTCCTCCAGCCCTCCTCTGGCCCAAGGGAAACTGGACCATACAGTCATTCCCACGGGGGTCTTGCTGAAAACTGGGGAAGGAGGGATGAATGGAGGTTGGAGACAGTCTGCCACCAGGCCTTTGGTACCTTTAGTCTGCAGCTGGCAGAGGGTGGGTGAGGCCTTCCTTACCCCCTTTCTCAAACAGCTCTGCTTCGCTCCCTTCCCTGAAGCCTCGGTTCTTCCTAGGACTTGGCAGTTCCTGCCCGGAGCAGGTAAGGGCAGCAAGACTGGCTGCCATGGACCTATGTCCATCCATTGCCACGCCAGGGCACTCACTCTCAATGCCACCCGGGAGGCAACTCGTCTTAGTCCCATTTTACAGTTGGAGAAATTGAGGCCTAGAGAGGTTGGGTAACTTTCCTAAAAGCACCCATCTGGGTTCTGAGCTCAGTTCCTCTGCATTCCTTTCCCACAGAGCCTTCCCCAGAGGAGTGCCTGCCCTGGGTCCTCTCGCGGTCTGCCAGGAGGAACTGGAATGGTCTGGGCTCCAGGAGGGCTTGTCTGGGAGGAGAGGGCAGGCAGGCCGTGACATCAGTCCGCAGGTGTCTCCTCAGCACTTACTCAGTGCCATGGTCAGCGGACGTGTCTAAACAGGGCCTGCTGACGGGCTTGGGGATTTCTGCTGGCGCCAGGAGCTGGCCACTGCAGCCACATCCTCAGACGCCACTTTCTCCAGCGTGTGTGTCCTAGAGGGGGGTGAGGAAGGGCAAGCACAGGGCACCCTCTGCCACTTCCCCTCTCCTGCTCCTGCCCACCCTGGCCAAGCCCCGGCTCCAATAGACTGCTTTGGGGAGCAGGGAGAGGGAGGGTGTGTAACCAACTCTGAGGAGAAGGGGCAAGACTCTGGACTTCTCAAGCAGACCAGGGTCATCCAGGCCATACCCCTGCCTCTGGGAAGGATTGTCTTCACTTGCTGTTGACCCAGGAGGGTGAGGTCACTGCTCTGCCCTCGGGGTCGGGGGAGGCACTCTGAGCGTAAGCACTGCAGTCACAGCCACGACATGAGGTTAGTAACGGTACTGTAATCTTTGCTCCCCAATCTCTGGCCAAGAGGAAGGCTTCTGAGTCACAGCTGGCAGCCGACTGTGGGGCAGGCCACGTGCGGCTCTAGCGGGGTGTGCTGGGGATGGCCCTGAGACCCAGACATGACCTCCAGCCTCTGGGACTTCCCACCGGAAATAGGTGATGAACAGGAAGAGCCGATGTGAGCCTAGAACCCCGCCCCCGCTCCCCTCCAACTTCCCTCTCACCTCCAGTGGGAAGTCTTCCTTGGTTAATGGCCCTGGGATTGCTCTGGGGTGGACTATGGGCTCCCAGCTCTGGCAAGATTGGCTCCATCCCGCCAAGTCTGGGCACCCCTACAGGTTCTGTGCTAGGAGCAAGGGTGTGGGCAGGAAGGTGGAGCTTTCATTCAAGTCATTCATTCATTCATTCTTTTGACAAACGTGCCAGGGGCTCTGTAGGTGAGCCCTACAGACTCAGTCCTGCTCTCCCCGAGCCTGGAGGAGAGACTGAAAGCACACGGTCACACAGATAAAAAGAATTACAAACTGGACCCGGGGAGGGCAGGGTCTGGGGGTGAGGGGCTGGGGATTAGGGAGCTTCTGGGGGTCTGGGCCATTCCCGGCGGGCGCAGATCCCCCCCTGGGAGCCCGCCCCCACCGAAGAGGGTTCTGCAGGGAGATGGCTGGCTGACACGGTGGCACGGTGCCCACCAATGGGGGCTGTGCCAAGCGTGATGTGATGTGTGCTGATCCGTCTCCACTCCTTACTGAGGACCAGTGTCTGCTGCCCCCGCAGCACAGGGAGCCTGGGGCGGCGCTCCCATCAGGTCTGGGGGTGTTTGGGGGAGATGTCGGAGTCAGGAGACAGAGGGGCTGGTCTCAGGGAATCTGGTCCTTCACCCCAGCTGATGGGGTGCCTGGTGCTGCCCAGGGTGTCAGTCCCTCTGCGTTCCACTTGCCCCCTGCAGTGGACAGAGAGGGTGGCCTTGTTGACCCTGCTGCTCCTCTTGCCCCATGCTTTGGATCCCCCTCATAAGACATTGTTGGAGACGTTTTCTTGCCCTCTGTTGCCTGACTCTGCCTGTTTGGGCCCTGGTTTCAGGAGACAAAGAGTGAAAGATCCACTGTATAAAAGGGGGCTCAGAGACAGAGAGGCTCTTTCCATGCCTCCGGAAATAACCAGTGCACACTGACAGGGTTCTGTCTTGATTTCCCTCCTGCAAGGGTTCCTGTTGTCTGAGATGGGGGCTGCGCTGGGTGGGAGGAGGTCCAAAGTCAAGGGCAGCTATTGTATTTAAAAATACAGACTGGACTCCCTGGTGGTGCAGTGGATAAGAATCCGCCTGCCAGTGCAGGAGATGCAAGAGACGTGGGTTCACTCCCAGGGTCGGGCAGATCCCTGAAGTAGGAAATGGCAACCCACTCCAGTATTCTTGCCTGGAGAATCCCATGGATAGAAGAGCCTGGCAGACTACAGTTCAAGAGTTGGACACAACTGAGTGACTAAGCATGCACACCTACTGAGCCCCCATGCCTAGAGACTGTGCTCCACAACGAGAAGCCTCTGCAGCGAGAAGCCTGAGGACTCCAACTAGAGAGCAGCCCTCGCTCGGTGCACCTGGAGAAAGTCCATGCACAGTGATGAAGACCCAGCGCAGCCAAAAATAAATAATAAATTAAACAAGTATCCTCTAAATAAATGAATAAATATAGACTCTTGGGTCCCACTCAAAGAGTTATTATTAAAAACAATAACCTAGGTCAAGCAGAGGAGGCGATGGCACCCCACTCCAGTACTCTTGCCTAGAAAATCCCATGGATGGAGGAGCCTGGTAGGCTGCAGCCCACGGGGTCGCGAAAAGTCAGACACGACTGAACGACTTCACTTTCACTTTCATGCGTTGGAGAAGGAAATGGCAACCCACTCCAGTGTTCTTGCCTGGAGAATCCTAGGGACGTGGGATCCTGGTGGGCTGCCGTCTATGGGGTCATACAGAGTCAGACACGACTGAAGTGACTTAGCAGCAGCAGTAGCAAGTCAAGTACACGGCACTGCATGTCAGCTCTGTTCTGAGTCTGTTAACTAGTGGAGTTCTGAGAAAATGTTATCCCATCTTACAGATGGGGAAGTTGAGGCACAGAGGGATTTTTAAGGAACCTGTCCAGAGTCACATTGGCAGGGCTGACCAGGCAGCCTGGCTTTTAAGCACTGCCTCTCTGGCACAGGGCTTTCTAGGGAGAGGGATGGACTTGTTTTTTCATTCATGTTCCTCTTGGGGAGTTCTGGAGCTGCACTGTCTGCCTGGGGTTCTGGTGCTCTGTTTGGGTGAGGCAGGCCTCAGGGCACCTCTGGGAGTCTCTTAGACTCCAGCAGGCCCTGCCCATTTTCCTCTGGGCATCTCTGCTCCTCTGCCTGCATCCTACTTTTCTTTCCCCTGCTCCCAGGTCGTGTCCACTTTCTCTAGCTGTGAGCATCCTAACCCCACCAGGAGCTGTCCTGGGCTCTGCCTATCCTTGGCTGCCTGGGATCAGAACCCAGTGATCAGGGAGAGATGAGAGTCTCCCATCAGGCTCCAGCCTGTGGCCTGTGTCCATGGCTGTGATGGACACAGTCCCCAGGGGCCGTGGGTATAGCATCACTGTCTCCCTGTGAGCTGCCATTTATGACCCAGTAAATCACTCTATGACCCCCACCCGGACCTTAAAGAGGGCCGGAGCCCACTATGATACCCCAGTTAACCACACCGCCTGTTTCCTTTTAGTAGTGAGCAAGAGCCCAGAGTGGGGATGATGTGGCATGGGCTCTGGGCTGGTTTTCTTCCCTGGAAAATGACTTACCACCCACCTGGACCTCTGCCGTGCCCAGGGTGTCTCCCCTCCCTCACAGGGGAACCTGGGAGCCCTCTGAAGGGCACAATTTTCTGTCCCATAATAGCTGGCTTCTGCAGCAGGCTGGATGTGGGTTCAGCAGTGACTCAGAGGGGATGCAGGGCACCCCGTTGTGTAGGAACTTCCTGGAGATTGGGGAGGCCATAGGTCAACGTCAGCAAAAGTTTCTGAGTACAGAAATGGGAGGGAGGAGGATGGGAAGAGGAAAGCCAGTGGTTGGTGAGGTCATTCTGGGCAATCCTCATATTCTTTCATTGATCCATGGGTTTATGGAACACTTCCTGAGGGCCTGGCACTAACTGGACACAGAGACAAGTGAGGGAGGGCTTTTGGGGAGCTTAGAGGTCAAGGATCTTCCTGGAGGGTGTGGACTTTACTGTAGTTCAAGGAGTAAGCCCATTTCAGCTCCAGCTCTTTCCTGAGGTCAGAACCCTGGTGAGCATGAGAGTCCATGTGAATGCTGGAGGGCGGTGTTGGGGATGTAAGTTGGAGAGGGATCAAGTTAAGATAGGAATTAGAAGCATTAGGAATAAATGGTAAAATGGATCTGTGATCAAAGTCTGAGTTGGGGTAATCGGTGGGTAGTGTCAGGAACCTGTGATGTGGTCTTAGGGCTGGAGAGCCTCCTGGGGAGTTCATGACTGGACGGATCCGACTCTGGCTTAAACGGAAGGCCCCGTCATTCACTTCCCTCCCAAATATGTGGCAATTATACAGCACGCACATTGTCAGTGTCCATTTATGTACTACAGCAGGCATCACTGGTTGATCACAGTGCTCTTTCGTTCTAAGTCCAGAAACAGCCTCATGCACTCACTGGTCCAGGTAATCACTACTAAATGAGCAGAGTTGATGGATGAAATGAAAATTGATTTACCATCCTGGACTGGGATGCAGACACGCACAAGGGTCTAAGGAAACTCCAAGAAGAAAAACTCATAGAAGGGAAGAGACAGGTGGGAGACAGTCTTGGCCAAGTGACAACGCTTCACTGTTGAAGGGCAAGTAAGGCAGTTCTAAGCCGAGTGGGTGATCCTCACTGGATATGCTCTGGTCCAGCTCTCTGGTAGATGCGTATCTGGGTCTGAGAGACAGAGCGGGAGTGAGAGCAGCAAAATGCAAAGCGGTATGCATCAGGGCTCCGTTGCAGAGAGCAGAACCCACTCTGCTGAACTCAGAAGGGAAGGGGTTACCCAAACAGCTGTACAACAATTGGGAGGGCAAAGACACAGACTCAGACTTGAGCTTTCAGGAGCAGTTCTCAAAGCCACATTGCAGGACTGGGCCACCGAGGCAGCTGTTGCCTCTTTGGCAATCATGAGAGCACCAACTCCAGAACCACAGACAGTACCATGACCCGGAAACTGCTGCTGCGGCCGGCTCCACGCTGCACCTGCTGTGATCCACGTAGGGGACGGATGCCCTGCAGCTACTAGACTTCTTGACCCCCTCTGCCAGCATAGAAGCAAAACAACAACAACACACAAATTGCACCCTGCCCCTGAATCCCAGAATGCACCAGGAGCTGCAGAAACACGGACTTGCAAATTTCACGCAAGTGCGACTGATTGAGTCAGGATTACATCCTGAATCCTAACCACAGGAACACTGAGAAATGTAGTTCCCCCCCGCCCCCCCGCTGTTGTTGTTGCTGTTGTTTTTTAACTCTTCCTGTCTCAGAAACTGCCTAGCAGAAGGTGGAGTGGACATTGAGAGCCTGTTCACCATTTCCACTGCACATTGAATCCTAAACTTCTGAGAGATGCTAGGCACAAGCAGGGCCGTTTGGAGATTCTCTTCTAGGGGAACGGGAGGGGGAGATACCTTCTCTACTCTTTACCACAGACCACTGTTTAGCTTTGGCACCTGAAGCGCCTAGGCACGTCAATGTACGATTTACAGGTGATACAGGGCAGGGTCAGTTTTGGCAGCAGGTCATTGCACCTGGTGAGAGCTCCCGTAGGTCAGTCTGGGGATGGTTGGTGGGACCTTGGAAGCAGCAGGGACCAGCAGATACTGGTTGTTAGGGTTTAGGTGATTTTATTTAACTCCCGGCTGGATCCATCTTTGGAAACACTTCCGTGAGCACCTACTATGTGCCAGGCACTCTGCTGGGTGCTGGGAATACGGACAGGCACGGAATCCTTCGTGGTACCTTGTCTAGACAGAGACGTGGACAGCAGATAAAAGGATGCGTGTGGTGCCTCAAGGGTGTACAAAGAACAGACCCAGGAGAGCGAGGGCGTCTTCCTAGGAGAGGTGACATTTGAGATGAGCCCCCAAAGGCTCGAAGATGCTGAGAGGAGGTCTGGGCGAGAGACAAAGGTATGAGTGAGAAATGCAGAAAGGAATGTGGGTGGGGCAGGAGATGGGAACTGGGTTTTTTCAAGGTCCAAGACTCAGCCTCATCTAGACCAGGCTGCCATTCCTGCGCTGGACACCTGCTCCTGGCCAGTCCCGAAGCGTGTTCCCCGCTCTGGCTGTGGTGAAGGGTTGCCTGCCTCTGCTCACACAGGCTCCCAGGAATGACTCACGGATGAGGCGGGGCTGGGGAGTCACGGGCTGCTGCCCAGGCTGGAGGCACTGTGGTGGCCTCTCCTCCTGGGGAGGTAGCAGCAGCAGAACTGGCCTATGTGGGCAGGGCGGTCCCCATCACCCCGGTCTGGGTCTCCGGGCAACAGAGGGAGTCACGGCACGCCCCCAGCTCCCTCCTGCAGCCCTCCTGCACTCTGCTTTCTCCTCGAGGCAGGGGGCCCCTCCTTCCCACCATGCCGCTCCATCGTGATGCCAGTCCTCCCAGCCTGGGTGGCTAAGGGTACCCATGGTGGGGTCATTACAGGACACGGCAGCCTGAGGGGCAGGATGGAGGAGGCCCAGCAGTCAGCTGGAACCCATCAGAGGCCAAGGCAAGCCCTGGCAGCCGGCAGGAGGGGGAGGGTGGCCCATGAGAAAGGT
The DNA here is from genome assembly GCF_002263795.3 of Bos taurus. Classification (NCBI taxonomy): domain Eukaryota; kingdom Metazoa; phylum Chordata; class Mammalia; order Artiodactyla; family Bovidae; genus Bos; species Bos taurus. Next base: position 17,590,962 of record NC_037350.1, on the reverse strand, counting down.
GGCCCTGCGAACTTTCTTAACCCTTCCCCACCCCATCACCAGGGTGTGTCCTGAGATTGTTCCACCATGACAGGTGGCTCCAGGTCTCTGGTTCTTCAACCCAGGTTGGTGGGAGTTGGGGAGAGACCCTGCCCTTGCCTCAGGAGCCCTTAGTCTGAAGAGAAAGAAACAACAGAGTCCCTGTTTGCAAGGATACCTTAGTCATATGGGGAAGATGCAGATCAGCCCCAGCTCACAGCCCCGCCTCAGGGAGCCCCAGTCTGAGGGGAGACACAGCGCCGTCCTCAGGGAGCCCCATTCTGAGGGGAGACACAGCCCCGCCTCAGGGAGCCCCAGTCTGAGGGGAGACACAGCCCCACCTCAGGGAGCCCCAGTCTGAGGGGAGACACAGCCCCGCCTCAGGGAGCCCCAGTCTGAGGGGAGACACAGCCCCGCCTCAGGGAGCCCCAGTCTGAGGGGACACATAGCCCTACCCTCCTTTAGCTCAGGGTCAGAGATGGGAGAGGGAAGTTTTGTCTTGGTATTAAACCGAGAAATCAACGTAATGGCACCACTTTTGACTTTCTGTGTGATTTTGTGAGGAACTAACAACTTGAACACCCATCCGCGTGCTATAAAAGCCCAGGAGTGATGAGCCTGCAGGTCCAGAGGGCAGTCACCAGTGGACAGTTTTGTCTTGGTCACACCCCCAAGGTCAGCTGTCCCCCACGGGCCGCCTACTCTTCTGAGACAGACCCCCTCCTCATCTTGAAAACCACTCAGCCGATGGGTTCTTTTCAAGGCTTGTTCAGCTCCTTCTTTGGTATCCACGAACTTATGTAACTCACAGCTTCCAATTAACAATTAGAGCTGGTGAGCAAGAGCACAGGAGACAAGGCTACGTGCAGCTGGCCCCTCTTCAGCTGTGGGGTTTAGATTTCCCTGATTTATTTTCCACAATTAGCGGCTGGCCTTCTCCCAGTGACTCTCCCAGGGTTTTTGTTGGGGCAGCCGCTGGCCGGGCACAGGGACCGGCAGAGTGGACTGCGGGCACCGCTGCCCCTGTTGGGATCACCGGAAAGGTCAGGCCTCTTGGTGATTGGACTGCTGGGCATTAATCATCGTGCTCTTCACGGGGAGGGAGGGGGCCAGGCCACACACAGGCTGAGGAGGAAAAGCCCAGGAAGGCCGATGCCTTTGCCAGCCTTTGCCGCGCTCCTCGGTTTCCGGCCTCATTCTGACTCCTGAGCCTCGATGTCCTCATCTGTTAAATGGGTGTGAACAGTGGGGCTAGGTGGTCCCTAGAGTCCGTTTCACTTGGACTTCACTGTTTTTGCCTGCTTCCCTCCTTACCCTGCTCTGCGACCTCCCCACACCCTGTCAGTACCACAATTGGGGGATTCATCACGACCTCCACCAGAGGCCAGAGTGATCAGCAAATATGCCACTGGTCAGTCTCATGATACTGGGTAAAGGGCTATGGCCCATCTCTTTTAATCCTGGTCTAGCACTGTGACGCCCAAGGACAGAGTGAACGTATAGACCAATGGGACTTTTGGGCACAATCCCTGGAACTCCTCTGAGTCTGCCTGTGGGCCTCACACTAGAGGGGCCCCCAGCACGGGGAGGTGAGCATGTCCAGGAGGCTTGAGCCTGGCAACCATCACACCTGCTCTGAGCCAGGTCCTGAGTTGGAGAGGCGGGTGACAGAGATGAGCGGGCACATGTGGCTCTGCCCCTCATGGTGCTTAGAGGCCTGTCGTGGGCCCTGACGTCGATCTGCCAGGTTTAAACCCTGGTCCGATGCTCACTTGGGCGAGGCACTTAGCATCTTATGCCTTGATTTCTCTGTAAAATGAGGGTGCTGACTACCGCAACCGTGGGCTGTGGTGAGGAGTAAATGAGCCTATGAATGTAGAGTGTTTAACACTCAGCGTGTAGTCATTACAGCTTTCACGTCATGAGCACCAGCTCTGCGCCAGGAACTGTCTGTGGCCTTTGGTGTAAACCAGAGTCCTTCTAGGGAGGGAGAAAGATCACTTCCGGCTTCGCTGAGGAAAGAGTCTTCATGGGAGAGTTGGTGTCACAGTTTGGTCTAGAAGGATGGAGCTAGGGACTTCCTTGGTGGTCTGATGGCTAAGACTCTAAGCTCCCAATGCAGGGGCACGAGGTTTGATCCCTGGTCAGAGAACTAGATCCCACATGCTGAAACTAAAGATCCCTTGTGCCACAATTAAGACCCAGTAAAGCCAAAAAAAAAAAAAAGGAGCTAAATACGATAGGGAGCAGCAGGGAAGGGCATTCCAGGAGGGAGGAACAATATGACAAAGGTATGGAGGTGGGAAAGCAAAAAAGTGCGTTGGGGGAACTCTGAAAGGACCAGAGGGACTCACTTATATGGGAGAAACAAAGTTAGAAAGTGGGCTTAAGCCAGATGAATGACCAGACCATAGAATGTGGCTTTTCTTCTCTAGGCAATGGGGAGTCACAGAGGGTTGTTGAGGGCGGGCATCCTGCAGGGAGATGAAGTCGCTGTACTTAAACAATGCAGTAGGGTCAGCTTCTCTAGATGATGGTAACAATGAGAATGTTAAGAATGTTCATGAGAACCCTTTAGTAGATTGTAAAGTCCACTGAGCATCTTCCTGTGTCCGCCTTGTCTGATCATCATGGCGGCCCTGAGAGGCGGTTTGAGCAGAGATGATCACCTCAACTTTAAAGACAGAGGAGGGACTTCACTGGTGGTCCAGGGGTTACGACTTCATCTTTCAATGCTGGGGATGAGGAGTCTATCCCTGGTAGGGGAGCTAGGATCCCACATACCTTGCAGTCAAAAAACCCAAAACATAAAACAAAAGCAACAGGGGACTTGCCTCGTGGTCCAGTGGCTAAGACTCTGCTCCCAATGCAGGGTACCTGGGTTTGATCCTTGGGTCGGGGAACTAGGTCCCACATGCTGCAACTGAGGCCTGGCACAGTCAAATAAAAACAATAAATATTATTAAAAGAACAGAGGCAATATAGTAACAAATTCAATAAAGACTTTAAAAATGGCCCACAGTAAAATAAATAAACAAATAAAGGTAGAAAGAGGAAGCTCAGCCAAAGTTATCCAGGGGGTGATGGCAGAACCACGGGGAGTCTAAGTCCCCATCCCGTGGGCGCCTGCGCGTGGGAACCAAACTGCCTTCTTGAGCCCCATCCTCAAGTCCTCTCTTGTCAGGTGGCCTCTGCCTTGTCTTCAGGGTTTGGCAGGTCTGTGTGCGTGTGTGTTACAGATGAAGGTGTTGGTGCAAGGATCCTTCACGCCACTCCCGGGCCAGACCAGCACTGGGCCTGCAGCACTTCTAGCCTGCTTCCACCCACCTAGCCTGTGGGAGGTGGGCATCTCACCTCCTCCTGAGAACATTGGTGACTTGAATGCGGGCATGGGAGGGCAGGCAGAGTCCTGGGGGCGTGGGGTGAGTGCATACCAGGCTCTGCCCTTACAATATGCCCTCTGTCTTCCTAGAAGCCCCTCGAGCTGAGCAACAGCCAAGGAGCAGGGGGGAGAAGCTTCCATGTGCGTTTCCTCTCCTGCCAGGCTCCTCTCTGACTCCTCTGGGTTTCTGCCCCAGGACTGGGAGTCTGGTTTCTGATGCTCCAATCTTAGCTCTTTCCTCTTTTGGAATCCCACCTGCTTGGCTGATACCCCCTCTGCCTCCCACACTCGGAGCTTCCTTCTCTGATGTTTGGTTTCTAGGTCCTGGAGTAGGGCTTGGGGGTGATGAAGGAAAAAGTCAAGCCCCTGACCCCCTGAGCCCTGCTCCCTGTCCCCCAGCTCTGGCCAGGCTCACCCACCTTTGTAGGGGACACAGCCCAGGGCCTGCCTCTCAGCATAGCCCATGTGCCATCTGTTGGTACTGTCTGCCAGGGCCTGCCTCTCCAGGGGAATCCAGCAGCCCTGGGGGGTGACAGCGAACCTCCGGAAAAGGGCATGCTGGAAATGCGAGAGCACTCCAAGCAGAGGGCTTTATGGGGTTCGGAGCAGGTGAGGTCTTGGAGCAGGAGAGAAGGCGGTCAGGGGACTTCCTGGAGTGGGGATCCTGCCAGGAGCTGAGCCTCGAAGGGTGTGGGGCTTGGGGTACAGAAGGGGGCTAGGCAGGATTTCCCTCCCAGAGGGTGGGGGCTGGGTTTGAGTGGGGAGAACAGAAGAGGCATGCATCATCACTGCCCTGAAGGCTGGTAGGTTAAAGGCCCTAAAGACTTCATTCATTCATCCACTTATTCGTTCAGTCATTTGCATGTATCCAGTACCTCCTCTGTGCCGAGGGCTATGCTCTGAGCTGAGGGCTTAGTGGTGAGTAGCACACTGTGTCCCTTCCCTCTTGGAGCTCCTGGCTTAGCTGGGCAGCCTGAGGAGCAAACAGCACAGCCCAGCACACTGATCCGTGCCAGGGGAGGAGGGCTGCAGGGCTGCAAGAGCAGAGAGGAGGGCTTCAGCTTCAGACCTGGGGAGGGTGGAGAGACCCGTAGAGTGATGAGTGAGCTGGAGGAGAGGAGAGCACCGTGGAGCTGGAGCCAGGGCCGGGGCTGGGGGTGGGTGGTCCTTTCAGCAGGTGAAGATCCTGGCCTGAGGGGGCGGTGGAGGGAAGGACGCTTGTGGCAGGGGCCAGACCCCACGTGTTGAGCTACATTAAGGAATCACCTGGAGGGCCCTGGGAAACCTCTGAAAGGCTTTCAGCAAGGGCCGGTGGAATCTAATTTGTGTTTTAGAAAAATGGCTTTGGCTCAGGTGGAGATCTGGTTGGAGGGTGCCTGAGGGCTGTCCTGTACCAGATTCAGCTCTAAGACAGGGAAGGGAGCCACCTGCACACCAGCCCTGCGCAGGCAGGATGGCGGTCTTCTTGCTGTGACTCCGCAGGGCCCAGTGGGGACTGTTGCTCAAGTCTCATTAAGGGAGGCCACGGAGGTCCTGGGCGGTGGCGGGTTTTCTGGCTCATTGGGTTCCTTCCCGGGGCTGAGGTGTATCTTCCGTGATGGTGGCCCTGAACCATCTCCAGAACCATCGGGGAGAGACAAAGTGGAGGCTCATCACTCCGGTGAACGCTTCCTGGAAGGGGTGGGGAAGCCTCCTAGAGGGGGCAGGGAAGAGCCCCTTCAGGTTAACCCATTAATACCTGCATCTCCTCCCCTCCCTCCAGGTGAACCCTTTGGTCTCTAGGAGTTAAACGCATGTGGTTCCCTTTGCTTGGGGAGGGCAGCGTTGGGTGGGATTCTAAGCCCAGCCTGTGAAGGCAGATGGGACCTGAGATGGGGGCAGAGATAAATATCATGGTCAAGGGGACAGGTTGGGTGGGCTGGACTTCCAAGTCTGCTGCCCTGGGACGGATGGGAACCTTGTAGAGTCTTGGTCTTTGGGGTCATACCTGAGCTCATCTGCAGGCCGCCTGTGTGGGCTGGGGGATGGGAGACCAGTGGTTCAGGAAGCCTCCGTCTCCCCCACTTCCCCACACAGCCCTTCCTCTCAAGAGAGAAGGGAATGGGAGGGGAGAGGAGGGCTATTTGGCCAGGCCACCAGTTCAGCTGAGCCTGGGAACCCTGCCCGGGGTGCCCAAGACAATGCCGGGAATGGAGGCCGGCCTGGCCAGAGGCAAGCCTGGGAGGGGGAGGAGCTGTGCCCGCTTCACTCTCAGTTCTGGCCTGGGAGCTGCACAGTGGCCCCCAGCACCAGCCCAATCCTGGGCTCCCCACTCATTCCTGGGCATCTGCTCACCCACTCCTTGGCAGCTCGCAGCCAAACCATCCTTCCAGAAGGCTCTTTCCTACCCAGCTGGGTCCCAACCGCCTGAAGCACAAGTGTGTATGTGTGTGTATGCCTGGATGAGTGTGCCTCAGTGCCTGAGCGTATATACATGTGGGTGTGTGTATGTACGCGTGCGAGTGTATGTGTGTTTGAGTGTGGGAGTGTGTACATAAGTATCTGACTGTGTCTCTGTGGGTGGGTGTATATGTGTGTGAGTATATATAAGTATGTGTGTGTGAGTGTATGTGTGTGTGGTGGCAAGTGGTGAGGAGCCAGATGCTGAGCCCACTCCCCCGCCCCGCCCCTCCCCTCGCCCTTGTGGTCCGGCCCGACCTCTCATCCTGGGACGCATGCCTGGCATTTCCTAGGACAGCCCTCATTCAAATGATTTTACCCCCTGCCCCACTAGTGCCCTTTATTTTTCCAACCCACAGAGCCTCATAGTCAGTGTAGAAAATGCAGCCCCGTTTCTGGAAGCCTCCTTCTTCTCTAGGGCTGGGGGAGGACCCCACTGTTCTCTCTACCAGGCCAGGGAGGGACCACTGCCGGTTCTAGGGAACGTGGACCCCTCTTCTGGGGCTCTGGACCCTGGGGGCATTGTGGGGTCAGGCTTTCTTGTTCCCAGCCCCAGGCCTGGCCTGGATTTCCCTGGAGGAGACAGTAGGAGGGAGCTCTGGCCCACAGAAGAACTGGGATTTGGTTGGTAAGTTGCAAGTTCAGTCCACTTTCCCGGCCAATTTTTCTTCCCGCCTCCCTTTCTCCTCCAGATAATAGAAAGGCCCGGGAGGGGTTCCTTTCTTCCTGGGCCAGCTGGGGAGGCCGGGGGCCCTGCCATTGGTCCAGGCCCTTGTCATTGAAGGCACACCCCCTGGGCCTGGGCCAGCTCCACCCCTACCCCCCCACAAGGGGGAGCAGTTACATCAGCCGCTCTCGCTCTCGCCTGACTCCAGCCTTCTGTGGGAGAGGCCTCAGACACAGTCCCTGAAAGGACCCGCTCATCCTGAAGAAGGAGCATCACTTGTGACTCTGCCTCCTGCCTTCCACTCTCCCTGCCCTGCTAGGCCTCGAACCTGGCAGCAGCAGGGATCAGCTTGCTGGGGATGATGCCTGGATGTGAATCCCCATTCAGTCACTTTCCAGCTATGTAATGCTGGGCAAGTCACTTACCCTCTCTGAGCCTCAGTTTCTCCATCTGTAATTGGGATGATCATAGTGCTGTATTTATAGGTTTGTTCTAGGGATTCCATGAGTTAGTATTTGTAAGGGATGTGTGCTTTCTCTTTTACTATATAAGTGCTGGTTAATTAAATACATCACTTTCCTGAATGATGACCAGCTAAGGACCAGGTGGGTAGGTGGGTCACTGACCTGCTAACCTCTAGCTTTGTGTCTCAGCACTTACTTCTGTCGTGGCAATTCACTCCTACCCCAGATGGACCCGAGAAGACTCTGGCCTCCACTCCTTTCCTCTGCATCATTTCTCCCTGACCATGGTACCTTGGGCTTCTCAGGTGACGCTGTGTGTGTGTTAGTTGCTCAGTTGTGTTCAACTCTTTGCAACCCCATGGACTGAAGTCCGTCAGGTTCCTCTGTCTATGGGGTTTCCCAGGCAAGAATACTGGAGTGTGGGTTACCATTTCTTTCCCCAGGGGATCTTCCTCACCCAGGGATCGAACGTGGGTCTGTTGCAATGAAGGTAGATTCTTTACCGTCTGACCCATCAGGGAAGCCCAAAGAACCTGCCTGCCAATGCAGGAGATGTAAGAGATGTAGGTTCAACCCCTGGGTCAGGAAGATCCCCTGGGGAAGGAAATGGCATGGCAATCCACTCCAGTATTCTTGCTTGGAGAATCCCATGGGCAGAAGAGCCTGGCGGGTTACGGTCCATGGGGTCACAAAAAGTCGGACACAACTGAAGTGCCTTAGCATGCGCACACACACACTTCAGCTCCTGGGGCAGGGATGTCACAGTAGAACATGGAGTCCAAAAGGGGCTCGGGAGAGACTCCGTCACCCTGAATGTCTCTGGCTGCTCTTCTAGAGGTGTAACAGGTCACTCCCAGCACCTTCGAGGTCTTGGCTATTCTGGAAGGAGAAGTGGCAGCTTTGCCTGCTGGGCTGGAGACATAGGTTTTGGTTTGAGGATGAAAGGATTCACTCATGAAAACTTACCCACCTTCCTGAGACAATGATCTTGATCCACTTCCAGACCTTGTGCTGGGCTGGGGGCCGTAGTGCAGGCACTGCTTTCCCCTTGGCAGGACTGGCAGAGGGATGCTCTGTCCTCCCAGGCCCCTTCTCCAGCCTCTCCCTCCTCCCAGGATTCAGATCCCACCAGGGGAACAGACCTCTGTCATGGGTCCCCTGAAGTCCTCTTTGAGGGCCACACGGACTCTCGGGCTGCTGTGAGCCGCAGGCCAGAGCCCCACACTGCCCACCGCCTCTGCCTGGCCCCGCCATGGACTCCTGCCCCCAGCCCCTCCTGATTTGCTCACTTGGGGGCTGGAGACTGAGGCAGAAGCTAAGGAGGCTTTGTCCCTAGGCTGGGGGGCTGCCTGAAGCTTGACTTCTTCTTTTTGAAAAATAGTTATTTATTTGGCTGTAATCGGTCTTAGTTGTGGCACATGGGATCTAGGTCACCAACAGGAATCGAACCCAGGCCCCCTGCATTGGGAGCACGAGACCACCAGGAAGTTCCCACACCTGACCTCCTTGTGCTTAGAGTCTTCCAGCTCAAGTCTGAGCTCTAGTGTGGCCACAGGGATCCTCTCTTTGCTGTTTTGCGCCTGGCCTTGGGATGGCGGGGCTGAAGGAGACCCAGGTGGTCTTGGTCACCAGGGAGCTCCAAGATGTGTGAACAGCCCTCCAAGAGAAACCGAGGGCCGTGAGAGCCCTCCCTCCCTCCTACAAGTGTTTGCTGAGCCCACCATAGGAGCAGGCCATGCTAGGCCCTGCCATCAGTGAAGGCTCACCCTGCTCTGAGGTTCAGAGGGAACCCCGCTGTGGGACCCACGCAGTGCTTTCTTTCCTTTGCATCCTGCAGCTCTGTCCACTGGGGGCTCCCTCAGGCCTGAATCTCTACCAATAGACTCTGAGCTCCCTGAAGATAGTGCCTCTCACAGGGCCTTCTGCACTGGTTCATTCAGTCAGTCAGTCCCTCAGGGGTCCCTGCTAGGTGCTGGGCCCTTGTGAATGGCCCAGTCGTACCCGTGCTGTCTAAACTGGCTTCCTAGGGATGAGAAGAAGCCGGATCTGGGAAGGGGGTTCCCAGCACATGCAAAGCCAGGGCTGGCGTGGGCAGGGAGGAAGCAGGGCCTGCCCTGGAGCTATGGAGAAAGAGGTGTAGAGAAGGATTGGAGATTTCACTGCTTCAGTGGCAGGAGAGAAAACCCAGGAGTGTATCCGTTGCCCAAAGCAAGACAGGAATTCAAACCGCTGCGGAATCCCTGACTCATTGCTGGGGGTGGAGGCAGGAGGGAGAAGGCTGGGCTTCCAGGGCAACCGTCAGTGCCCTCCTCACAGACTCCTCCTGCTGCATGTCCTGCGGGCAGTGCACTCTGGAGCCCTCGCTGTCTTCAAGTGCTCCCTCTTGTCTAATCACAGTTTCTCCTGCTGCATCCTTGCGTGTCCTTGGTGCAGATGCACCACATTGGGGCTTGATGGTCTCTTTTCCCATCCCCGCTCTGGCCTGGAAGAGGCCCCTCCCCATCCCTTTCTTGTCCCAGGTTCTGTCTTGGGCCACAGGGGCCGGTCCAAGGCATGGGGTTGAAAGTGAAAGTGAAAGTTGCTCAGTCGTGTCCGACTCTTTGTGATCCCATGGACTATAAAGTCCATGAAATTCTGCAGGCCAGAATACTGGAGTGGGTAGTCTTTCCCTTCTTCAGGGGATCATCCCAACCCAGGAATTGAACCCAGGTCTCCCGCATTGCAGGCGGATTCTTTACCAGCTGAGCCTCAGGCGAATCCCAAGAATACTAGAGTGGGTAGCCTATCCCTTCTCCAGCGGATCTTCCTGACCCAGGAATCGAAATGGGGTCTCCTGCATTGCAGGCGGATTCTTTACCAACTGAGCTATTAGGGCATGGGGTTAATTCCTGGGAAACAGGTTCATCCTCTGCCCTCGGGGCCAAGCTTCCACCTTGATCTCTAAGACTGACCGAAGTCTTAGATCACATTGGAGGGCGCGGAGCTCTGTCTTAGATCACACTGGAGGGAACATAGCTGTTTTCCCATCGCTTCCTTATCTTGGTTCTTTATCCTTTTTCCTGTCTCTGTTTCTTTCTCCATTGCCCCTCCCCCCTTTCTCTTGTTCTTTCTCTCTGTCTTTCCTTGGTCCAGGCTCTGCTTCCCTCCTTCCTGGTCTCTTTTTGTCTCTGCTCCTCTCCCTCCCACAAGGTCACAGCCTCTGTCCCCATGGTCCTTCTTTCTGATGGTCCCCTGGCTGTGCTGGTGGACATGCTGGAGGAGAAGGTGGAATCAGGGGGCCCCAGGCACACTTGTGCCCAGCAGTGCACAGGTCATCTGGCAAGGGGTGCAAGGCACGGCCACCTTCTGCTTTACCAAAATCAGAAGAGATCAGAGGGTGAGGTCTTGGGTCAGCAGCTTGGCTCCATACCAGGCCCACCGGAGGAGTTCATAGTGAAGGGCCGGGCACTGAAGCCCTGAGAATAAAAGCGATATGGTTGCTTCTTTAAGAGGGAGACGCTGACCATCCAGTCAAGGGAAGGAACAACGCATAGTAATTGGACTTGAAGCCTGTCCAACAAAGGTTTCCCCTTCAAACTCTTGGTGGGATTGGGAAGACTGTTTTGTCTTGGAGAGGGGATGGGTTGGGGCAGCAAACAAAAGAGGAGGGTGACCAGCGTCTTCTGGGCTAGTCTGCAACTCTCCTGGGCCTCAGAGCTGGGCTGGATGTGCCCAGAGCTTCTTTCTGGGCATCTCACAGGAGATGGCGCGCTCTGAGTGTGCAGAGGAAATTACTCTCTTGGAGGAGAGACAAACAAAATGACGGGAAGAGATTTCCAGAGGGTTCTGGATGGTGTGGAGGACCGGGAAAGCAGAGTGGGGATGGGGGCAGTTTTCTCCAAATGTAAGGTGATGCCTTTTAGGGGAAGCATGAAGCTGACCCGGCCCAGTGCTGGGTGCCGGAGGTGCTGATGGGCTGGTGTCCTCACGTGAAGTCTGCAGAGACTGAGAGGTGGGCCAGTGTCGTGGACCCTCCAGTCTGCATCTTGAGGGGAGGAGGTGGAAAATTTCCTGGTGACAGGCTGGTGCGGTGACTGGGGGTGCTGTGGGAGAGGAAACGGGACCCTGTCCTGCGTGGCTGATGGAGGAAGACACTGCTTCCCCCCGAGAGCTCCAGGGTCCCCACAGGGCCATGTCCTGCCGTGTTCTGAGATCCTGCCTCTCACGCCTCGGTCTCTGTTATTCTCTTCCCCTGTGTGTGTGCATGTGTGCTAAGTCACGTCAGTTGTGTCCGACTCTTTGTGACCTCATGGACCTTAGCCTGCCAAGCTCCTCTGTCCATGGGATTCTCCAGGCAAGAATCCTGGAGTGGGTTGCCATTTCCTTCTCCAGGGGATCTTCCCAACCCAGGGATCAAACCCGCATTTCCTGCGGCTCCTGCACTGTAGGCGGTTTCTGGCCACTGAGCCTCTGGGGGGAGTCCTCTCTTCTGCCCCCACCCACTTTCTGTCTCAGTCCCTGTTTTCTTCCTCTTGTCCCCCTGTCTCTCTTAGGGCCCCCCGGTCTCCTGTCAGGCCCCCCTGTTTCTCTCTTGGCCTCTCTGTGCTGTCTGGTACAAGGAGAATCCCCTCTTTTCAGAAACATTTCCTCCCATTGGGCACCGGGTGACCCTTGCGTGTGTGTGTGTGTGTGTGTGTGTGTGTGAAGGGGCTTCTGGTTGAGTCAAGGTACAGCAGGCTGTGGAGGCTGTGGCTGAAGGTGGAGGGGGTGAGAGCCGGGGCTGCTGTCCCTCTGGGTGGTGGGCAGAGTGGTGGGCAGAGCCAGGCTTCCTAGGCAGAGGTATCTCCCACCTTACCCCTCCCTGGGCCCACACTCATTCTAGGAAAATCACAAGAGCCCGCCCCAGCATGACTGACGCACACAAAGCACATTGTTCCCCTCCCGGGCCTCTCCCAGGCCCCTGGTGGCTTTGCTGCCAGTTCCGGGTGGCAAGCTGGCAGCCTCGCTCTCCGAGGCTAAGACTGCCCACCTGACTAGGTGGGGCTCCTTCCACTGCTTATCTGTTGTCCCCTTTCAGGAGGCAGGGGCCAGAGGCACTCCAGGGCAGGGACAGGCACACTGAGCCTCAGGCATGGCACTCACGCCCCTACCTGCCAGCTGCCCACCCCACACACCTTGCCCCATTCTAGGAGCTGTTCAGGCTGGTCAGCCCTCCATTCCCACCCCAGTCTGTTTTTTTCCCAGAAGCCTGTGAAGAGGTCAGGTCTCCTGCGTGGGAAGCTCACTCTCTCTTTGCTCTGTTTCTCAGGCGTTTATTCCTGCCTGCAGCTCACCTCCTCTGGGAAGCCTTCTTGGATTGCCCACTTTCCCTCCAACCTATTCCTTCTAGGCACCACCAGATGGCTGGGCCCACAGTGGACACACTGGTGATTGATATCCAAGTCTCCTGGCCGAGCGCTGTTCCAAAGAACAGCCCGGGGCAAGGAGAAGGTGCCAGCACTACCGCCCCTCAGCTGCCAGGCACTTTCCGTGCATTATTGACTTCATTCACACAGCAGTCCTTTCAGGTAGAGATGATTATTCCCTTTTGACAGATGAGAAAACTGAGGCTCTGAGAAATTACCAACTTGCCTGAGGTCACACAGCAACACCCCCAAATCAAGACACTCCCAACATGAGGCTTCCAGGGTAGGGTAGGGGCAGTTCTTCCCTGCACCCCCACCTCCACGGCCATACTAAGGACTTGGAATATTTTAGCTCCTGGGCATGTTGGAATGGAGGGTCCAGGTGCTGCTACCAGAGTTTGGGATGGAGGTAGAAGGCTGGATGAAATGACCCACTGCATGCTTGCCTGGGTCAGTCCACTCCCTTTGTCCTCCACATGAAGACCTCCCAGCACCACCGCCAGAGGTCTCAGCCTGCGGCTCTGCCCTGGGGGTAAACTCTCCTCAGCTTCAGGGCCCTGCCCAGTTCCCCGGACCATACCTTAGTCTCCCTTCCTCAGGGCTGGCCTGAGGTGCCTGGGGAGGCCTGGTTCAGAGCAGCCTGCTAGTTCTCTGCTCCAGTGGGGCCCCACCCTGCTCCCTTACTGCCCTCCCCAGCCCAACTTGGCTGGGATTTCCCCAGCATCTCCATCCAAGGTGTTTCTCTGGCTTTGGGAGGAGCCTGGATCCAGACTTCTCATCCCTGTGACCATAGAGTCCACACCTCCTCTTCCCACCTTGTCTCTGCCCTCCCTTCTCTCTTCCTCTGGGATGCGTACTATGTGCAAAGCATTGGGCCTGAATGCCATGTACGTGGGTCCCTCAAGAGCCGACCAAACAGAAGCATGAACTAATGTAGCAGGAGTCCGTGCAGGGCATTGTGGGAGCCCAGGGAGGAACGCGGACGCAGGCAGGCGCCCTTCTGGATCAGCCTTGATGGGCAGGCAGATAACGGGGCCTCTGTGTGTGGACCTGGTGGAGGGAAGCGCCTCCAGGCCACTCCCCAGAGAAATCTTCCGTCTTGGACTGGGAGCTGCCGGGCAGGGCCCTTCTCTGAAGCAGTGCTTCTCAGACTGCCCGGGGGAAGGATCAGTTGTTTTCTTTTAAATTCCAATTTGTCAGAGACCAATAAAATTATAAAATACAGTACTGAAGAATTGCTAGAAAAAGAAAATAAGACATCCAAAGGACAAGCCCCAACATTTTATTGTTGGATACAACAGACATAAAATCACCCTGTCAAATAGCTTCTAGGAGTCTGAGTGCCTCGGGCAGGGTCTGCACTGCCCTGTCCTGGGCAGCCGTTGTCGGTGGGTAGGTGACTCCCGGAGTGTTACTGCCCTGGGGCAGGGTGTTCAGGCTGCAGGTCGTGACCTGCTAGTGGGGTGGGAGATTAATTCCCCAGGTCGTGACCAGCATTTTCAAAACACAAAATAGAACAGAATAGGAAATACAGCCTCTTACCTGTAGTAGCTGAAGTGTGGTTTTATGAAATGTTTATTTCATGCATCTGCACGTGCGTGCGCGCACACACACACACACACACGTGTGTGTGTGAGCGTGCCCTGGTTTGGGAGGTGAGATGTCTGATGGGGTCTGTGGCCAGGTGCTCCTCCCCACAGTGCTGTATAGCCCGAATCTGCTCTCTAGTGCCACCGTCCCCACCCGAACCCCTCTTTCCCTCCCTCTAGAGCCTGTTTCTTTCCTTTCTTCTCCGGCCACCTCTGGGCTCTGGAAACCTTCGTCCTTCCACTTGCCTGTTTCTTTTTTGTGGACTGTCCTCCTTCCCTTCTTACATTTCCCAGATGGTCCCTTCCTCCTGGGCCCCCTTGAATCAGGCCCCCAGTGCTGCATTGGGTCCAGGTCAGCCCACAGAGATAGAACAGGGGTCCTTGCGCTCAAGGAGGGAGTCGTTGTCCTAGGGGATCAGAGCTGTTCTGGGGGATCAGGGATTGGATTGCAAAATATAAAGGAATGTATGATAGTAACTGAATCCTGAACCCAAGCCCCTGCTGGGCTTGGAGACTTGGTTCTCCCTGGAGGTCCTGGGTGGGGAGAACCACATGACCCCATCCAGGGTCCCTGCTGAGCCATCACCTCCTCTTTCAGGGCTCTGTTGATAGGTTGCTCCTAGTCTAGACATGTGCTGTAACTTATTTAAACAATTCTCTATAAATGAACTGCTGAGTTGTTTCCAGCTTTTTTTTTCTTTTTTTAAAGAAGTCTAAGCAATTAGATGGATGGAGGAGCCTGGTAGGCTACAGTCCATGGGGTCGCAAAGAGTCAGACATGACTGAGCGAATTCACTCAAGCAATTAGAAAAGATGCTGTAATGAACATCTTTGTTCCTCTCCCTCATCACATCTGAGCTGCTGACTCCCCGAGGCCCCCTCACTTCATCCCCATGTATCTCATCTCTAACCACGCTTGGCCTACATTTCTTCTCAGCCCCCAGCTCATGTCCTGGGGCAGAAGATGAGCCAGAGGTTTGGAAAATGTGATCTCCTTCCTCCTCAGGCCACAATCCTCCTTCCTTACAACGACTCATTTGCTTTCTTCAGCCAGACTTCCCAAACACCAAGCTGTATCATAAGAACTTTTGACTGGAAGTCACACAAAACCCAGCTCAAAATGGTTTAGATAATACAGGAAGTTTTCATTTCATAAGAAAAAAATGTCCTGAGGTAGGGTGGGTCCAGGGTGGTTAAATGAGTGGATCTACCACTTCATCAAGCACCCTGGTTCTTTCTGTTTTTCTGCTCTGCTCTCAGATGCTGGCTTGCTTCTTAAGTACTATAGTTCTCCTCATGGTTGCAAGATGGCTGCTGAAGATCCAGACATCACATCCAGACATGATATGTCTGGAGGTTGAAGAAGGACCATCTTTTTCTGTGGGTATATTTTTAATAAAATTAATATTTATTTGACTGCATTGAATCTTAGTATTTTTATTGCATCATGCGAGATCTTTCATTGCAGCGCATAGACTTTGTAGTTGTGGCTTGCAGGCTCCAAAGTGTGTTGGCTCAGTAGTTGCCATGTGTGGGCTTAGTTGCTCTGTGGCATGTGGGATCTTAGTTCCCAGATCAGGGATTGAACCTGTGTCCCTTGTATTACAAGGCGGAAGTTCCTCTGGGTGCATTTTTTAGATCAAGTAAACTTTTCTCTGAAATGCCAGTAGCAAAACTTACCATTGACTCTCATAGGCAAAGGTTAAGGCACATGCACACTCCTTGGTTAACTCTTGGTAGGGAGAATGAGGCTTCCCTGTCTAGCGAGGCATGGGGCCGCAGGAGGTGGGCTGGGTTTTGAAGGAGAAAAGGGGTCTGGGGACAGAGACTGAATAGACAAGCCATAGTGTCTGTCACTGGGATAGAGAAAGTCTCCCTAATGATGGATAGACTCCATTTCTGTGTTTCTCAACCTGCTGGGCCTGTGGCTGCTGCTCTGGAGACTTAGCTTGAAACTGATTCAATTAGAAAACATTTTTTGAAGGAATGAGATATGGTTTCACCCTGGAGGGATTTTGCTGCAATGCGGGAGAGGAGAGAGCAGGGCCAGCGTACATGGCCTGGGAAAGAAGGCTAAATTTGTTGAAACTGGAGACAGGAACCTTTCTGAAGCAAGGAGTTGATGAGGATTCTGGTTCCTATTGGATTAGATGCAGGGGGCAGACTGAGATGACCTTTGAGCTGGGCTTCCCCTAGGGCTGAGGCCAGCTCTGTGTCAGGGATGGGGAGACCAAGTTACTGGAGGGACAGAGGTAAGGCAAGGTGAAGGCACTTCTCCCAAGTCAGGATCCCCTTTCTCCTGGCCCTCAGGTGGGTCTTGTCCTTGCCGGTGAGTCATAGAGGGACAGGAAGGAGAGAAGGAGGGCTCTGAGTCAGGAGCCTACCTGGGCAAAAAGGAAAACACCAAAAGGAAGTGACTCAAGGCCTACAGGGCAGACAGGTGGTCTGTGGTGCCTGGGGACAGGGCCTGGGGGTGTTGGCCGAGGGCGAGGGTCCCCTCCCCAGAGGCCATGGTGCACGCCATGCTGGCTATGTCCGCCAACCATGTTTCCCACAAAGCCTTTCCCTCCTCACCACAGCAGGCTGGCTGCCCACTCACCCACAAACCGAGCCACCAGCTGCTGCGATTCCTGGCACTGGTCCACCCCCTGCATCCGGCAGGGCTCATCACCTCTGACCCCAGAAGGTGGGTCAACCCCTTCCCCTGCCTACCCCTCGTCCGTCTTCCCTGCCCTCACACCCAGAAGGGAGAGATGCTGGGGCTGCTAGTGGGTGGGGCTCTTCTGAGCAAAGCAGATCCATCTGTACAGACATGAGGCTGTCCTCGGGGTCAGAGGTGTCAGGGTCACACCCAGGTGGAGTTATGGGGACAAAGGCAGTGGGAGCACAGGCCTTGTGAATCACTGCATCCCCTACTGGGAGCGAGTCAGAAGGGCCTTTGTTCTAGCAACTGGAGTTCGGGTTTGAGGTCAGGGCCCCAGCTAATAATAACATGATATTTTGCTTCCTTTTACCTCTGTTCTTATGCATTAAACTTCCTTAGGAATCTCTGAAGGAGGAGGTGTGACTGGGCTAAGGCGTAATTAAAGTATATTTTAAAAAATTATTTATTCATTATTTTGGGGGTTCACTGGGTCTTTGGGCTGCACGCGGGCTTTCTCTAGTAGTGGAGAGCAGAGGCTGGTTTCTAGTCGCGGTGCGTGGGCTTCTCGTTGCGGAGGCTGCTCTTGTTGAGGCTCACAGGCTGTAGGCATGTGGCCTTCAGTGGTTGTGGTGCCTGGGCTTAAGTTGCCCTGCAGCACGTGGGATCTTACCAGACCAGGCATTGAACCTGTCAATTCCCCTGAATTGGCAGGCAGATTCTTAAGCACTGGACCCTTAAGGAAGTCCAATTAAAGTACATTATATTAAATTTTATTTTACACATGTTAGGCCATATTACAGGTAGGAATTCCCAGGTGGCGCTAGTGGTAAAGAACCTGCCTGCCAATGCGTAGAGATGCGGGTTTGACGTAAGAGATGCGGGTTTGATCCCTGGGTCAGGAAGATCTCCTGGAGGAGGGCATGGCGACCCACTTCTGTATTCTTGCCTGGAGAATCCCATGAACAGAGGAGCTTGGCAGGCTAAAGTCCATAGGGTTGCAAGGAGTCGGGTACAACTGAAGTGACTTAGCAATGCATGCATATTATAGGTAAGTTTAGCAACTCATTTTTTTTCACATATGATTATCTTAGATATCCTTCTGAAATAGTGTATATAGAAAGCCTCCTTATTCTTTTTAATAGCTGCATAGAATTTCACTCTAACTAAGACCCTATAAATAAAACTCTGGATTGTTCCCTGAACTGCTCCTTTGAAAAAATTATAAACAATGCTGCAATGAACATCTTTGGCCATTTATCTTTGGGCACATGCAAAATGCTTTTACAGGATAAAATCCAAAAAGTTGAACTTATAGGTCAAAGAGTATGAACATTTAAAATTCCATAGGTAATGCCTAATTGTTCTCCACAGTGTACTAATTTCCCTTCCATCGTGAGACAGCCTTGTAACCATAACTTGTGTGGGACGACTCTTCTTAGGGACTTCCCTGGTGGTCCAGTGGCTAAGACTCTCCAGATGCAGGGGAGCTGGTGGTTTGACCCTTGGTCAGGGAAACAGACCTCACGTGCTGCAACTAAGATCCTGTGTGCCACAACTAAAGCCTGGTGCAGCCACACACACACACACAAAAGGAAGCTTCTTAATCTTCGCCCATCTGCTATTTGAGAAATTGTATCTTGTTCCATTTGCATTTAAAATTGTTAGTGAAACGGAACATTCGTATATTTTTATCAGCCAGCGTGTTCTTTGTGAACGACCTATGTATATTCTTCACCTGTATTCTCCCACTGGATTATTGTCTTTTCCTTATCGCTTTATAAAGGATGTCCTTTTTAAATTAGGAAAATGAGCATCTTGTCATACATCTTGTGGGTGTTATTCCCTTATTTCATCCTTTGATTTTGTTTATGGAGTTTTCTTCTTTTAGTTTCTACAGAGATGCATTTACAAATCTTCTCTGTTGTGACTTCTGTTTTGTTCTGTGACTAGTAACTCCTTTGCTACCCCAGGATCGTAAAAAACATTTACACATATTTCCTTCAGGCATTTTTATGGCTTTAGTTTTCAAATGTTTTCTTTAAAAAAAAATTTTTTTTTTTAATCTTTGATCCTGTTAAAATTTTTTTCAGTGTTAGGAGTGAGGTAGGGAATATAATTTATTTGTTTTTGTCCTAGTGTCTCAGTATGTTGAATTGAATTCTCATGTTGACTTGGGTCAGTTTATTTCAGCATTCTTTACTACCCATCTGTCTGCCTGTACCAGTCCCAGACTATTTTAATTGTTCAGTTCAATTCAGTCGCTCAGTCATGTCTGACTCTTCGAGACCCCATGAATCGCAGCACGCCAGGCCTCCCTGTCCCTCATGAACTCCTGGAGTTCACTCAGACTCATGTCCATCGAGTCAGTGATGCCATCCAGCCATCTCATCCTCTGTCATCCCCTTCTCCTCCTGCCCCCAATCCCTCCCATCATCAGAGTCTTTTCCAATGAGTCAACTCTTTGCATGAGGTGGCCAAAGTACTGGAGTTTCAGCTTCAGCATCATTCCCTCCAAAGAAATAGCAGGGCTGATCTCCTTCAGAATGGACTGGTTGGATCTCCTTGCAGTCCAAGGGACTCTCAAGAGTCTTCTCCAACACCATAGTTCAAAAGCATCAATTCTTCGGCGCTCAGCCTTCTTCACAGTCCAACTCTCACATCCATATATGATCACTGGGAGAACCTTAGCCTTGACTAGACGGACCTTTGTTGGCAAAGTAATGTCTCTGCTTTTCAATATGCTATCTAGGTTGGTCATAACTTTCCTTCCAAGGAGTTAGTGTCTTTTAATTTCATGGCTGCAGTCACCATCTGCAGTGATTTTGGAGCCCAAAAAATAAAGTCTGACACTTTTCCACTGTTTCCCCATCTATTTCCCATGAAGTGATGGGACCGGATGCCATGATCTTCGTTTTCTGAATGTTGAGCTTTAAGCCAACTTTTTCACTCTCCACTTTCACTTTCATCAAGAGGCTTTTTAGTTCCTCTTCACTTTCTGCCATAAGGGTGGTGTCATCTGCTTATCTGAGGTTATTGATATTTCTCCCGGCAATCTTGATTCCAGCTTGTGTTTCTTCCAGCCCAGTGTTTCTCATGATGTACTCTGCATATAAATTAAATAAGCAGGGTGATATTTCTCCCAGCAATCTTGATTCCAGCTTGTGCTTCTTCCAGCCCAGCGTTTCTCATGATGTACTCTGCATATAAGTTAAATAAGCAGGGTGACAATATACAGCCTTGACGTACTCCTTTTCCTATTTGGAACCAGTCTGTTGTTCCATGTCCAGTTCTAACTGTTGCTTCCTGACCTGCATACAGGTTTCTCAAGAGGCAGGTCAGGTGGTCTGGTATTCCCATCTCTTTCAGAATTTTCCACAGTTCATTGTGATCCACACAGTCAAAGGCTTTGGCATAGTCAATAAAGCAGAAATAGATGTTTTTCTGGAACTCTCTTGCTTTTTCCATGATCCAGCGGATGTTGGCAATTTGATCTCTAGTTCCTCTGCCTTTTCTAAATCCAGCTTGAACATCAGGAAGTTCATAGTTCACATACTGCTGAAGCCTGGCTTGGAGAATTTTGAGCATGACTTTACTAGCATGTGAGATGAGTGCAATTGTGTGGTAGTTTGAGCATTCTTTGGCATTGCCTTTCTTTGGGATTGGAATGAAAACTGACCTTTTCCAGTCCTGCGGCCACTGCTGTTTTCCAAATTTGCTGGCATATTGAGTGCAACACTTTCACAGCATCATCTTTCAGGATTTGAAATAGCTCAGCTGGAATTCCATCACCTCCACTAGCTTTGTTCATAGTGATGCTTTCTAAGGCCCACTTGACTTCACATTCCAGGATGTCTGGCTCTAGGTCAGTGATCATGCCATCGTGATTATTTGGGTCGTGAAGATCTTTTTTGTATAGTTCTTCTGTGTATTCTTGCCACCTCTTCTTAATATCTTCTGCTTCTGTTAGGTCCATACCATTTCTGTCCTTTATCGAGCCCATCTTTGCATGAAATGTTCCCTTGGTATCTCTAATTTTCTCGAAGAGATCTCTAGTCTTTCCCATTCTGTTGTTTTCCTCTATTTCTTTGCATTGATCGCCGAGGAAGGCTTTCTTATCTCTTCTTGCTATTCTTTGGAACTCTGCATTCAGATGCTTATATCTTTCCTTTTCTCCGTTGCTTTTCACTTCTCTTCCTTTCACAGCTATTTGTAAGGCCTCCCCAGGCAGCCATTTTGCTTTTTTGCATTTCTTTTCCATGGGGATGGTCTTGATCCCTGTCTCTTGTACAATGTCACGAACTTCATTCCATAGTTCATCAGGTACTCTATCTATCAGATCTAGGTCCTTAAATCTATTTCTCACTTCCACTGTATAATCATAAGGGATTTGATATAGGTCATACCTGAATGGTCTAGTGGTTTTCTGTACTTTCTTCAATTTAAGTCTGAATTTGGCAATAAGGAGTTCATGGTCTGAGCCACAGTCAGCTCCTGGTCTTGTTTTTGCTGACTGTATAGAGCTTCTCCATCTTTGGCTGCAAAGAATATAATCAATCTGATTTCGGTGTTGACCATCCGGTGATGTCCATGTGTAGAGTCTTCTCTTGTGTTGTTGGAAGGGGGTGTTTGCTATGACCAGTGCATTTTCTTGGCAAAACTCTATTAGTCTTTTAATTGTTACAGTTGTATAATATTTTTAAAAGTATTTTTTAGGGCCACCTCCCTCCCCTTGCTGGTTTGCTTCTTTTATTCCAGGAATTTTCTGGCTATTCTTTTCTGTTTATTTTTCCAGATGAATTTATAGTCACTTTGTCACATTTTCTTAAAAAAAAAAAATCTATTGAATTAATGGATTCATTATGGGAACTTTGACATGTTTTCACTGTTACTAATTTTTATCCAAGAACAAAGTCTTTCTCTCTTCATTTATTCAAGTCCATGATAAAGTCCCTCATTTGGGTTGTATAGCTCTTTTCATGTATCCCTGCACATTTTTTCTACATTTCATGTTATGATTTTATTGACTTTGTGCATGGAATCTTAATTCTTGTATTTAGGAAATCTTGTTATTAAAATTTTTTTTTAAAGATTTTTTTAATGTGGAGCATTTTTAAAGTATTTATTGAATTTGTGACAATATTGCTTCTGTTTTTTTTTTCTCTTTATTGCTTCTGTTTTATGTTTCATTTTTTTGGCTGTGAGACATGTGAGATGTTAGCTTCCTGAACAGGGATCGAAACCGCATCCCCTGCATTGGAAGGCAAAGTCCCAACCACTGGACCACCGGTGAAGTCCTGGAAGTCTTGTTTTTAAGCTAGTCACCTTACTAAATCCTTTGATTATTACCAGAAGCCCTTTAGCTGATCCTCTTAGAATATCCGTGTATAGAATATCATCCAATGATAATAATTATGCTTTCTCCTTACAATATTTATACTTATTTTATTTTTTTATCTAATTGCATTGTCAAGTAACTCCAAATTTATGTTAAATACTCGTGGTGGTATTTGACGGGGACAGCTGACATCTGTCTCTCATATGGAGCTACTTCTAGACTCTTCCCATAAAATATGTTGTTTACACATTAAGATTGTGGGTTATGTTGAGTTTCCCAGTATTTGGCCTCCTTGTTTTTCTGAAAGGAACCACATTTAGTCTTCATGTATTCTGCTTTTTTATTAACCCAATCCTTTTGAACTGTGGTGTTGGAGAAGACGCTTGAGAGTCCCTTGGACTGCAAGGAGATCCAACCAGTCCATCCTAAAGGAGATCAGTCCTAGGTGTTCATTGGAAGGACTGATGCTGAAGCTGAAACTCCAATACTTTGGAAAAGACCCTGATGCTTGGAAAGATTGAAGGTGGCAGGAGAAGGGGCAACAGAGGATGAGATGGTTGGATGGCATCACTGACTCGATGGACGAGTTTGAGCAAGCTCCGGGAGTTGGTGACAGACAGGGAAGCCTGGTGTGCTTGGGGTCGCAAAGAGTCAGACATGATTGAGTGACTGAACTGAACTGACTGAACAAATATACCTATCCTTAGCTCAGAGCTTCTTCCTTGGTTGATTATTCCTCCCTTGGAAGCAGAGGTGTGGAGATAGGGTGGAGGTGTGAGATCAGGGGAGAAGCTAAAGTTCAGGATGTGGGCTCTCAGCCTCCAGTCCACAAGGGAACTCGGAGCCACAAGAAACCCCTCCAAGACTGAGAAAGGAAATAGAGCTGAGTAGGGGGTGGGCTTCCCAGGGGGCACTAGTGGTAAAGAATCTGCCTGCCAATGCAGGAGACATAAGAGATGTGGGTTCAATCCCTGGGTCAGGAAGATCCCCTGGAAAAGGAAATGGCAACCCACTCCAGTATTCTTGCCTGGAGAATCCCATGGACAGGGGAGCTTGGTGGGCTACAGTCCATGGGGTTGCAAAGAGTTGGACACGACTGAAGCAACTTAGCACACACGCAGTGGGTGGAGAGGCCCAGGGAAAGAGGAGGACTAGTGAGAGCTAAGGAGCAGAGGCAGAGGGTCTTAGAAGGAAATCAGGGACCCTTCCTCTTGTCCTTGAAAGTTTTCTACCCCTCTATCGTCCTCAGAGAAAACTCAAGTCCCAGTCTTTTTGAGGAGACATGGGTCTGACCCTCAGGATTTTCTCAGGCTGATGGGAGCTCCACAGGTACAGGTGGGCACACCTACACTAGGGGAGTTGAGGCAGGCTAGAGGAGTCCCCTGGAGCTGCCAGGAGAACCAGGAAGACATCCAGCCTGGTTTGGTTACTTCTCAACATTTGGACTTCACTCAGTGCTTCTGAGAGCAGTAAGCACTCCTCCCATCTCCTGCCGGGTTCTGAGGGCTGGGTTGTTTTTTTTTTAAATCTATTTATTTAATTTGGCTGTGTTGGGTCTTAGTTACGGCATGCAGACTCTTCATTGCATCATGTGGCATCTTTTATTGCAGGGCCTGAACTCTCTAGTTGCAGTGCTCAGGCTTAGTTGCCTCACAGCATGTGGGATCTTATTTCCCAACCAGGGATCGAGCCCGTGTCTCCTGCATTGCAAGGTGGATTCTTCACCGCTGGATCAGCACGGAAGCTGAGGGCTGTTCTTTAGTCTAAGAATAAGGCCTTGTTCCACCTTCCCTCCATTTCCTGATGCAGTTGTGGGGTCCTCTGGCTATGACCCACTATTAGGAACCTGGCTGACTTCATCATCACCTTTGGGTGAACTCTGCAGTGCCCAGGGTTAGGGGAGGGAGGAAGGGACTCTCCAGTGTGGTCCATGTTGGGTGCAGGGGTATCAAAGTGGCCAAGGGCACCTGTGGACATGATGGGCTGAAGCCAAGTATTCAGAAAGAGATGAGAGGGCCTTTTAGATGTCTTCTCTGCACTGGCCTTCCTCTCTTCACAAGAAGGAACACGCCCTTGACTCAGAGTCTCTGCATCTTCCAGACCCACAACCCCCTCCCCCCTCAGCTCTTAATTGATCCAGTCATTTAAGAGGAAGGGAGGTGGCTTTGTGGCTGTATTCATATGATTGAGTGAATATAGATGCATCCCATTCTTTTCTCATGAGAGAGCAAGAGCAGAGACACAGGTGTTGGGGGTAAACCAAATTTCAGGAAAAATGAGGACGAGAGTGATCAGTCATTCACAGGCGGCGGGCTGGAGTGAATGGAGTCATTTCCCAGGGGCAGGGGGTTGAGCGCAATGACCTCTGGATGCTGATGATGCTGTGAGGATTAAAGAATTCTTGAGTCTTTGCTACTTTTGGCACATAGTAGGGGCAACTGGGATGAACTCCATTTCCCAGCCATGGGAAGCTGGGAAAAGAGTGTGAGGGGAAATGATCAGCCAGCAGAGGCTCTTGCCATCAGGCTAGAGTGAGTGAGTGTTCGTTGCTCAGTCGTGTCCAACTCTTTGCGATCCCATGGACGGTGTGTAGCCCACCAGGCTCCTCTGTCTGTAGGATTTCCCAGGCAAGAATACTAGAGTGGGTTGCCATTCCCTTCTTCAGGGGATCTTCCCGACCCAGGGATTGAACGTGGGTCTCCTGCACTGTAGGAAGATTCCTTACCATCTGAGCTGCCAGGGAAGCCCATCAGACTGGGGCATGGAGGAAATCCAGCTCCTCTAGGGATGGCAAGATCAAGGCAGACCTTAGCCCTGGGGGCATTAGGACTCTGAGTGGGCACTTGAGGCAGGGGCTTGGATAGAAAGAGGCCAGATGGGCCCCTGAGTTTGGATCTGGAGTTGTGGAACAAGGAGGGGTGCATTCAGAATGAGGAACCCTTAGGGCATTTGAGTTGGTCCCTACCAGCCACAACCCAAAGGGCTTTTCCTAGAATCATCTTGCAAAATCATGATGGAGTCTTAAATGACGTGGCTTCCTGTGGAAAAGTAGGTGCCCCTGGTGAGCCCTGTTGAGTGACTTGGCATGAGTCTTACTCATTTCCAGTCCTTCTCATTTTCTGCATCAGGCCCAGGCCCCCTGGCGAGGGAGGGGGTGAGCTGCTAGTAAACACGTCCCAGATGTGTTGTGTGAGACGAGCCAAGATGGTGCGTGAGATGGCTGCTTTTTGAAATAACAGTTTCCTCGGAAAAGCCTTCTTCTTTGGGCAGACAGGCTTCCCTGGTGGCTCAGATGGTAAAGAATCTGTCTGCAATGCAAGAGACCTGGGTTCAATCCCTGGATCAGGAAGATCCCCTGGAGAAGGAAATGGCAACCCACTCCAGTATTCTTGCCTGGAGAATTCCATGGACAGAGAGGCCTGGTGGGCTACAGTCCGTGGAGTCGCAAAAAGTCGGACATGACTGAAGCGATTTAGTGCACTCTTGCCCCAAAAGGGATACGTGTTTTTTTATAGCAAAGAGGGAAAATTCAGAAAATGAAAGACCAGAAAGAAAAGAAAGAAAAAATAGTAAAAGAAATGACCGCTGTCCAATTACCCAGAGAAAACCAGATGCAGTATCTTGAGGCTGGTATTCGTTTCTCTGCAGCCATAACAAACAACCACAAACTTGGCGGCTTTAAGCAATACCCATTTATCATGTAAGTTTCTGTCGATCAGAAGTTTCAGTGTGCTTGACTAGTTTCTTGGTTTAGGGTCTCAGGAGACAGACATCAAGGTGTCGGCAGGGATATTTTCCTTTCTGGAGGCTCTAGGGGAATGCATCTGCTTCCAGCTCATTCAAAATTTGGCAGAATCTAGTTCCTTGCAGTGTGGGACTGTTTCCTTGCTGGCTGTCAGCTGGGAGTCCCTAGCCTGTAGAGACCTCTCTCAGGTCATTGCGTGAGGCCCCTACATTTCAGAAGCAGCAATGGCATGAAGTAGCCATCGGACTTTACTCATTGGACTTTCTCTGACTTCCCTCCCATCATCTCTCTCCTGTCTTCCTCTTTTGCCCCATCTTCTACTTTCAGCCAGAGAATGTTCTCCGCTTTTAAGGGTTTATGTGATTAGACTGGGTCCACCCGGATAATCTAGGAAAGCCTCCTTATTTTAAGGTCTGAAACCTTAATCAAAAAGTCTCTTTTGCCAGGAAACATATTAATAATACCCTTACAAATTCCAGGCATGAGAGCAGAGACATCTCGAAGGGAGGGCTTGACGTTACTTGGTCCACTGCTGTGTTTACGCTTTCCATCTTTTCTCCAGGCATATTTGCAAAGAAATATTTGTAAAAGCGTGCAGTACTGTTTGCTGGCAACTCAGTATCATTTCCTTCCCCCGGTCTATGCTTTCCTCTGCCCAGCAGGGGCTGGAAGCCAGGGAGCTACAGTTCTCAGAATCCCCGCCAGCCTAGAAGAGGTGCTTGTATTGAGATCTGGCAAGAGGGAGAGAAGCATAAATCATAGCATTGTTTTCTCAGCAGCTGAGGGTAGGTGTGTATGCTTCGGCAGATAGAAGATTCTGGAGCAGCCTTCAGGCATTTTCTCTGTGTTGGGGCTGAAGGCTCAGGTGTCCTGCGGTTTCAGCAACTTCCTAGCACCTAAAAGCTTGCCGTGAACCGTACAGCCAGCCCTTCTACGGCTTTGTAAACACCTCATACTCAGTACTAAATCCCTTTCTGCTTGAAATGCCTAGAATGGTTGCCGCGTTCCTAGCGGACCGATTACAGGGATCTTGTTGACCCTAGCAATTTATAACCTGCTAGTTTTCACTTTGTAATAGATCACGAAGATAAACTTGTCCACAGGTCATTCAGTATTTTGAACATATTTTTTGAAATCTGGGTTTCCATATTAGTCTCTCAGTCGAGTCTGACTCTTTGCGACCTCATGGACTGTAGGGGCATGCTACCCTATCCTATGAACGTGCCATAATTTATGTAACCAATCCTCTGTTGTCAAACATTTAGGTTGCCTCCTGTCTTTCACCCTCAGAATCCACACTATCAAGAACATCACTTGCCATGAAGCATTCTGCACTTCCAAGAGTATTTACATAGAATATATTATTGAAGTGCAATTTTTAGTTAAACAGCATTAGCTTTTGGAAAGGCTTTATGCCTATATGCGGATAAGTCATCTGTATTTTCTTTCCTTTCTCCTCCCACCTCTCCAGCTATGCATTCTTGGTCTCCTTGGCTGTTTTCTTCTCATCCTTCTGACCTCCAGCCAGTGGAGAGCCCCGGGACTCAGTCCTTGCCCCTCTTCTCTTTTTATCTATGCCTGTTCCCTTGGCAGGGCTTCCCTGGTGGCTCAGACAGTAAAGAAATCTGCCTGCAATGCAGGAGACCTGGGTTTGATCCCTTGGTTGGGAAGATCCCCTGGAGAAAGTAATGGCTACCCACTCTAGTATTCTTGCCCGGAGAATCCCATGGACAGAGGAACCTGGTGGGCTATATATAGCCCATGGGGTCACAAAGAGTTGGACAGGACTGAGTGATTAACACACATACACATTCCCTTGGCAAATTAACTTACCCTCATGGTATTTGTATGTTGGTGATGCCTTTGTTTCTGTCTTAAGCCCAGGCCTTTTCCTTAAACTCCAAACCTGTGTATTCAAATCGGCTTCTTGGCATCTCTGCCTGGATGACTGATGGGAACATCAAAATCAGCATGTTCAAAACTGAACTCCTGTTCCTGCCTCACAAACCTGCTTTCCCCACAGTCTCCTCATCCCAGCTCCAAGGACAACTCCTTCCTTAAGTTGCTCAGACTAGGGGACTGACAGCTTCCATCTTTTGGAGTCCTGGACCACCAGAAAAGAAGTTCAGCCGCCTCACTTGCAGGATGCCATGGAGAGGATCCCAGCATTGTCCAGCCTTCTAAAAGCTCTCACTCGGCACAAGAGGTGAATGAAGCTGTCCTGGATATATCCTAGACCAGACCAGCTATCAACCAAGGAGCCCCATAGGACACTCCATGTGGAACAGAACTGCCCTGTTGAGCCCAGTCTCAATCCCTGACCCTCAAAATTGTGAGATATAATAAAATGGGATTGTTTTAGACAGTAAACTTAGGCTATAGTTTTAAGTTTTAATGTTAGATTTCAAAATTGTTGTGTTAGGCTTGGAGACAAATGTTACATAGTAATAAATAACCAGAACATTTGTCTACCTAAAATAAAAGTTGGTTTAAAACAAAAAATTGCTTAGACCAAAAAATCTATAGTCCTCCTTGAAACCTCTTTTTTTTTTTTCCCCTCATACCCTTTGTCCAATCTGTGAGCAAATCTGTTGGCTCTAACTTCAAAACGCCTCCATCTTCCAACCACTACTCAGCAGCTCCACCATAACCACCTGGTCCAAGCCGCCATCCTCTCAGCTGGGTCATCGCAAGAGCCCCTCCTAACTGAACTCTCTGCTTCCCTTCCACTCAATCTATCCTCAGCAGCAGCCAGTGTGATCCTGTAAACACACAAACCAGATCACATTGCTCCACCGCTGAGAACCTTTCAGAGGCTCCCATCTCCCTCACATTCTTATATGTGACCCACAAAACCTTGACGGATGCCTCCCCATTGCTGCTCGGACCTCCTCTCCCCACTCTGCTTCATTTTTTTTTAGCATAAAAAAACTGATTAAAAAAAATAAATTTCCTTTTTTAAAGAAATGATTTTTGGCTGCGCTGGATCATCATTGCTGTATGTGGGTTTTCTCTAGTTGTGGTGAGAAGGGGCTACTCTCTAATTGTGGAGCACAGGCTTAGTTGCCCCGAGGCAACTAAGTTTGATCCAGGACTGGGGATCGAACCTGTGTCCCCTGCATTGGCAGGCGGATTCCCTGGACCACCAGGGAAGTCCCCCACTCTGCTTCCTTAATGCACTCCAGCCACTTGAGCCTTCTTGTTTCTCAAAGATT
This sequence comes from Bos taurus, assembly GCF_002263795.3. Taxonomy (NCBI): domain Eukaryota; kingdom Metazoa; phylum Chordata; class Mammalia; order Artiodactyla; family Bovidae; genus Bos; species Bos taurus. Next base: position 17,562,080 of record NC_037350.1, on the reverse strand, counting down.
CCAGGAAAGAGCCTTCCCCAGGAGTTCACATGACAGGTTTCCTCACCTCCTGAGGTTTTCAGTCAAATGTCTCCTCGTGATGCCTTTGGAAAGTGACAAACCCTTGTCACCCTGACACCCCCCTGTTTCTGCCTTACTTTTCTCCAGAGCTCTTATCATCACCATCTGGAAAATATATATAAATACAAAGCTCATATATTTTATTGTATGTCTCCTTCCATTAAAATTCAGGCCCTTTGAGAATGGGAAATTTCATCTCTTTGGTTCACTGATGCAGCCTATAAAAAAAGTCCCGAGAATAGCAGGCACTGGATAAATATTTGTTGAATAAGTAAATGGAGTTGGTGTTTTTCTTTCAGTGGACTCTTTGGGAAGCACATTATGGTTTACGATGTAGATCTCACTTCACCTCAAAGACTCAGACAAGGAGGGATGGTGCAGGGGTAAAGAACACCACCTCACTGTGACCCCTTTAGGGCTGTAGTTTCTCATCTGCAATTACAATAACCATCTCATAGGCTTGGTGTCGAAACTAAATAAGTTAAGTAAATAATTTTCATAGTACCTGGCACCTGTTCATCATTAAATAATTATGTTTGTTTATTGCTGCTTTATAGCAGGCAAATCTAAGGCTCAGAAAATTTAGGAATTTGCTCAAGGTTACTGGGGAAGGCACTGGCAACCCACTCCAGTACTCTTGCCTGGAAAATCTCATGGATGGAGGAGCCTGGTGGGCTGCAGTCCATGGGATCGCTAAGAGTCGGACACGACTGGGTGACTTCACTTTCACTTTTCATTTTCAAGCATTGGAGAAGGAAATGGCAACCCACTCCAGTGTTCTTGCCTGGAGAATCCCAGGGACGGGGGAGCCTGGTGGGCTGCCATCTCTGGGGTCGCACAGAGTCGGACACGACTGAAGCGACTTAGCAGCAGCAGCAGCAGCTCAAGGTTACATGGTAAGGGGAAGAGTGAGGTTTGAATTTAGGACTTTTGGTTCACAACATTTTCTTTCTTTTCACGTTTATGAGTTTATTTATTCAACAAGGATTTATGCAGCATTACCGTGCACCAGGCGCTGTTCTGAACCCTGACTGTTGTTGTTTTGTTGCTAAGTTGTGTCCTATTCTTTTGCTCGGCCTCATAGACTATAGCCTGCCAGTCTCCTATGTCCATGAGATTTTCCAGGCAACAGTACTGGAGAGTGTTGTCATTTCCTTCTCCAGGGGATCTCCCCAACCCAGGGATCGAATCTGTGTCTCCTGCTTGGCAGGCAGATTCTTTACCACTGAGCTACTCAGGAAGCCAGGTTCAAGATACTTTCTGCATCAAATAAAACTCATGTAATAATTAGGTGTGTGGGACTCTCCCTTAAAGCACTGAGGCTAGAGAGATCTGGGGAGTCTCTTGATTCCTTTCTGTTGTTTGAGTCCCTCCATGAGTTTTGGCCAAGTTGTCACTTCTGTTTGAATCTCTCTGGGTTTGGGAAACTCACTGCCTCCAGACTGCTGGTTCTAGAGAGAGGCATTCAGGCATCTGTGCAGTTTGTCATGCTGGGTGGGCAAGGTGGCAGCCCTCCTCCCTGCCCTCCTTACTTATACAAGTCCAATTCTCTCCAGGGCAATGTGCCCAGCAAAAGCTAGACTCCTGTTTCTTCACAATAACTGTGGGCCTTGTGACATAGTTCTTGCCAATGAGGTGGAAGTGGAGATAACTGTATGGTTTTCCTGAATAAAAGAGGGTAGGGATTTTTAGCAGGCAGCATGCCTTGCCCTTCACTCTTCTCCCTTTTCTTGACTGGAATATGGATGTGATGGCTGGAGGTCCAGCAGTCATCGTATGAACATGAGGAGGAAAGCTATGTGCTCAGACTGGAGGGAAGGAAAGCTAGAGAAGCCTAGGTCATGGAGGGCGGTGTGGATGTGGAACATCAGTCTCAAGTTGCTGTTATCACTGTGCTTCTCATTGTGTGAGGAAAATAAGCCCTTTTTGGTTAAGCCTCTGAAATCACGTTTCTGATACTTGCAGCCTAATGCAGTCCTAACCAACACACTGACCCAAACATTCTATAGTGCATGCTGTTCTTTAGGCTTGAGCAGCTTGGCCTTTAGTCCCATTTTACATGAGGCTCAAAAAGTTCCAAGGCTCTAAGAATTTGTAGCATTCCCTGGGAAGCAACAGGGGCTGATACTCCTGTGATGGATAAACACAAGCTACAAGAAATCCCAGCTGGGCATTCCCTAGAGGGACCTGCTGAGGTGGGGCCCTCCTCCCCAAGGCTCATCACCAGGATGTCCTACAACAGGAGATCATGCGTAAGGAGCAAGATTTGAAAAAAATGCATCTCGCTTTGGGCCGAGCAATTTCACTTCCAGGATTTTGTTTTTAAATGACAGTCAAAGAAATGAACAGCTATTTGTATAAGAGAATATTCATTCACCACAGCCCTATGTATAACAGTGGAAACTAGAGAAAAATAAAAAACCCTACAGTAGAGAAATGGCTGAAGAAATTATGACACATAATATTATTCTGTAGGATGTAACCTAGAGCAGTCGTGTTGTGGATGGCTATTTACTAAGGCAAGAAGTTATCGCTAAAAAATATAAATTTTGAGCATGCTCAGTAGAGTTCCAATTTTGTTAAAACTACCTCTATATGGCCCCCTTCTCCTTGACTCCAGCTCTCTCAGGATGCGCCCCAGTGGTAGCTATTCTTACTATGCTTGACTGCACTGCTTACCCCATCAGAACTTGTGGCCTGGAGGACAGGGATCCTGTCTTTCCTTCTTGGAGTCCCAGGGACTCACGCCAGCCCAGCACAGAGCAAGCCAACATAAGTTTTTCTGGAATAAAAGAATGGGGGACTGGCAACCAGAGATTCGCTGCTACCCACTGCTCCCTGTGAGGGCCTCGGTGTTTCCAGGTCCTGCTGACCTCTCCTTCTTCTTCTCTGCCTGGCCCAGTAACCGCATTCAGGTGGTCTCCCAGGTCAGAGACTGCGGTCCCCACTCCTGGCTGTCTGTCAGCCTCACCAGGGCCTCACCCCACACCAGGGGAATGAAAAGCTCTGGGGTTGGGCCAGCCGTGTACACCAGGACCATGCTGCCTGCAGCCCCAGTGCGCTGTCCCTGAGATGCTGCGGGGAGTGGGGCTCAGTTATGATGCTGAAAGGGGATTTCAGCTGCTGCCAGCCACCGCCAGCCGTAAGGCTGTCACTCCTACCCCATTTTGCTGCAAACAGGCAGGGTTTGGGTGGCCCTTGAGGAGCAGCCATTCCCACTCCATGTGATATGGTAAGAGTTCCCCTGACGGAAACAGTCGTAGAGCTCAGGTCCCGCTCCTAGGCTTTCACTGGGCCAATTCACTTAGTCCTCACAGCCAGCTGTGAGTTGGGCATCACTGCTACCATCTGCATCTCACAGAGGGGCTGACCCAGACACAGAGAAGTCACATAGGCCTTTCTTGTCACATCCCTGCCCAGGGGTGAGGTGGGGCACCATCCCAGGCAGCTTGGGGCCAGAGTCTGAGCCCTTTTGCCCTGCTGGGTGGGAGTTATGTGTCTAAGCACCTTCTATGTGCTCAGAACCCTCCCGCATGACGCCATTCCAGAAACTTGAAAGGAAGGCAACATGGATAAAAACACAAGAGGAGCGAGAATATCAAAGACGACAGGCTCCTTTCCACACCGCCTCCCCCAGATCAGTCTTGCGATGGGTGCTCTTCCTGTATTTGTCCCCTCTGACTCTTGTCTCCTCTTTCCCATCCTTCTGGAAACCTTCCCCTTGTCCCCAAAGAACCAAAGCTCTCTTGAACGGAATTGCATTATTACCCGAGACTCATTGGCTTGGGCTGCCGGATGCAGGGCGGGCACCTAGAGGATGAAGCTGGGGCGATGGAGACAGATGGAGACCGGAGGGAAATTCGATTACCTGCTTCTCCCCAAAGCCGATCCGCCGGTAACGATGTTAGGGCCCATTATTGATAGGCTTCCTCTTGGTTGCTGCTTGAAATTTGGTTTGTCTGTGACTTCTTATATCCACCGATGCTCAGAGATGGATGAGCCAGGGCCGAGCTCGGAAGTTGCAGCAGGAGGGAGAAGGGGGTGGCAGAAGATGAGCACTGTGCAGACAGTTGGGGAACAGGGGGTCAGCCAGGGTGAAGTCAGCTCAGAGCAAGCGGCGGAGAGAAGACGAGCCCGGAAGGTGGGACATAGGGGCATCCTGAGAAGGATGTTTACATGTGGGCAGTAATAGAGAGCTATGGTAGGCACTGAAGCTAGGGAAGTGACTGAAGCCAGATGAGTATGGTTTTGGAGAAGAGGAGAAAAGGAGCGTGGCAAAAATCAGAGGAGACAAGACTTCTTTGGTGGTGCAGTGGGTAGGAATCCACCTGCCAATGCAGGGGACATGGGTTCGATCCCTGGGGTGGGAAGATTCCACACGCGCGAAGCAACTAAGCCTGAGAGCCACAATTGCTGAGCCCGTGGATCCTACAGCCCGAATCCCACAACAACAGAAGACACCAGAATACGAAGTCTGAGCTGGATCACAACAAAGAGTAGCCCCCACTCACCACAGCTAGAGAAAGCCCACATGTAAAAGTAGAGACCCGGCACAGCCAAAAATTAAAACCATGGTCAGACAAGAGAAGGATGGTGGGCATCTCTTGACTGGGCATCTCCTCGGAGGAGAGCAGAGGATGGAAACAGGGGCCCTCACCCCTGGTGAGTTGGGGGAGGGAAGGGGACTCACTAGGTTCCGCCAGAGGCAAAATGTCAACAGAAATGTGGCAGGCATGACAGACACTGCTCTATACCCGCACCGGTGCTAGCTGTCACTCAGTCCCGAAGGAGGTCTGCAAGGCATCTTGTGCGTCAACACGGAAGTGGAGGCCTGGGAAGAGGGAGTCACTGCCAGGCTCCCTCAGTAGGGAGGAGGCCCAGCCAGGCCTGACACCAGTGGCTTGGTGCTATCTGATCCCAGGGCTGTGATCCTATCTGATGTCAGCGCCATGCTCCTCACTGAACCATGCAGCCTTCCAGGGCTTGGGACACGCCTGTTCTTCTGCACCCCTCCTTGCCCTTGTGCTCATAACAACAACGGTAACAGTCAGCTAGCCTCTACTCACCAATACCACATCTTATAGCCACCCTCTTCAGTCACGGTTGGACTTGATGACCCTCATTTGACAAGTGAGGAAGTGAAGCTGGGGGAAGTCTATGGCCTGACCAAACCACACAGCAGGTTCAAGCTGCCTGGTCCCCTTCACCTCCCCTTGCCCCATTCCCGGTCTCTGGCTCCTGAATTCCCAGATTCCACTTTCTCTAATCCTGGGATTAGTAAGGAGGGGGAATTGACAGAGCAGCTCAGAATGAGATGCCCTGCGTGGAAACTTCTCTGAGCATCCTCAGGCCTTACTCCTGCCCACCCCATCTCTCTTTACATCCCAGACTTCCATCTCTCCTAGCCTCAGGCTTGGGGGTTGGGGGACAGGCACTGTGTGGAAGAGCTGGGGAGGGTCTGGGGCCCACATGGGGGTGGTGCGGCCAGGCTGCAGCCCTGGGCTTCCCATCCCTGGTTGTACCAGGGAGGGGCGCGGTGAGTTGGGGGAGGGGAGGGGGCCCGAGAGAGTGGGAGCATGTCTCCACAGGAAGCCAAGAGTCTCAGAGGAGGACCGAGGATGACTGGGCTTTAGCCCAGTCCTAATCCCTCTGTACACACTCCCTTCCCTAAGGATTTTCCTTCAGAAAAATCTGTTTAATTTTCCCAGCTTGGAGACAATGAGTAGAGGTTTGGGGTGGAGTGAGGACGAGTGATGGGGAGGCCAGTGGAGCAAACGGAAAAGCCAGTTTCTGATGTACCTCTTCCCCCAAGAAGACACCAGGAATGCAGCCATCTGACTACCGGCAGCAGAGCTCCTGACCGGCCGCATAATCAAAAAGTTTGGCTGCTGAGTGTCTCTGCTAGTCCATTTTGTTGTTCACGTGTGTTCTCAGAATAGGAGACCCCAAAGACAGAAACTGCATGTGTCCAGCACAGGAAATCTCATAGTGGTGAACGTAATTATTGTGGTGGGGTGGACAGTGCCGGTGCTGGTCACCGTGGTGGAGGCCATGGTGGGTGTGATGACGGTGGCCGTGTGGTGGTGACGGGGGTGGTCACGATCGCGGAAACCCTGAAATCATGACGGGGGTGGGTTGGGAGGGGGCTGAAGGGTGAGCTTTGTGACCTGACACATCTGGGTCCCATCCCTGTCTCAGTTTCCTCTAGCGGTCACTGGGGAAGTAAAGCCTCTCTGAATCTCACTTTCCTCATCAGGAAAATGGGAATCAGAGCTATGGGTGAAGCTCAGGGGCCCGTGGGGTGGGCGCTGACTCCCTCAGTTCTGCTCCATCTCTGGGGGTTCTCTGGTCGCTCTGTCTGCCCTCGCTCCTTCCCTTCTGCCCACAAACTTCCTCCAGTAGTTTTCACTGGCTCTTCCCTTAATCACCACCTCAATTCCTTCCTTCAGAGCCCCACACATTCTAAAAAAGAAGTTTGCACACATCGCTGCTTCTTCCTGGCCTCCCACTCACTCCCCAGCCCCTTCTTAGCAGCCTCCGGGTTCCCGACACTCTCGACGGAAATTGCTCTCGGAATGAGCAGAGTCCTCCTCCACGCCTCAGCCTCAACATCTTGGAGGAAATTGACCCTACAATCCTCAAGGCTTCGAGAGAGCCTCTTCCCAGGATGGCTGGTCCTGCCTCTCCCGCCTCCCCAGCACCTGGCACGTGTTCTGCCTCCCTCTGTCCCCCAGGACCAGTGCTCTGATGGCATCTCCTGGCTTTGTTCATGTTCCTCCAGTGTTGCCTGGTGCGAGTCCAATCTGTGCACAAACAGCTCCCAAGTCCATGTCTCTGTTCTACAAGATCACCCGGTTAGAACCCCACTTCTGGCCACTGTATAGGCTTCTCTGCTGGATTCCCTCCAGCCCAGTAAAGGAAGGCGTCCAGTGCCAAACTCACTGTGTTATCCCCAGGTCTACCTGCCCTCTCCCCTTCCTACCACCCTCATCCTTTCCTATAAATTTCCATCCACCCACCAGTCCTGTCAATTTCCCTCGGTCATGGTTCTTTTAAAATGAACTGGTAATTTAATTTTACTTTCAAAACATTTAGACCTTGTTCAAAACATAAACTCAACATTTAACTTTGCCCTTTGAAAGTTTATAATCCTGATTAGCCAACCCTCTTTGGTATTAAAGTCAATGCATTATATAAATCCCAGATCTTTTTTTTTTTAACTCAGAAACATAAACTCTGCTGTGACAATCCATAACATGCTAATCTGTGTTGTGCAAACTGTTGGCTTAAAAAACACACACACACACACACTTTTTTAATGCTGTTGCAAATGTCTCAGAAGTTTCCTATACATCATGGTGCTTGATTTCAGAAACAGGAGACTAGAAAATGTGGATTAACCTTATTGCTGAAGGTAATTAGAGAAAAAAGAAATATATGTAAATGTTATATATATATATATATATATATATATATATATGCTGCTAAGTCGCTTCAGTCGTGTCCGACTCTGTGTGACCCCATAGATGGCAGCCCACCAGGCTCCCCCGTCCCTGGGATTCTCCAGGCAAGAACTCTGGAGTGGGTTGCCATTTCCTTCTCCAATGCATGAAAGTGAAAAGTGAAAGTGAAGTCGCTCAGTTGTGTCCGACTCTTCACGACCCCATGGACTGCAGCCTACCAGGCTCCTCCATCCATGGGATTTTCCAGGCAAGAGTACTGGAGTGGGGTGCCATTGCCTTCTTCATATATATATATATATGTATGTATATATGTATGTATGTATATATGAGCTTCCCTCATAGCTCAGTTGGTAAAGAATCTGCCTGCAATGCAGGAGACCTGGATTCGATTCCTGAGTCAGGAAGATCGCCTGGAGAAGGAAATGGCAATCCGCTCCAGTATTCTTGCCTGGAAAATTCCATGGACAGAGGAGCTTGGCAGGCTACAGTCCATGGGGTTGCAAGAGTCAGACACAACTTAGCAACTAAACCACCACCATATATATATACACATGGGTATATATACATGAAAACACAAGACAACAGACTGTTTAAAGCATCCAAGTGCCAGTAAGATCAATAAGGCCATAGAGAATTATTGGGTTGAGATGTGGAGATGAGGGGGGTATTCCTGGTTTCAGAAATGCTTTTCCTTTGGGAAGGAAGGAAACAGCTAAGATGCTGCAAGGTTGATCAATGCTCTTGAGTGCATCCTGGGTGGTAAGAGACAGGCCTATCAAGAGAAGTGTTTGGGGATCCCCCTCGCCCGCCTTGCTTTGAATTGGGACCCTAAATGGCTGTATCTGAGGAGGAAGGATGAGCTGGGAGTAGACAAGTTCTAACAGGGGTTGCAGCTCAGCTCGGACTCATCCTAGTTCCTAAAATTGGATTAAGGTGATCCAGGACTGCCAGTGCCTTCAGGCTCTTGTAAATCCTCTCTGGAAGAAGTTATCATTCTGGGGTTAGATAATTTCTACAAATGATTTTGCAGAGACAATGTCCAGGGCACACACACACAAAACAAAATCTCACAAACCCCCCCCCAAAAAAACAAGACTCCTCTCAAAACCTAAAAACCAAAAATGAGAAACATGATGAAACAATACAAATATATAGTATATAAGAAAAACATATATAACAACCTCTCTAGATGTTGGAGTTATGCATGCAGATTTAAAATAAAAAAATATAGGGAATTCCCTGGTGGTCCAGTGGTTAGGTCTTGGTGCTTTCACTGCTGGGGCCTGAGTTAACAACTTGGTAGAGGAGCTCAGATCATGCAAGCCCCATGGTATGGAAAAAAAATGCTTAGCATGATCGAGGAGATAAGACATAATTAAGAATTTGGCAGATTGGCAAGGATGTGGAGAAAAGGGAATGCTTGGCAAACTTGGTGGGAATATAAATTGGTGTAGCCATTGTGGAAAACAGTATGGAGACATTTCAAAAAATTAAAAAATACGACTACTATATTATCCAGCAATTCCACTCTTGGATATTTATCTGAAGAAAACAAAACACTAATTAGAAAGATATATGCACCCTTATGATCATTGCAATGTTATTTATAATAGCCAAGATATGGAAGCAACTCAAGGGCCTGTTAGTAGATGAATGGGTAAAGAAAATGTGAGAGAGAGATATAAAATGGAATATTACTCAGCCATAAAAAGAATAAAATCTGGCCATTTGTGACACCGTGGATGGACCTAGAGTGCATTATGCTAAGTGAAATAAGTCCGACAAAGACAAATACTGCATGATTTCACTAGTGGAATCTAAAAAATTTAACAAATGGACAAATAAAACAAACTGGAATAGTTATAGATACAGAGTTATAGATAGTTATAGACACAGAGAACAAAGAGGCCAGAGGTGAGGGGACAGGAAGGGAAATAAACAGCTGGGGGGGATTAAGACGTACAAACGTCCAGTTGCAAAATAAATGCATTGTGGGTAAATGCACAGTGTGGGGAATAGAGTCAATATCTATGTAATATTTTTGTATGATGATGTGTCATAACTAAACTTATCATGGTGATCATTTTGAAATGTATAGAAATACCAAATCGCCATGTTGTGTAACAGGAGCTAACCTAGTGTTGTAGGTCAATTATACTTCAAAAGCAAACAATTATAGAAAAAGAGACCAGATTTGTGGTTAGCAGAGGCAGGGAGTGGGGGTAGGTGGATTTGGATGTAGGCAGTCAAAAGGTACAAACTTTTAGTTATAAAACAAAAAAGTATTAGGAATATAATGTATAACTTGATAAATGTATATAATTAACACTGCTGTGTGTTATACATGAAAATTATTAAAAGAGTAAATGCTGGGAATTCATATCACAAGAAAAAAATTTTTTCTATTCTGTTAATTTTGCATTCATATGAGATGATGGATGTTCAGAAAACTTATTAAGATTATCATTTCATGATTTATGTAAGTCAAATCATTATGCTTTACACTTTAAACATACACAGTGCTGCATGTCAATTATATCTCAATAAAACTGGGGGAAAAAAAAGAATTTTGGCAGAGAATTGAAACTATTTTTTTCCAAAATGGAAATTCTAAAACTGATACTAAGAATTCAAAGGATAGGTTTAACAGCAGACTAGACACAGCTGATAAAGAATTAGTTACTTAGAAGTTAGATGAGAAAAAAATATCTCGAATGAAGCATGGGAAGGTAAAAGGATAGAAATATAGACAACAGTCTATTAGACTAGAAGAAACAGTGAAAAAGCTCAAGAGACTGGGATAGAAGCAAGATATGAAGGGATAATGGCTGAGAGCTTTCAAAAACCGATAAAAGACACCAATCCATTTATTCAGTACACTCTGAGAGCCTAAATCAGGATAAGCAGAAGGGATATATCAGATCAGATCAGATTAGTCGCTCAGTCGTGTCCGACTCTTTGGGACCCCATGAATCACAGCATGCCAGGCCTTCCTGTCCATCACCAACTCCCGGAGTTCACTTAGACTCACGTCCATCGAGTCGGTGATGCCATCCAGCCATCTCATCCTCTGTCATCCCCTTCTCCTCCTGCCCCCAGTCCCTCCCAGCATCAGTCTTTTCCAATGAGTCAACTCTTCGCATGAGGTGGCCAAAGTACTGGAGTTTCAGCTTTAGCATCATTCCTTCCAAAGAAATCCCAGGGCTGATCTCCTTCAGAATAGACTGGTTGGATCTCCTTGCAGTCCAAGGGACTCTCAAGAGTCTTACCTATGCCTATATGAGTAAAATGAAAGTACATTTTTACTATTAGATAAAACTAAAAGCTGAAAATTAAAGATAAGGAGAAGATCTTGAAAACAGAGAGAAGCAGTGCTCGCTTCGGCAGCACACGCTAAAATTGGAACAATACAGAGAAGATTAGCATGGTCTCTGCACGAGGATGACACACAAATTCATGAAGTGTTCCATATTTTTACTACCCAGCAATCTCACTCCTAGGCATATACCTTGAGGAAACCAAAATTGAAAGAGACACATGTATCCCATTGTTCATTGCAGCACTATTTACAATAGTTAGAACATGGAAGCAACCTAGACGTCCAACGACAGATAAATGGATAAAGAAGTTGTGGTACATATACACAATGGAATGTTACTCAGCCATAGAAAGGAACACATGTGAGTCAGTTATAATGAGGTGGATGAACCTCGAACCTATTATACAGAGTGAAGTGAGTCAGAAAGAGAAAGATAAATACTGTATTCTAACACATAAATACAGAATCTAGAAAAATGGTACTGAAGAATTTATTTACAGGGCAACAATGGAGAAACAGACATAGAGAATAGACTTATGGACATGGGGAGAGGGGAGGAGAGGGTGAAATGTATGGAGAAAGTAACATGGAAACTCACATTACCATATGTAAAATAGATAGCCAATGGGAATTTGCTGTTTGGCTCAGGAAACTCAAACAGGGGCTCTGTATCAATCTAGGAGAGTGGGGTGGGGAGGGAGATGGAAGGGAACTTCAAAAGGGAGGGGATATATGTATACCTATGGCTGATTAATGTTGAGGTTTGACAGAAAACAGCAAAATTCTGTAAAACAATTATCCTTCAATAAAAAATAAATTAATTAAAAAAAAAACAGAGAAAAGCAGAGATTACGTTCAAAGAGATAACAAATTGGATATACAACTGATTTCTTAATGGAAAAGAGCAGAGGCCAAAAGACAGTGGGATTCTTTAGAGGGCTGATGGAAAATAACCACCAACTTTTTTTTCAATACCCAGAAAAAAAAATTCAAGTAAAGAAGAAATAGATACATTTCAGTCTAATAAAAATCACAAGAATTAGTCACCAGTGGGCCCACATTAATAGAATATTTTCTATTGGGAAATATTTCCTATTGGGAAATTTTCTATTGGGATTATTAGGAAAATAAACCCAAATGGGAGGTCAGAGATGCAGAAAGGAATCAAGACCAATGAAAATGGCAAATATGTGAGTAAATATCAAATAATACTGGTTGTATAGAAAAATAATATGATAGTGTTTGTGGGGAGTTAAAGCCCCAAGGTCTTTGCCTATATTTTAAGGGAAGAGAGTAAAAGAATCAGTTAATATTAGGATTTGTTATGGAGAAGGAAATGGCAACCCACTCCAGTGTTCTTGCCTGGAGAATCCCAGGGATGGAGAAGCCTGGTAGGCTGCAGTCCATGGGGTCGCACAGAGTCGGACACGACTGAAGCGACTTGGCAGGATTTGTTAAGAATACATGCTGTCATCTCTGGGTGACTACTAAGACATTGTAAAAGAGTAAATAACTTTACAAAATAATAGAGGAAGGTAACCGGATGAAATAACAGATGCAAAGAAAGGGGAGAGGAAACATAGAGTGGATAGAACATATAGAAGGCAAGATAAAAAAAGGGAAAAATCAGATCAGATCAGTCGCTCAGTCGTGTCCGACTCTGTGCGACCCCATGAATCGCAGCACGCCAGGCCTCCCTGTCCATCACCAACTCCCGGAGTTCACTCAGACTCACGTCCATCGAGTCAGTGATGCCATCCAGCCATCTCATCCTCTGTCGTCCCCTTCTCCTCCTGCCCCCAATCCCTCCCAGCATCAGAGTCTTTTCCAATGAGTCAACTCTTCGCATGAGGTGGCCAAAGTACTGGAGTTTCAGCTTTAGCATCAGTCCTCCCAAAGAAATCGCAGGGCTGATCTCCTTCAGAATGGACTGGTTGGATCTCCTTGGGAAAGGAAAGGAAAGAGAAAAATAGTAGATTTTAAACCTAAAGATAAAGATAATTTTATTATATGTAAAACTTTCCTATTCAAAGGCAAAGACTTTCAGACTTATTTTGGATAAGAACAAGATTCAACTATACACTGTTTACATAGAGTTACCTGAAATACAAAGAAAAAGGTATAACATACAACACTCACAAAAGCAAAAGGCTAGTGTAACTATGTCAAAATAAGATTAGATTTTAAAGCATTACTAGGTATAGAGTTACTTCATGTGATATACGCAGAAGGCGATGGCACCCCACTCCAGTACTCTTGCCTGGAAAATCCCATGGATGGAGGAGCCTGGTAGGCTGCAGTCCATGGGGTCGCTAGGAGTCGGACACGACTGAGCGACTTCACTTTGACGTTTCACTTTCATGCATTGGAGAAGGAAATGGCAACCCACTCCAGTGTCCTTGCCTGGAGAATCCCAGGGACGGGAGAGCCTGGTGGGCTGCTGTCTATGGGGTCGCACAGAGTCGGACACGACTGAAGCGACTTAGCGGCAGTGGTGGTGGCACTTGATAACTTGGCATCAAAACATAAAGTAAATTGATAGAACCGATTATTATACTTCAGATTCCTTCTCTGCCTTCCTGGGGTCACAGAAGCCAAGCATTTCATCAGTCAATGTCCTCTCTCAGAAATATCCTACCTAGGACTTGCTTGGTGGTCCAGTGGTTAAGACTCTGAACTTTTAATGCAGGGAGGCGTGGGTTCGATTCTTGGTGGAGAAACTAAGATCCCACATGCCTGCCGCATGATGCAGCCAAAAAAAAAAAAAAAAAAAGAAAGAAAGAAAGATTCTACCTAGTTCACTTATGGAGTCACTTTTACACAGGGAGCTGTCTTGGCTAACCCATGTCACTTGCATGTAAAGAATGTGTGTTGCAGATACAATCAATGCCTTGCCCCATCTTACAGGTACTCACCGTTTTCCTACACAGCTACCTGGTAGCTTCCAACTGCAAGCACCTGAGATTATACCTGAGGACTTTCTCTGGCTGTAAAGCCTGCTCCTGCATGTGGAGCATTCCAAAAGTGCCAGAGTTAACGCTCCCAGGAGCAACCCCTCAAAGAATGACTGGTGTGAGTCAGTGGATAAATACTCCCAGCTCCTTTGCCCTTTAAGGATTAACACAGAAGTGTGTGTTCTCTACTGTTTTCTCAGAGATTTCCAGCAAGACTGATCTTCAGTTGCCCACGGGGGTAATTGGCTTGATGTAACACATTTTTTTTTTTTTTTTTGCTATCCTCCTTTTCCTGCCTGATTTCTCCATTCCCCCACTGTTTATCTTTGAGATCATCTCCCAGATAAACTATTTTCAAATGCTTTGTCTTCTTCCTCTTTTTTTTTTTTTCTGCTCTGAGTGGCATGTGGGATCTTAGTTCACTGACCAGAGATCGAACCTGTGCCCCCTGCAGTGGAAGCACGGACTCCCAACCACAGGACCACCAGGGAATTCTCTCAAGTCCTTTTCCTAGGGTCTACTTCCGAGGGAACCCAAACTCAGATAATATCCCTGGTTTAAATGCTAAGGACATGGCCAATCCTGCAGTGTGGCTTGGCTCTGAGGTGGTCTCCATTCTCTCACCCCATTCCCTTGATCCTGTTCTCATTCATGACATCATGTGTGTCTTTCTTGAGGAATGTTCAGACCGCAATTTCCTGCCCCTATAATTTCCCTCCCATTGCTTCCCATAGGCAGTCTCAGGAAACTTGCTATGAAGCAGAGTGCTCACCACTGCCCACCTTCTGCTCTGATATCACAGTGGCTTCCTATTGCCTGTAGCAGAAAATTCTAACCCTCAACTGACATGCAAAGTCCTCTGTGCTCTAGTCTCAATTCACCTTCCAACTCCTCCCCATTCTCCTCTGCTTTCTCCCCAAAGTCTGTGCTCACTTCTCATCGACCTTCACTCCTGGGCACCAGTCCTCGTGTCCCATCATTTCCTGTTATGCTCTCCCCAACTTTCAGAAGTCACAGGTCCATGGAAGTGGAAGTGTTAGTCCCTCAGTCATGTCTGACTGTGTGGTCACATGGACTGTGGTTCTCCAGGCTCCTCTGTCCATGGAATTCTCCAGGCAAGGATACTGGATTGGGTAGCCATTCCTTTTCTCCAGGGGATCTTTCTGACCCAGGGATCGAACCCAGGTCTCCTGCATTGTAGGCAAATTCTTTACTCTCTGAGCCACCAGTCCATGAGCCAACTTCTAAGCCTCTGCTCAAATGACACCTCTGTGAAGTCATTGCATGGGTCTCACTTTAGTCTTTGACTCTCCCACAGTGCCTCAAACTTGGTGACTGCTGGTGGAATATTGAACAGATGACACTGATATTCTCAAGAGGGAGAAGGCCTGGGTTCCCCTCTTGGGATTGCCTATAAGACAAATGCGCATGTAATCCTGGGCCAGTCCCTTATCCTCCGCAGCTCTTAGTTACTACAACTACACAGTTAAGCACTTTCGACTAGAATCACTGTTTATCCAGCGAAGGAAGAGGTGCCATTGTCACTGTGCAGATTGCCTTGTGCACTGTGGGACATTTAGCTTCTCTATCCCACAGCACCAGTGCAGAAACACCCCTAATAATTGTTCCAGTGAAAAAGACGATTATGTTTTTGAATACTCTAGAGCATCTCCACCAGATTGGGCGATTCCTTAGGATCTTCTAAGCTCAGATACTCTTTGGTTGCTGTGAAGAGATCTCGGTAGCCAGGAACCATGCAGAGGTCTGGGCAGTGGGTCAATGATGGGGAAAAAGCTGGAACCAGACTGGAGACAATGCTCAGGCCACGTCCTGGCACCTGAGGACGGAACTGGGGTCCAGCATTCCAGCCTCCAAAGGGGCACAAACTCCTTGCCAGCTCAGGCTGGACTCCTGATCTGAGGGGTTTCAGTCTTCCCTGATGGCTGGCATCCAGACAGTAGGTAACGCTCCCAATAAAGAATGGGTCACCCACAGGACTCTATGGGGCTGGCAGGGCCAGGACTCGGTTCGGGCTTGGCTGGCATCGTGGGCTCTCAGTGGACCTGGAACAGCAAGTGAAAAAGTCAGTGTTCTTACACAGGCCATTATAGGAGGTTGGGTGGGGTGAACAGGGGACAGCTGTGACGTGGGGAGCAGGAGAGGGCTAGAGCCCGACCACTCACCACGTGGGCAGTGACTATGGCTGTAACAGCAGCAATCCTGCTGGGGGAGGCTGCAGACACACGGAATTGTCTAGACTGGGTGGTGGGGGCAGCATGGAGGCAGAGAAAGGTTGCCATGTTAGTGGGAGATGAGAGGTGGCAAGGATGGCTGAGACAGCTGCAGGAAAGCCTTTCCTCAGATGGAGCGCATGGCTGGGGCTCCGCGGAGAGTTGCCCAATGTTGAAAGCTCAGGGTGAGTTTTCAGGAGGTTCTGGGAATGGCTCCATTCATTGATTCACCGAGTTATCCATTCAACAAGCATTTCTGGGGCTGGAATGAGACCACCCCAACCTCATACGTGTTCTGGGATCATAGTTCATCCGGTGTGAGGTGTTAGGGCTTTGGTGACTGATAAAGGAAGAACGTGGAAGGAGAAGAATTTGTCAATATTTATCCAACTGGGACCCGGCAACGGAGGCGACTAGCCTCAAGAGGGTCAGGGAGGGGGAGAGCTGGAAAGGTACCACAGCCCCTGATCTCATGCATACAACCATCATAGCCTCTAACTATTTTGCAGAGTAACGGAGGCCCATTCCTGAGTTCAAAAGGGCATTCCTTCGGCCTCACCCAGCTTGAACAGTCCTGCGAATCTCCAGCTGCCCCGGATTGTGAAGTCTGCAATCTTTAGATCTCAGGGGGTGGCTGCCAGAGTGGGAGGCAGCCACTGTGGCCACCACGGTCCTTCTGACAGCAACCCCTGTCCCCATGGTAACACATCCATCAGTTTGCTGCAAGTCTTTCGACACAGCCAGCCTCCTGGGATCTGCTCACCCTTGGGCCAGCTGATAAAACCAAGATTTTGGACTTTCCACAGTAAGGACCAATTCTTGGTGACTCCAAGCAGTAGGCACTCAGCCAAGTTAGCTAATATTTTCTGAGTACTAATTCTGTGCCTGACACTGCACTCAGCAATTCAGAGATATTAACTGAATCAATCTTCACATTAACCTGGGAGTAGGTACCATTGTTAGATCCATTTTACAGATGGGAAAACAGAGGTATGGAGAGTCTAGGTAACTTGCCTATAGTCTCCCAGGTGATAACTGGCAAACTGGGGCTCAAATCCAGGCATGCTGGTTCCAGAGGCTCCAGAAGACTGACAACGGGCTGCCTGAAGCAGACTGCATTCCCACCCCATCCGCCCAAAGTTTAGAACGGCCGGATTGGGACCCCCCCAAAGCCTGCAGTCAATTTCTGGTCATACCACCAATTAGCTCTGTGACCTGAGACACGTCACTCACTCTCCCTGAATCGCCATTTTCTCACCGGTTGAATGAAGGGGTTGAACTGCATGATCTGGAGCTCGGTTCCTGCTCTGACATTTTAAGAGGTTTCATCAGGCTAAAATAAGCAGCAGAAGGCACACTGTGGTTGGGAAAGGGCAGCCTGGGATGTGCGTGCGTGGAGGCCAGGAGGCTGCCGTGGTGAGGGGGTGTAGAGGGCTAATTGTGAGTGCATGAGCTCAGCTGGGGGTCACTTTCTCCGTTTCGTGCCCACAGCTGGCAGTGAGTCACTGATGGGTCATCAGCCACGACAGGGCTGCCAGAGACAGGGCAGATGCCGCACATAGATGAAAGACCCGTCCAACCTGGTCCCATCCTTGGGGGTCCCAGGCGGCTGCGTACTCTTCCCAATTCCTGTCTAGCTGCTACTGCACCCTGCTAGGAGGTGCTCCATCTCTGTCTCCCTGAGCAGAGTGCCCCTTCCCGTCCCAGCTCTGCCAGCCATGGCCCCGGCGCTGGGTGCCCTCTGTGTGGGAGGGGTGCGATAGTGGCAGGTAACACGTGGTCCCTGCTCTTAGGAAGCCCACGGGGTGGGAGTACACCTAGGCACGGGCTGGGCACATGTCTCAGGCTTCTGAACTTGCCAGGGTAGGGGACTCAGAGTCAAGGTGCTGCCCTCTGCCCGCCGCTAGACTCTGCAGACCAGGTCATTGGCCAGGGGTCAGGTTCCTCCTTCCCAACCCCACACTCTACTCTGAGGAGGAAGCTGTTGGAGGGGCCCTCGACCTCAGGATAGACTCCTGTCGAGGGGTCATCCTCTGGGAAAGTGGCCCAAAGTGGGTTCCGGACGGTGGCTTCCTTGGGAAAGCTGGGAGATGAGGAGTCAGGGGTGAGCTGCTCCCAAGACGCCTCTCTCCTGGCCTCACCATATTATTCAGCACCACATGTACGGCACTGCTGGAAGGAATAAAAATGCACTTTCTTCCGCGTGCATGTGTGCGCATGTATCTGTGCCTTCTGCAGACCCTTGTCAATACAGACCAGCTGCACGTGTGTTTGTGTGTGTGGCAGGCACTTGTCTGTCTGCATGTGAGGAGTGTGTGAGCCTGTGAGTTTTCTTGTCACTGGCTGGCACCACTCTTTACCATTAGTAACATCGTCACTCACGGGGGCCAGGTCACCAGAGCCTTGGAAGAGGCCACACCTGACCAGCCTTGCCCAACAGCCACAACCCGTGGCCCATTTCCCCCCGGCCCCCTTCCCTGCATGCGGGCTCCTTATTCACCACCCCAGCCCCTCACATTGCTGACCAGGCAGCTGGGTAGGACCCCCTCCTCAGTCTTTTACTCTGCCCACAGCATCTTTGCCACTGGAGCCACCCACTGGCTCCCTCCTCACCCTCTCACTTCCCCTGTCATCCCCTCCTCATCTGTTCAGACTCAGCATAGACATGGACTCCTCCTACAGGAAGCCCTCCCAGATCTTCCTCTCTGCTCTCAGGCTGTAGAATCTAAGATGGTACACCCCACGAGGAATTTATTATAGGGTTTTTAGAGACTAAAACTCAATACATCTTTGTAAATGAATGATCTCTGTGGGCTTCATATTTTTTATCTGTAAAATGAAAATAATACTATTTGACACCAGGGTTTGGAAGAGGGAAGTAGATGATGAATGTGAATTTCCTGTCACTGTGCCGGACATTTTACAGATGCTCTTCATGTCCCTGCCCTTGAACGTTTATGGGTACATGTTCTTTTCTGTTTAAAAATATCATACATTTTCAAGTCCTTTGGCCCCAAAGCACAGCTGGCTTCTTGCAGCTCAGGTCTCTACTGGAATGTCACCTCCTCACGGAGACATTCTTTGATGACACTATCTAAACAGCCCCAGCCACCCAGCACTCTCTGCTCCCATGGTTGTCTCCTCGCGACCTGAACTTGATTCCTTTGTGCCTTGTTGTCACTCACTCCCTAAAACATGTGCACCACGAGGGCAAAGACCTAGGTTGACTCTTCTGTTCCTGGAACCCACAGTGTCCAGAGCCATGCCTGGCACATAGCAGTGATCCTGGAGTTTCCAGGGCTCAGGCTGTGAAGTCTCTAGGGGACAAATGTCAGTGTGTGTGTGTGTGTGTGTGTGTGTGTGTGTAGTTGGGATAGAGGATGGGGAGGTAGCTTGGAGGTGGCTCTGCCCCATCCCGCATCATAAATCCCAGGGAGGTGGACCTGGGGAGACTTCTGTGTTCCCCCCACGTGCTCTCTGGGGGAAATCAGGAACATGGACACTGCAGGACTGCCTGGGGTATCAGGGAGGGGGCAGCACCCACTTTACCTGGTGAGCCCTGAGCACAGTCTATCTACCAGCAAGGAGGAACTGGGCTGCTTCTGCTGTTTCCCCACTTTGCAGGAACCCTCCCCACTGCCCTAAGCCAGGGCCCCAGGCCCAGTCCTGCCTCTTATCGTGCCATTTCCTTCCCTGTGTGGTATCTGCTTATCTCCTCGTTCTCCTGTCTCCAGAGCCTGACAGGTCTGCTCCCCACTGCATTCTTGCTGGTCACCAAATCCTCAGACTTTCAGCTTTGGGGGTGCTGGGAGGCTCCTTGTGTCTCCTATGGTGGGGAATGCTACCCTACTGGGGCTCCCTGGGGCTCAGCCCCCACCATGCCACTCTGGCCCTCATCCTGGGCCTGGCAAGAGGGATTCCAGAGAAAGGCTGCCAGAGGCTTCCCCCTCCTCCTATGCCTGCTGCCCCTCCTGCTTGGGAGGGCACTCAGTCCCTACCAGTCCTCTTCTCCCCTCAGCTGAGGGGACCCAGCACCAGACAAGCCTCCTTGAATCTGGCTCAGAGGGTTTGCATGAACCCAGCTTTGGACTTAGGCCCTTGCCCAGCCTCAGTGGTGTTACGTGGTATCACAAGGACTCCCCCTACTGGCTCTGCCCCCAACCCGACCCCCACCTTGGGACCTCTCAGCCCTGCTCCCTACACCGGGCTGGCCCCCATTCCCAGCCTCATCCCCAGTTCTGGAGCTCCCAGATGTGGCAGGGCCCCAGAATGTTTGTTCAGGGGATTTCAGGGTTCAGAGGTTTGTAAAGTGTGCTCTGTGGAGTGCCCTGGAGCCATTCTACATGCACATGTGTGTGTCTGTGTGTGCACCTGTGGTGGACATGTGTGTGATGGATTGAACCCTGGGGCTCTGGACCCCCACTCCTGTTCTGACCCCAGAACTCCAAACTTTTTCGATGTTACCAGTGGAGACTCCACATAAGTTACTATGTAAGTAATAGGATCCATTATTTTTTAAAAAGAAAGTTTTGAAAAGCATGAAACCTAGAGCAAACTCATTTTAGGTATGGGGAAACTGAGGCCCAGGGAGCAAAGGACTTCTCAAGGTCACAGTGGAGTCGGCAGGGCTGGTACCATACCAGGCTGCCTGGCTCAGAGGCTGGTGTTTTTGCCAAGACCAGGCCGAAATGTCCCTCTCAGGAGGTGGCAGTTGGGGGCCAAGTGCCAGGAAGGCCTCGTCCAAAGAAGCGCGTTAAGGTCACAGCCTCTCCACCCCTCGGGCCCCTTGTGAAGTGCCTGGGAGAACAGTTGCCCTGGAAAGGTCGCTCAGTTCTGAACTGGAGGCTTGAGGTCTGGGAGTGGAAAGGGGCGGGATGAGGAAGGAAGAGTGGAGTGGGGGCGGGGACAGGGGTTCATCTTCTGGGTCAGTCATGCCCCATCCCTAAGTTAAAACACCACTAATAAATAACTTATCTAAAAAAAAACACCACCACCACCAAATGCCCTCCTGTCATTCTGAGACTACTTCTCCATTCCCTACCCCCCCACCCCACGGTGATCACTCTGACAGTCCTCCTCAGGAAGATGAAGGCACCCCCCGCCACAATGCCTGTCCTAGTGGAAGCTGCCCTTCACCCCAAGCACCTGACTTCCAGGCAGAGGAAGCTGGTGGCAGGCATAGAGGGGGCTGGGTGGCACTGATGTGATGACTTCGGGGCTGGGAAGAAGGGGGCTGGCATTTCCATCTCAAGAGTCCTGTGGAACCTCCCCCTACTGGCAACAGCAGGAATGGCACCGTAGGGGGGCTTGTGGCACCCCCACCCTGAGTCTCTTCCCAGTGGATGATGGGCACCTGCGAAAATGCTACTGAATGAATAGTTGTGTTCATCCTCCTTCTCTAGCCCCTCACAATCACCAGTCTTGGCTCCCCCACCGCCCCCAACACCCCTGTCCTTTAGAGACTACAAGGACTGAGTTATTCTTAGTAGGTTTCATTCATCAAAGCATGACAAACGGTGTCCTGGGAGGAATGCCTGGGAGCAGCTGAGAGCCAGAGGGGTTGGATGGGGTGCAAAAGCCTCATCTGAGGGGAAAATCCAATGCCTTCAAAGAGCTCTAGATTGAGGGGAGACATGGCCCTGCCCTCAGGGAGCTCCCTATGATAGAGGGTGCTACTCCCGCACCCATTCATTTAGCCCTCAGTGAGATCCCAGTCTGAGTCAATATCCTGCCCTCAAGCAGCCTGTAATCTGATGGCAGAAAAATACCACGTCACCCCTGCTGGAAAAGATGTGGCGCCTGCCCAGGGCAGAGACTGATATGCAAGATGAAAAAAGGGGCTGCCAGAGGGGTTCTCAGAAATATAGGCAGTCACCACCTGTGGGGAGCCTAAAGAGGGGGCTGGAGGGACACTCATCTCGGCATGCTTATGGAGAAACATGCAAAAGCTACAAAGGGGCAGCAGTGCAGACTGAGATCCTAGAAGATGAGGGAAAACGTGAAGGCTCAGGCCAGGTGGGCTGATCTAAGCCAAGAGCTCAAATGCCTTTGGGGACTTAATCTGGCCACACTTGTCTCTGCCAATGAGGAGGGCAGCCTGCACTGTCATAGGATCTTACATTCAATATAAAAACCACATACACACTGAAGGCCAAACAAAATCTCACTAAAGATTAAACTTGGCCCAAGGCCATGAGTTTGCAACCCCTGGGCATCAGGAAAGAGTTCCTGATAGAAGAGAGTTTTGAGCCTGGTTTGGATGAAGAGGCTGACAGCCAAGTTGCTCCCCTCAAGTCCTGGCCACCAGGCTTGGGTTCTGTGTCTTCAGGGCCTCCTCCCACCCTTCCTGGGATGAAAGACTTGAGCCACTCATCACCAGCTCACTTGCAACCAACAGGCCACAGCTGGTCGGCTGCCAATACTCCCAGTCTGTGATGGGGATATCATCTTTCTTCACAGAAATGTAATTCCCCTGTTAGGAGAAGGAGCCTGTCCGACTCTTTAAATGAGCTGATCTGGAAGTTCTGGCTGGGTGGTCTTCCCTAAGAGCCTTACTTCTCTGAGCCTCATGTGCAAAATGGGATACTATTGCCCAGGCGCCCTAACCACCCCCGCCCCAAACAGTTAACTTTCCAATAGACCTCAATGGAGAGAGTCCTGCCCCATTCCCCACTCTCCCAGTCCCTTCCAGCAGAGATCTCAAAGACTGTAGCCTTACAGAAGGGGAGGGCCCCCTTCAGGCCTGGGTCAGGTCTCCAAGTCCTGCACCTCCCCACTCCCCATCCCAGGTGGGGTCTCCTAACTCTCTCCTGGGACCAAGGTGCAGTCCCGGAGGGCGGCAGGAGGCTGCGGGAGGGGCCGAGGCGAGCACCCCTGGAGACAGGGGGCGAGGGACAGGGGACAGGTGACGGCGGTGTTCCAGGACCGGGGAGGGACGGCCTAATTATGGCGCGTTGGCCCAATGCCACTGAGAGCCGCGGAAGAGAGCGGCGGTGGGTAATTAGAGCACATTAGCAGTGCCGCTGAAATACTGTAATTTTTCCGCGCGCTGCGGGTGTGTTGGAGGAGGTGAAGCGATGCGGGCTCGGCTCTGAGTCAGACTCGCGGAAGCCCGGGTTGGGACGCAGGGGACGACAAAGGCTGCGGAGAAGGGACTCCTGCCCGGGGAGGGGCCGGCACTTTCCCCGGGCGAGGAGCCACCTGTTCGGGGCTGCTGGAGGAGCTTCCCCACTTCCGAGGACACAGTGGGCGGGGTCTGGGGGGCGGGGCAGCGAGGGGCGTGGCCAGAGCCTCGTCCCCCCTCCAGGGGGCGCTCCTAGGTCCTGCGGCTCTTTCCCCAGCTTCGAGTCCGGTCCCCTGCACCCAGCCATGTGGCAGGCTCCCTGCGCGCAGGTGGACTGAAGGAGATACTGATGCATCGCGCGAGGCAGAGGTCCCCCGAATTCGGCCAGAGTCCGGCCAGTGAGAGGAAAAAAAAGTCAGAAACATCAGGAAGGGAGTGGGAGAAGGGAGTTGAGGACGTGTGTTCCAGCAGAGCCCTGAAGTCAATTCTAGGGGAGCTAGAGGGGAGCGAGCAGGGGGCTGAGGCTGGGAGGGGAGTTTATTTATTAGCCAGATTAGCCAGTATTAATGGGGGAGCGGTGGTGGCCGGCGGCGGCCGGGGACATAGCTGGCATAGCTGGCATAGCGGCGGGGCCTCCCGCGGCGCGGGGCTCAGGCGGCTTCAAAGGGGCTTAAAGAGGCCCGTGGTGGCACTGCCACGGCCCCGCGGGGGAGGGCGTGGGCGCGGGCGGCGGGGGAGAAGGCTGCCATTGTGCACCGAGGGATTAGGGATCTGGCCTGGAAGGAATTTTAAACTGCTGCGAGCCGGCGCCCCAGGACTCACCTCCTTCACTACTCCAGGAGCAGGAAGCTCGCTCACGTTTACCTCCATTTCCATGTCTGGGTGTGCGTGTGGTGGGGGTGTCCTCTTGCCCTCGGACTGGGGGCATCTGGGGTTGTCAGCTTTGGCAAATAACAGTACAGGATGTCCAGTTATATTTGAATTGCAAATAAACAATGAATACTTTTTTAAAGTATAAGTCTACCCCATGTATTATATGGGATATACTTATACTAAAGTCATTGTTTATCTGAAATTCAGATTTAACTGGACACTTTTTTTTACGTCTTGTATTCATTTTTCTAGCAGCCCTAGAATCACTGAAATGTCTAGTATATGTCTGCAATAGATTGGGGGCTTCCTAAAAATTCAGTGGGGCTGTGTGTCTCTCTACCCTGGGATGGTATGTTTTCTGAAGCCAGATGCTGTGTTTCACCTTTCTGAATGGAGTTCTGATGGTAGTGTGTATATTTCCATCACAGTAGAAGCTTCCTGAGGACAGAGGCTGAATTTCAGATTGGAGCTTTGAGGTCAACGTTTGTGCCTTTATCCCACTGCAGGTTCCTGAGGTGGGGTCTTCGTACCTCCTGGAGAGCAAGTCTCTTCTTTTCTCTTCCCAGCACGTGGAGGCCCCTCCCCCTACTGGTGTAGCGTCCTGCCTACAGGGGGCGCTGGGGGCCCAGAGGACTGAACTGCAGCTGGATGGGTCCTGTTTCTTGGCATTAAGGGTTGCAGGTTCTTTAGAGCTGAAGGACCTGGGGACTTGGAGGGTGGGTCTTTATTCAGTGTGGCTCTCGAACTGGTCCTGACCCCCCCTGCCTCAGCAGAAGCTGTGCCCAGCGTGTGGAAGAATATCTGAGTCTGGTTACCCACAGTTTTCTGCCAGGAAGGGGCAGGGTGGCACTCAGTGCAGAATGGCCCTGCACCCCTCCTCTCTCCCCAAAACCACTGCTGCCAAGCCTCTGTCGTCCATCAGCCTCACAAACCCCACCACCCAGCCTTTGCCTGTGCTGTCCTCTGTAACAGCACCCTCTGTTCCTGTCCTTGGGGACGGCTGATGGCTCATACACCTCCTGGATGCTCTGGCCTTCAGCACGGTAGGTATGGCCACGTAGGATGCTTGTGCCTGGCGGTCTTGTGGTGAAAAGAGACCTCTATCTCCGTCTTCACCAACCTGGGCCACAGGGGCCAGGGAGGGGACAAAGGTGGGGGTGGGGACAGAAGGGAAGGTGGGGGGACCGTAGGTGGAGGGGAAACAAGAGGACGCCTCTGCCACCCTCTCCTCCCCCTCCACCCCCACTGTCGCCCCTTCCCAATCCCCTTGTCCCCCCCGGGGCCTCTGAACTCTTTTCCCTTGAAGCTCAGGGAAGCCTGGGAGAAGCCGTTTCCCACGGTCACAGCCTCAACCACCCCCACCCCCTGCTCCTTTGGCCACAGCCACCTCAGCCTTTGCAGAGCACAGCCTGCCCTGCTCTGTCCCTGCAGGGCCCCCTCCTTGATCCCGGGAGCCTGCTTCTGCGAGTGGCATCATCACCCCACTCCTCAGGCTGCCCAGTCATCAGGTCAGCAATTAGCTACTTCCTCCCGGCTGCATGAGGCCACCGAACGTCACAGCCCCTCCCCCTGCCAGCCGGCAGCGGGAGTGCTGGGGGGTGCCCCCCACACTTTGTAGTCTGTGCCAAGTCCTGGCACGACCTTCTCCCCCCCAACCCCCGCCCCTCGCCACAGTCTACCGAGCGCTGGGGTACTGAGCCTTTCATCTGGGGAGCCCGGAGCTCCCTGCACTCCTAGGGGCGGGAGAAGCCATGCTGCGGTCTCCCTCCCGCCCCCACCCCACCCCAAATCGCCCCATCCCATTGGGTGAGAACACGGCTGCTGTCTGGGTGGGGTGATGCCTGCTCAAGGGCACCGCAGCCCTGAGTTCCTGAGTGAGCGGGTCTGGGCCTGAGACTCAGGTGTGCCTGTCCCCAGTCACAGGCGGTTTTCATCAGGCTCTCACCTGGGCCGGGGGCTCTGCCGAGGATGGTGGCGGTGACCTGGTAAGTGGGAAGCGGTGGGGCGGCACCCTGTGGACACCCACACACGTGGGGGGCAGGCTCTTCTGAACCCCCACAGCGGCTCACACACCTGCACCAGGGCACACTCGCAGATGCAGCCTGCAGCCATGCCCCCGGGTATCCCAGGCAGGCAAACCCACCCGGAGGTATGCCGCGCATCCCCTTCTCCTGTGTACACACAAACCAGCCGACATCCTCACAGACAACAAGCTCACCACCACACCAAAATGAAAACCGGGACCCTAGAGAGGAGCCCAGGAAGGTGGGATGAGAGACCACCACCAGCCCCTCTCCCTCCACGGATCCTACCCCATGGGCCGGGGGTCTTCCTGGGGAAGGGTGGGAAGGGAATGTAGTGGGCAAGTGGGAGCGGCTGTGGTCTGAGTTTGGCGGTGGGGGCCAGGGATGGATTTCCAGAGAGAATAAGAAAGTTCCAACAAATATAAACAAATGTGTGGCATCTTAGGCAGATGGTCTAACTCCTTGGGGCCTCAGCGATTGCATCTGTAAGATGGGGATAATGAGGACCCTGTTTAAACTTGGTAGGGAAGTTTAAAGGAGGTGACCCCCAGCCCACATAACTGTTGAGGAGACCCTCCAAATGTCCTGTCTCTGGGTGGTGGGTTTGCCTACCAGAGCTGCCCTGGGGAGAAAAGCAGCTTTCATCCGGGGCCTTACCTGACCATGTGCTCACCGCTGGCTTTCTTCACTTCCTGGGGTCCAGCCCTGGTCATGTGTTGGGGCTGATGGGGCGCTGCTCCGGATTGGCCTGAGGGCAGGGCCTGGGAGGGGCTGACTGACTGCCCCGCCCCTACTTGACTGGCCCAACAGGTAGCTGAGTGCTGGCTTCCAGCCCAGGGAGGGGATGAGTCAGCCCGCACCGCCCCATCCAGGCAAATGGGGTTCTGGGGATGGGTGCTTGGGTGGAGGGGCCTTCTAGGAACGTTCCTGGAAGAGGACCTGGGAACCACGCTGCTGCCTGGAGCCACTGCCTCGACCTCCCGGGCTGTACCCAGCTCAGCAAACAGCCTTGTCCTTGCCTCTCACAGTCTTCCGCCCTCTTGACTCATGGGGCCGCCCCAGCTGGGAGCGTGGAGCCAGGCCTGTGGCTATCTCGCTACCTTGCCACGTTTCTCAGCCCTTCCAGAAGGTTGTCCAAGCCATGGACACAGGGCACACATACATACATGCTTTTGTACATGTGTCCACAGCCACATAAGCACAACCAGAAACACTCACACATATACTCTCACTCCTCCCTTACACTTATTCATACCCACATTGACACACACACTCATGTACACCACACACAAACTTGCAGAGTCATAATCACCATTGTGGGTTGAATTGTCTTCCTAAAAGACATATTGACATCTTAGTCCCCAGTCCCTTCAAAGGTGACTTTAGTTGGAAACAAAGTCTTTGTAGATGTAATCAAGATGAGATTTGACTGGATAAGGGTGGGCCCCTAATCCAATGACTGGTGTCCTCTTAGGAGAGATTTGTAGACACAGAAATACGGAGACCCACAGGGAAGAAGGTCACACGATGATGGAGGCAGAGACTGGAGTGATGTGGCTCCAAGCCGAGGAACACCAAGGACTGTCTGCACCCACTAGAAGCTGGGAGAGAGGCACTGAACCGACTCTTCCTAGAGTCTCCAGAAGCAACCAGCCCTGCCAGCATGGTGATTTGGGACTGTGACCTCTTTTATTTTTTTTATTTTGGCTGCACTGAGCAGCTTGGGGGATCTTTGTTCCCCAACCAAGGGTTGAACCCAGGCCCTTGGCAGTGAGAGTGTCAAGTCCTAACCACTGGGCCACCAGGGAATTCCCTGGCCTTCTTAATTATGAGAGAATAAATCTGTGTTGTTTTAAGCCACCAAGTCTGTGGTAGTTCGTTATGGCTGCCCTAGGAGATGAACACAATCATGCATTCACACAGTCACGGTGGCTCTAGACGCAGGGACGAGGTGGGTAGAGTCCCTCTTGGAGGCTGCTCTGTCTCTGTTCTTCTTCCCCTGTGATTGGTCCAGTGGACGCAAAAAAGTTCATGGTGCCAGGCAAGAGATCAATTATGTTTCATCCCTCCTTCCCTCCCTGGAGTTCTTAACAAGGCATTCCCTTTAAAATATGTTCTCAAGAATGGGCAGCCATGGTTATATGCACCAAAAGATGTATCTAAGGAGGCTGTGGCTGCTTTAATGTTATGAATTAAATATTGCAAACAACCAAACGTCCATCCACAGAACAGATCAATCAGTTGCGGCAGAGCTGGTCAATGGGAGGCTATTCAGCTATGAAAAAGAAAGAACTAGAGTTGCTGAAACAACGTGGATGACCCCCACAGACCTCACGTCCAATAAATTGGGCCAGACAC
This sequence comes from Bos taurus, assembly GCF_002263795.3. Taxonomy (NCBI): domain Eukaryota; kingdom Metazoa; phylum Chordata; class Mammalia; order Artiodactyla; family Bovidae; genus Bos; species Bos taurus. The sequence continues at coordinate 17,533,735 of NC_037350.1, read as the reverse complement.
AAAGAGTGAGTGCCCCAGGAGTCCTTTTGCATGAGGTTCAAGAACAGGCAAAGCCAATCTGTGCTGAAACAAGTCAGAGCAGTCACCTCTCTCTTGAGGGGACGGTGTTGACTGGGAGGGGCTTGAGGGAGCCTCCCGTGGGGCTGAAATACTCCGTGCTAGGTCTGGGTTGTAGTCACAGGGGCATACACACATACATGCACAAGTTCACCAAGCAATACCCTTCACATTTGTTAATGTGAGGCATGAATCTTATACCTCAATTAAAAAAAAAGTAAATTAAAAAAACTGGGTTGGGACTTCCCTGGTGGTCCAGTGGCTAAGACTCCACACTCCCAATGCAGGGGGCCAGGTCAGGTCAGGTCAGGGAACTAGATCCCACATGCTGCAACTAAAAGAAAAATATCCCTCCTACCGCAACTAAAGAACCCACATGCCACAACGAAGACTGAAGACCTCGCATGCTGAAACTAAGACCCAGTGCAGCCAAATCAATAATTTTTTTTTTTTCAACTGGGTTTCTGGGAAGTCAATGACCAGAAGTCACTGCATCGGATAGCATCTTCTGGGGTGGGTGGCTGCAGAACCTGCCTTGTCCCCCTGTTGCACTGCTGTCCTTGGGCCTGGGGTCCCTTGTGTGGCTGACTTACCAGGATATTTGACTATAAACCTTGAGCCTGGGGAGGCCCTGCGGTGTCTTGACAGCCCAGACCCTCCGTAGCTGACCCATCTCTGGGTGGGAATGGGTGTGCAGAGATCCCACTGCAATCTGTTTCTCAGATTAAAGACCAAATGTTGTGATTTCTTCTACAAAAATCCCACATTGAAGAAGAAGAGCTATCTTTTCATGTAGCTTTTGCTCTCTGCCAGGCATATACAAAGTATCTTTGGGGCGGGTGGCAGTGTTGTCATTTCGCAGACAAGAAAACCGAAGCTCCGAGCTGTTGAGCACTTTCCCAAGGTCACACAGGACGCTCAACGGAGGGGATTTGGCATGATAGCTCCATCAGACTCCGGCTCCCTGGGGGTGCAACTGTGTCGCCATCTGTGTGGGCTCAGGGGTCTCTACGAAGGAGGGGTTTAGGGAAGGATCTTGCCTTGAACCCCACTCACAGCACATACACTGCTCTCCTGGAGTGGCGGGAAGGGGCTGCTGCCCCGGCCCTTCTGCTACTCCTTACCCTGGCTCTTACCTCTCAGCTCAGAGCTCTGCCCTTAGGGGTGCCAGAGTTTGGGATCATGGATCAGGGGGGTGAAGGAGGAAGTAGGGGAGGGCATGGGTCAGAAGAGCCTGTTCCTTTGGCAACTGTCCCAGAGTCAGCGCTAGAGTTCTCCATCCCTTCCCCCACTTCCTGGCATGGCCCACTGGGAGGAGTCAGGACCACCCAGCTGAGCCGGGTCAGAGCCAGGCAGAATGGCCAACCGGACCCTGCTCTTTGCCAGGAGGACCGGTTGGGAGAAGGGCGTCATTTAAGGCTGTGCAGGATGGCAGCATGCAGGGCGGCCCCCAGCACCACCCAGGACCTGCGTTTCTCACCCGCCCACACCTTGCCAGCAGGAGCTGGGTCATATGATGGTGAGGAGGAGGCAGGTGTAATAGGAGCCGACATCCTCCTGGCTTGCCCTGTGACTATATTAAGGTCTGTACCTGGTTTCCCCTCTGCCCTGCCCCTAGGACTTCCCTTCCTCCCCCAGAGATCCTGTGTTGCAGATTAAGGAGTCATCCCTCCCCTTCATCCCATTGACCTGAGAAGGGGCAGGAGCCTAATGAGGTCACTGCCAGTGGGTGGGGAAGTGGAGGCAGTAAATTTAGGTCTTAGGTGCTAATGAGCTGTAGGCGGGACCCACTTAGGGGGAGGTGGCCTGTTCGCAAGGCCCTTAGCACCCCTCACACTCAGTCATCTGCCCCTGCCACCCACACCCATCACCCAGGGCTCACAAGGGCACACACAGAACCCCCTCAGTGAGACACGGTTTATATGCTTCCAGGCCAGCCACATGTAGCCTTGCACGTGTGCACCCTCGGGAGCCCATTACCACTCTTCTAACCCCGATCAGATGCTTACATCTGCATACCCAAGCAGGCACGTAGGCACCCATGCATTCCTGCAGTCCTGTGTGCTCGTGTGCACCACCCACCCCTGTTCACCATTTCTCCGAAGCCCTGAGAGTCTGTAGCTGAAGCAAAGGAGCCCTGGGGCTGTGGGGATGTGGGAAATGCAGTCTAGGGGTGCAGGGCATTTGTACCCTAAGCCTAGAACTAAAGCCTAGGTCTGCCTGCACCCACAGTGAGCCTCACCACCCCTGGAGTAAGAGGCCAGAAGCCCCAGGAAGCTCTGACTTCTGCCCAGGGAGAGGGCAGAGGGCAGGGCAGGGGTTATTAATAAACTCGCTCCTGACTGGGAAGGCCTGTGCAGAGACCCAGCCTCAAGCCAATCGGAACAGAACTTTCCAGGAATGCCACCTCAAAGCAAGCCTTCCTCTGACTCCAGGATTATTTCCCAGCCCTGACTTCATCCTTTTGGTGTGTGTGGGGCTCCCGCCAGGCTGGCTCTGCCTCGCCGGCCCGCTGTCACCTGGCAGCTGACATCTGCCTTGGCTGCCACCAGCAGAGGTCACAGCATGTGGTGATGGGCCTGGGATTAGAATGGCTTCCTCTGCACCCAGTCCTGCTCCTCCCTGCGCCCCCAAACCGAGGTCTGCCAAGGCCTCTATGTGGGGAGCGCAGGAGGGCCCCTGCCTTGCCACCCACTCAGGACATCACAATGCTGCCCTAGTACCCCATTCCGAGCGGGGAGGAGCCCTGAAGGCAGAGAGCCTGGCGCCAGCTTCCTGGCCTTGTGACCTTGGGCAAGCAGAATGTGACTTGTCTGTGGCTCATCATCATCATTTCTAGAATGAAGACAAAAATGCCCTCCCAAAGGTCACTGTGAGGCTAAGGAATGTGTGATGGCTGGTGTAGAGTAGAGAGGGCTGTGTGTGTAGAGGGATGTACAGAAGTGTAAAGGAAGTGGATTTCTGTCCTTGCTTCTATCACTACTTCCATTCCCATCTCCATTGCCACCACCTCCATCACCACCACCTCCATCTCCTTCCCACCATCACTTCCTCTATTATAAAATCACTTCCACTGGGCTTCCCTGGTGGTCCAGTGGTTAAGAATCCAGCTACCAATGCAGGAGACATGGATTCGATCCCTGGCCCAGGAAGATCCCACATGCCACAGAGAAGCTAAGCCCATGTGCCATAACTACGAAGCCCCTGTGCGCTCTAGAGCCCCAAAGCCTCAACTACTGAAGCCCACGCATTCTAGAGCCCACACTCTGCAACAGGAGAAGCCACTGCAATGGGAAGCCTGAGCACCACAGCTAGAGAGTAGTCCCCACTCGCTGCAACTACAGAAAGCCCACGTGCAGCACCAAAGACCCATCACAGCCAAAAATAAATTAATTTCAAATGTCACTGTCATTTTCAGCCGCCCGTCACTGCTCTCCTCGCCAATACCTCCATCTCCACCACCATGCTATCACCACCCCATCATTCCAGGAACAATTCTTCAATACTATGTTAGAGATTAGTTCTGCCCAGGGTCCCACACATTGGGAATAGCCTGTATCTCTCACTTCCTTCAAGGTCTGACACAGAACCCACCTCTGCCAGGATCCGTTCCTTAACCTATCCTGCATTATTCCGATGACTTCTGTACACCATGGCTCAGCTTCGCCTGTCCCCTCCTAAATTGATGTGTGTGTGTGTGTCTGCGTTCTCACACCCACACTGTTTAAGCTGGTTTCTGAGGTCAGCCTCCACTCAGATAACCTACACAAAGCATGATGGCCCTGGATCTCACTCCTGGCTCTGATGCTTTCTAGCTGTGGGACCTGGGACAAGTTACCTTTCTTTGTCTTCCCAACTGTAAATTGGATTTAATAATACCATGTCTCCGAGACTTCCCTGACAGTCCAGTGGTTAAGACTCCATGCTCCCAAAGCAGGGAGGGCGGGTTTGATCCCTGGCTGGGGAGCTAAGATCCCATATGCCATACAGTGTGGCCAAAAAAAAAAAAAAAAAAAGTAATAATACCATGTCTCATAGAGTCGTGGTGAGGGGTCTCTGAGATGTTGTATATACAGCACTTAGAGCAGAGAAGCAGGCACACAGCAAGTCTTCAATAAACATTAGTTATTGCTGTTGTTGTTAGTCCTTCCTGCCAATACTTAACACAGGACTTTGTGCTGTCAGTGAAAATAACTATATTACTGGATACTTTCTGACTTTTCAATAAGAACATCTTGGGAGGGAAGGAAGAGTTGTACCTTTCTGAGAACTGTCCCCCGACCTGCTACCAGAAGGTTCCTGAGCTGCTGGGTAGAGTGTGGGCAGTGGGTTGGGAAGGACCATGCAGGAAGCCAGGCAGAGTTGGTTTTGTCACTTGACTTCACCAGCCATGGGCAAGTGGTCAGTTATCCACCTCCAGCCTCAGTTTTTCTCACAGGTGGAGTGGATCACTGTGCAGGGCCACTGTGAGGCTATCATTTTTATCTTTTTTTTTTTTTAATATTTATTTGGCTGCACTGGGTCTTAGTTGCGGCATTCAGGATCTTTGATCTTTGTTGTGTCCTGCAGGCTCTAGTTCCCTGAGCAGGGATCGAACCCAGGCCCCCTGTACGGGGACTGTGGAGTCCTAGCCACTGGACCACCCAGCAAGTCCCCATCTCTGTCTACCTTGAGTACAAGCACCACAGACCGCTCTGGATGGAACTCAGGGCCTGTATACCCTGGGACCTCAACCTTCCCGTGTAGACAACGGACAACCCTGGCAGAGCCTGCTTCACCGAGCAGGTCGGAGAAGATGCTGAGTGATGACGTCAAGTGTTCAGAAAAGCCAAACAGCCCGGGAGAGTTCCAGGGGAAACCTTAATAGTGGTTGCCTTGAGCGAGGCCCAGTTTGGCCCGACCTGAAAAAACACACTGTGGCCTGATCTGGGTTCCTGGAGCAGGGTGGGGGCCGAAGGGGAGGAAGGCCAAGGGGCCCCTAACCACAGGTCCGGGAGGGCCACTCGCTCAGACGCCCATGCGTACCATGGCGTGGTCCATGGGGGTGGGGAGGGGCAGCTGGGACACAACGGGCGTGGGTGGCCTGGGGTTTTCTGGGGTCCCTGGCACACTGACATCCACACAGCTGCAGCCACCTGAGGATTGCCCCGGCCCTGGCCATGAACCCCCAGGGAATAAACAGGGGCAGCAGCCGGCCAACTGGTGTGTATTCCTGGCCCCCACAATGTAAACTCCCAGGACATATTTATGTTGTGTGGGCCCAGCCCCAGCCCCCTGCCCCGCTCAGAGGGGTCACGCCATGCCAGACATGTCACATGTACAGGATAACTGGATGAGGAGGGAGGGGGGCGGGGAAAGTCAGGGGCGCAGCAAGCGACAAGGACCAGAGACAGCTGGAATTGGGTAGCCAGAGAGAGTTGAAGAGAGGGGGAAGGGCGAGAGAGAGCTTTCACGAAGTCAGGTCATGTCCTGTTCCTCGAACTGCAGATCAGAATCCTAGCACAGCCCTGGCCTGGCTGGTGACCTAGGTCACGCTGTGGTCTTCCAGGGCCATTCTTGGCCCCAGACTCCAGGGTCATGGAGCCTAGAGCTCTGCCCAACCCACAACCGGCCTGAGAATTGGACTGCTACACTTTTCTTTGGTTCACCTTTTCCCCACCCTTTGCCACGAACCATGCCAGTTCTCTTGGGTGTGTTATCTCACTTGAGCCTTAACACCTGCCCAGGGGCTGGAGCTACTGTTGCCCTCCTGACCCTGCAGAGGGTCAGAGGGTTAAGTAAGTGACTGGAGGTGATGAACAGCCTGGAACAGCCCAGGCTGGGGTTGCAACCTGGATTGGTTACTAGAGCATCTCTGCTCTTAAGAGCCATGGGTGGCCAGCCACTGGCCTTAAGGGCAAAGAGATGCCCTCAAGAGTCACGTGGAATCCAGAGCTCTCGAGTCCTGGGTCAACTTTCTTCTCACTGGACCAGAAACAGGTGGTGAGGAGACAGAGCCCTGGTCTCACAGAGCCCAGGTCTCAGGGGGGGACACAGCCTGGCCTCAGGGACCTCCAGTCCTGATTCCAGGGATCCCCAGTGATAAGGGAAGCCCCTGACCATGGGAAATGACTGACTGGCCACAGCACTGGGGAGGCAGGTGGAGCCAGAGGGCTTCATACAGCTGGAGTCAGTGTGGGAAGGCTTCCTGAGGGAGGGGGCTGGCGGCCCCTTTAGGAAGGAGGAGTTGGGCAAGTGATGGGCAGCATTCGGTGGCCAGAGCTGCATTCCCACACTGCCCCAATTAGGAAACAAGGCTCAACTCTGCTCCCTGCACCGCCCCCCTCCCTGGGTAGGACTACCATCCCAGCCCTGCCCAGCCCGCCTGGGCAGGGTGGGAGGAACAGAGCCATGTGACAAACATTCAGCTGGGAGCTGTGCACGTCTCAGGAATGACACCCAGGGAAGGCTATTTTAATCTGGAAAGTTGCCTGCTCCTCCTGCCCACCCCGAAATAACCAGGCTGCCGAAGGAAACTGCAGCATCGTGGGCTGCCTCCAAGCCTAGTGGAGCGCTCCAGCCCCGCACCCCACAGTGGCCAGCCTTCCCCCTCAGTTGGAACCCTCCCCTGCTGGGGCTGCGTCTCCTCTGTCAGACTAGGGGCTTCCCCAGGGCAGAGGCCATGTCTCTCATCAGACTAGGAGCTCCTGGAGTGCAAAGACTGCATTTCCCCAGACTGGGAGGCTTCCCTGGTAGCTCAGCTGGTAAAGCTCAGCTGCAATGAGCTTCCCTGGTAGCTCAGCTGCAATGCAGGAGACCCTGGATGGATTCCTGGGTCAGGAAAATCCCCTGGAGAAGGGATAGGCTACCCCCTCCAATATTCTTGGGCTTCTCTGGTGGCTCAGACGGTAAAGAATCTGCCTGCAATGCAGGAGACCTGGGTTTGATTCCTGGGTTGGGAAGATCCCCTGGAGGAGGGCATGGCAACCTACTCCAGTATTCTTGCCTGGAGAATCCCCATGGACAGAGGAACCTGGTAGGCTGGAGTCAATGAGTTTGCAAAGAGTCAGACATGACTGAGCAACTAAGCACAGCACTCAGACTGGGAGCACCTCAGAATATCCAGACCCTGGAGTCTGCTTCCCTGGGGGACTTGAGGGTTCTAGGCAGCCTTTTTTCCCTAGCTGAATTAGGGAGAATGCCCTTGTGATGGTGAAACCAGACCTCCCTCCCTCTGTGGCCACAAGTACTCCTGGCTGGGGGGCTCACTCAGGGCCCAGGCCATGCCCAGCAGTGCCAGGCTGCCCTGCTGCTGGCCACATGGCCTGCTGACAGGAGGGTTCACATGTCTCAGCACCAGCCAGCCACCTGCTGCCTCCTGCCTCCCAAAATAGGAAAGTGCTGGCCTTCTCCCGTTACCCGCTGCGTGCCCCACTGCCCTTGTCCTCGGAACGGGGCTCTCACTCCCCACCCTGCTTCTCCATGGAGGATATTGAGGGGGTTGACCTCCCAACCCTGACTGTTCTCGACGTTGAGTGGCTGGGCATGGCCAAAGGGTGGGAGGTTGTTCTGTTCCTGAGCTGGGTACCAAGTGGGGAAGGGGCTTCTTGTATGGAACCAGTGTCTACTGGCCCTGTTAAAAGTAACCCCCAGCCTTCTCTTCTCCCCAGCATCCAACACTAACCTGGCCTGGTTTGTGGGCTGGGGGCGCAGTCGTTGACTGAAGTAATATCATTAACTACTGCTTATTGAGGGCCGAGAAACTGAAGTTCAGAATTTGAGAAAATGACTCCTCTCAATAGCCTCCCCGTCTTTCATTTCGCAAACATCCATATTTTTAAAAGACTTTTTTTTTTTTGATGTCGACTATTTTTTTGAAGTCTTTATTGAATTTGTTATAATATGGCTTCTGTTTTATGTTCTGACCAGGAAGCACGTTGGATCTTAGCTCCCTGACCAGGGATTGAACCTGAGCCCCTTGAACTGGAAGATGAAGTTTTAACCACTGGACCACCAGGAAAGTCCCACAAATAACTTTTTTTTTTTTTTGCAAACACCCATTTTTAACTGAGCACTTACTATGTCCCAGGCACTGCTCGCCATTAGTTATTATGTTTAATCCTCACTACACCCTGCTAAGAGGAGTATGCAGTAGTTGTAGCGAAAGTCGCTCAGTCGTGTCTGGCTCTTTGTGACCCTATGGACTATACATAGTGCCTGGAATTCTCCAGGCCAGAATACTGGACTGGGTAGCCTTTCCCTTCTCCAGGGGATCTTCCCAACCCAGGAATGGAACCCAGGTCTCCCGCACTGTAGGCAGCTTCTTTACTAGCTGAGCCACAAGGGAAGCCCAATAGTCATACTATTTAACTATAGAGGAAATGAGCCCCAGAGAGGTTGAGTGATTTGCCAAAGGTCACATAGCAAGAAAGTAGTAGTGTTGGTGTTCAAGTTCAGGTTGGTACAATGTTTCTTTTTTTTTTAATTTTTTTGGGGGGATATTTTATTGTGGGAAACTTTAAACATTTAAACAAGTAGAGAGAAATAGTACAATGACCCTACAAGCATCCATTACCAAGACAGAACAGTGGACATTTTGCCAGATTTGTTTCATTGTTTTTGGAACTGAAATATTTGAAAGTAAATTATTGACATTACAACATGTCCCCTCTAATCACTTTAGAATACATCTCTCAAATGAAGTGAAGTGAAAGTCGCTCAGTCGTGTCTGATTCTTTGTGACCCCATATACTATTCATGGAATTCTCCAGGCCAGAATACTGGAGTGGGTAGCCTTTCCCTTCTCCAGGGGATTGTCCCAACCCAGGGATCGAACTCAGGTCTCCTGCATTGCAGGCAGATTCTTTACCAGCTGAGCTACCAGGGAAGCCCAAGAATACCGGAATGGGTAGCCTATCCCTTCTCCAGTGGATCTTCCCGACCCAGGAATCGAACTGGGGTCTCCTGCCTTGCAGGCGGATTCTTTACCAACTGAGCTACCAGGGAAGCCTGCATCTCTCAAAAATTAACCCAATTTTCTATATGAACCTGCAAGCCATTCTCATACTGAAAAAAACAATTTCCTAGAATTATCTAACACATGGGTCAAGTTCAGCTCCCCCAGACTGAACGTGGCCTTCCCTGGATCTTATCGCTCAACTGCAGCACCGCTGAGCAGTGCGGGGGCAGGGTCTAGGCAGAGCTTGGCCAGGCTCTATCCATTAGTTTCACTGGGGACACAGTCCCTTCTTTCTCTTTTCCCTGTTGCTGGGGGCAAGGTTTCTAGACAGGAGAATAACAGGGGCCTGAGGGACGTTGGTGGAAGCTCTGGGGAGGCTCAGGGGACCTCTGTCTGTGTCTCCGGGAGTGGGGATCACGAGTGAAGTGGGTGTCCTGAGGAGCCAAGAGAAACTGTGAACCTCAGCGGGGGCTCTGGAGCACTCACCCACCTGCCAGTGGATGGGCCATCCCAACCCCCTGGGGCCTCGGGCTTGGAAGCCCTTCCCACCCAGGGTCCCTTGTCCATTCTGTGCCCACAGACAGAACAGCCCAGCGGCCTTCCAGCCAAAACAGGGTCTGGAGGAAGGTCGGCTTATCCGCCTCCCCTGCTCCCTCACCCCAGGGCCTCTCCGAGCATATCAGCGTCTGGGGTGAGGGAAGCGGTTGGTGGGACAGGGCAAAGCCGCCCCTGGGCTCCTCTCCTACATATGGCAAGGAATGCTTCTTAGCAGGAATTCTGGGAGAGACTGGGCCCCATGGGCGACGATGAAGGAGCCTGCCTGCCAGTGACCAGCGGGGACACAGGTCTCTAAGTTCCCTTCCTGTTCCATGCTGGTCCTATCCTTCGTCCTGAGGGGGGGTGGGAAGACTCTGACCTAAGGCAGGGGATGGTGACCTCTTGGCTTTCACTCCCTGGATGTGGATGGAGGTGTTCAAGGCCCAGTCAGACCACCCTGAAGGGGGGCAGGGGCCGTGTCTCTCTGCTCAGTCTGGGGGCTGCTGGAGGACAGGGGCTCTATTCCCCCATTGGAGTAGAGTATTCCAGACGGCAGGGCTGTGTCTCCCTCCTCAGAATGAGGTTCCTGAGGCTGGGTCAATGCTGATGTCATCATCGTCACCTCCAGGGGCCCTGAGCAACACCACCTCTGAGGACCCTCAGCACCCCATTGCTCAGGAACCCGAGCCAGGCTGAGGAATGAGTTGGCCTCAACCTGCTAGCAGGGAACGAAAGTGGGATGGCTTGGGTGGAGCCCACTACCTGGTGGGCCCTAGAATCTGCTTCCTCTGCTGGTTGTGGGTGTAGCTGCTCTACGTGGAGGCAGGGGATCTAGGAGAGGCCTCCCGTGGGCTCCTTCCTTCTCTAGAGCACCCCGGCTACCCATCTTATGAGACATTCCCAGCCTATGCAGGCTTCAGGGCGGGGGGCTCAGGAGCAAGGAGGTGGATCCCAAGCGGCCCTCAGCAGGCTCTTTTTCTGTTTGTTATTGGCATCGCCAGGTCTTAGTTATGGCACACAAGATCTTCACTCCCACATGCGGGCTCTCAGTGGTGATGTACAGGATCTAGCTCCCCGAGCAGGGATTGAACCCAGGCCACCTGCACTCGGAGCGTGGAGTCTTAGCCACTGGACCACGAGGGAAGTCCCCTCGGCAGACTCTCGAGGGAGCTCCTTCCTCTGCTTCCCCTGGCCCAGCAGGAGCTGGAGCCGAAGCAGGAGGAGAGAAAGGGCTCAGCCTTGGCGGCTCAAGGGATGGGGAGGACAGGCTCCTGGGAAAACAGGGACCAAGACTGCCAGAGAAGTTGAAGGCAGGGGTGGGATAGAGCGGTGGGGGTGGAATGGAGGTGGGTGGGATGAGGAGAGGGCCTTCAGGGGTTCCCTGTAGGTCAAAGCCGAGGCCATTGGCCCCAAAACTTGGTCCCAGGAGGGTCTCCTTAAGGACGCTGCCTGACCACAGCGTCCTCTCTCCCTTCTCCCCAGATCCCTGTGTCTGTATTGCCACCCAGCACTCAGCTCCCTCTAGGGCCCCGGCCTGTCTCCCAGGGGCCAGGACACCGCAGGTTGATCCTCTTGGTCTCTTCCAGAACACCTGCCCGTGGGCCCTGCATACAGCAGGCACTTTAAATAGAGTCAGCTGGCTGATGGCTCCAAGCTGATCACGGCTCCAGTCTGACCTGAGCCAAGGGCTCAGAGAAGTGACCCCCTTTAAAAAAATTATTTATTTACTTTGGCTGTGGTGAGTCTTCATGGCTGCACAGGCTTCTCTCTACTTGTGGTGAGTGGGGGCTACTCTCGAGTTCTTCTCACTGCGGTGGCCTCTCTTGTCACAGAGCACGGGCTCCAGGGTGCATGGGCTTCAGCAGTCGCGGCTCCCAGGCTCTAGAGCTCAGGCTGAGTAGTTGTGGTGCTTGGATTTAGATGCTCCGCGGCCTGTGGGATCTTCCCAGGTCAGGGGTTCAGCCTGTGTCTCCTGCACCGGCAGATGGATTCTTTACCACTGAGCTGCCAGGGGAGCCCTAAGAAGTGACCCTTCATCCGCACATTCTTCCTCAGCAGCGCCCCGCCCTGCCCTGTGCCTCTGTCAGGACCAGTCACCCTGTCCCCTTGGGTGGTCACTCAGCGGTGCGTGAGTACAGCAGGGGAGGCCGATGCTGAGACTCCCGTCCTGGGGTTTGAGAGGGGATAGGCGCCCCAGTCTGAGGGGGGACACAGCCCTGCCTCAGGGAGCCGTAGTCTACGGGAGTGCGTAGCCCCTGCCTCAGGGGACACCTGCGGCTTTAGGTGCGACTCACTATCAAAGCAACACTGAGGTTGGGGGAGGAGGAGGGCTAGTGACCAAGGGCTCCCACGTTGACTCTCTCCAAGTTCCTGACAGGGCCTGAGTGAGGTCAGCTCCCACTTTAGACCCTTGTGGGCTTATTTTCACCACTCAGAGCTGATGACAGGAATGCCCAGGGCTTCTTGAGCCCTTGGAGGTGTTCTGCGGAAGAGGAAAGCCCCACACCCAGCACACACAGACGCTTGTCATTCACACACTTTGCCCACCCGTTATACCAGGTGAATCTCATATCACCACATGGTCTAACTCAGCGCCATCTTATTTTTTTTAATATTTCTTTATTTTTGGCTGTGTTGGGTCTTAGGTTTCGGCACCTGGGCTCAGTAGTTGCCGTACGGGCTCAGCTGGCTGGCAGCACGTGGGATCTTAGTTCCCTGACTAGGGATTGAACCCACGTGCCCTGCATTGGAAGGCGAATTCCCACTGGACCACCTGGGAAGTCCCCAGCCCCATTTTATGGATGAGAAAACTGAGACTCAGAATCTTGAGAAGACGTCCAAAGCCCATACCTAGGAAGTGACAGAGGGCCAGGTCTGCTTGCCTTCAAATTGATGCTTGTTTCGGGACTTCAGCTCAGAAGCAGGTAGCCTCTCCGTTCACTTCTAGCCCCACCCACCCTTCCCTTAGCTTATATGGCCCCACTGGGGAGTGTGCGGATTGGCTGTGACATTTCTGAAGGTCTGAGCCTTGCAGCCTTTGGGGAAATGCCCTGTGGATCCTTGGGGAGACCACAGGGAGGGATGTGAGACACGTCAGGGGAGGAAGAAAGAAGGAACTTTACAAGCCATCATTGTGCAACGGGTGGGGGCTGCCTGGAGGAACAAAGGAAACAATCTCAGTAAATAGCAACAGGCTCCATGACCAAGAAGGCTCTGCAAACACTGACGGGCTCTGCAAACCACAACAGGTCCTGCACATGCTGACAGGGTCTGCAAACACTGACAGATTCTGTGTTGAGGGGCCCACAACGGCAATGGGAATGAGGGACATCATGGAGGAGAAGACTCTGGGCTCCAGAGACGCTGGGGCCCACTGGCCTTAGATGCGAAGGCAGGTGCTTGGTTTCCAGCAGTGGCTCGGCCTCTGTGAGGGAGCCCTGGAGGGGGACCCTCGACCCATCTCCCCTCCTCCACAGCCCTCTCCTGTGCCTCTGTCCAGTGCCCCCACCCCCACTTAGCAGGCTGGGGAGGTGCCAGGGCACGAGGGCTGTGACTGGCGGAGTCCAGTGGGGACAGGAGGAAGGATGCCCCAGGCGGAAGGCACGCCAGCTGGGGGATGGGGTAGTCTGGTCCCAGGTGGCCGTGGGGCGGGCTGGAAGGCCCCCTCTGAGCTCCTGAGTGTCTCAGCCCTTGTACTCAGCCCCAGGAACACGGGAGGGAGCGGAGGGAGCGGCAAGCTTTTCCGAATGGAAAATGATGAAATCTTTCTGGAAAGCTGACTTTCCCAGGCTCTGGTGGGTACAGCTGACAAGGGGTAACCCGAGCCCTGTGGGCAGGCAGGGGGTCAGGCAGCAGGGGATCTGAGGCGCCTCTCTATGACAAGGTCCTGGGAAGCTGTTCCAGAGCCATGGAGGGCCTGCTGCCTGGGGGGCCGCCCTGGTGGGGGCAGGGAGTGGGCAGCTGAGTTATGCTTCGGTCCTTGACCCCCCCCACAGTCTATGCCTAGCCCAGCAACCAGAGGGATGCTGTGACAACGAAGTCAGTTCCCGTTTCTCCTCAGAATCAAGGCCAAAGTGCATACTGTGACTGACATGGCCCCATGTGATTCCACCCTCCTACCACTCTGCCCCCCACTCATTCTACTCTAGCTCCCTATTCCTCAGATTGCTAGACACGTTCCTGCCTCAGGACCTTTGCACTGCCCACTCCCTCTGCCTGGATGCTTTTCCCCTCAGACATGCACATGGCTCACCCCTTTACTTCCTTGACTATCACCTTCTCAGTTGTCATGAAAGTGAAAGTCACTCAGTTGTGTCTGACTCTTTGCTGTAAGGTACAGTCCGTGGAATTCTCCAGGCCAGAATACTGGAGTGGGTAGCCATTCCCTTCTCCAGGGGATGTTCCCTTTTCCAGGGGATCTTCCCAACCCAGGGATCGAACCCAGGTCTCCTGCATTGCAGGTGGATTCTTCACCAGCTGAGCCACCAGGGAAGCCCAAGAATACTGGAGTGGGTAGACTATCCCTTCTCCAGCAGATCTTCCCAACCCAGGAATCAAACCGGGGTCTCCTGCATTGCAGGTAGATTCTTTACAAACTGAGCTACTAGGGAAGCCCCAGTAAAGCCCTAGGAAACTTTTCCTGACCATCTGTTTAATACTGCCGGCTACCCTTCCCACTCCAGCACCTACACCCTTCCTCCTATATTACCATGCTTTTTTTGTTGCTGTTGTTTAGCCACTAAGTCATGTCCAAGTCTTTTACAACTCCACGGACTGTAGCCCGCCAGGGTCCCCTGTCCATGGGATTTCCCAGGCAAGAATACTGGAATGGCTTACCATTTCCTTCTCCAGGGCATCTTCCCAACCCAGGGATCGAACCTGCGTCTCTTGCATTGGTGGGCAGATTCTTTATCCCCAAGCCACCAGAGAAGCACTACCATGCTTCGTTTTCCTTCAAATATCCTCATATTATTTTCTCTACTATATTTGTAGTAGGTGGAAGAGTGGTCCCCTAAAAGATATGTCTATGTCCAAACCCCTGGAACCTGCAAATATAACTGTAGTGGGTTGAATAGTGTCCCCCAAAATCATTGACCTCAGAATGTGACTTGATTTGGAAATCTTTGCAGATGTGCTCAAATTACAGATTTTGAGATGAGATAGTCCTGGATTTAGGGTGGCAGTTAGTCCAATACTTGTGTCCTTATAAGAAGAGGAGAAAACAGAAACACAGGGGAGAAAGGCATGTAAAGATGGAAGTGGTCTTTGGAAGGGAGCTGCCACGAGCTAGGAAGCTCCAGGGATTGCCAGGCACCACTATTCTGGAAGAGGCCCGATTCTCTCCTCCTGGAGCCCGTGAAGGGAGTGTGGCCCTGCCAACACCTTGATTTCAGACTTTTAGTTTCCAGAACTGTGTGGGAATACACTTCTGATGTTTTAAGCCACCAAGTTTGGGGTAATTTGTTATGGCAGCCACAGGAAATGAATGCAGCACTCTATAATTTACTTAT